>NC_142752.1:10170000-10505000 GCF_051943395.1 Hippocampus bargibanti
GGTTTCAAGACAAGCCGCCATGGCCTATTTCACGGCGTGTAAAATGATCACAGAGGGCATGACACCGTGGCGGCGTCTGTGTAAATATGCAGATACGACATCTAGAGCGGCGCTGAAGAGCTAGAAAAGGGGGCCGGGGTGAGGGGGGGGCAAAGCATTACCGGATCCATGCAAGTTCAAATTGCAGTCTCGCCGTTGCGCCAAGGGGTTTTGTTTTGAATATGAGTCAACGCAATTCGGTGCGGCGACGCCCGACCACACGTCACGTCACACTTGCTGAGCTGCTGCGATGAGGATTTAAGTGGCGTAAGATGAAGCTCCTCCCGTTCTCTCCGACTTTCTCAAAACGTAACACACGTATGCTACATGCACCGCTTTGTATACAAACTACCGCCAATTCTCCCTCATGAATCCTACTGGACCCTCCGCACCCTGCCCACCACCTTTTCCGGCTACTTCCCTCATGGAGCAGCCATTTCAACAATTTCTTCCTCCTAGCCATTCACTCTCTAAACAGTAACCCAAATCTCACTGTACAGTGCCTCTTTGCAATTTTTGCACAACCATGTGGAATGGCATCCCGTTATCATCATTGTAGCTCCAGCTCTGTACTCCCTTGAACCATTGTCTGCTTGATACTTTGCACATTGCCTCACTGTTGTTCCACTTACATGAAGAAATTCTATCATATTACCCTTTATGAGTGTCCTCATGATGATACTAGTGCAGCGTGTTCTAAAGGACACAAATTCTTTGTGTGTTCTACATACAGTGATACCTCGGTTTACGAACCCCTTGGCTTACAAACCTTTTGGTTTACGAATGTTACATTTATAAAAAAAAATACCTTGGCATACAAACTTTACCTTGGCATACAAACTTTTTTCGTATACGGAGATGCCTCAATGAGTGATGTGTCGTTTGCGAACGAGCCCGTTCTTCTAACAACAAAAGGGCAGCACTGTTTTTGTCCTCTATTCCCCGCCCCCAGTCTTCGGTTAAAGCTGCGTGATTGGTCAAGAAGGCAGCAGTTAGGGTGGGGGGGTTGTTTAAACATTAAAGAGACAGACAGATGACAGTGAGATAGTTTCAACTTTGATAGTTCAAAGGCAGAGTGAAGACTGCAAGGTTAAAATATCCCATCAATCAGGCTCCACAAACAACCCGCACTGGCAATCTGTACACTTGATGCAAAAACCTATCAACCCAACAAAACAGAACACAATTGATGAGGAACTAGATAAAATTATCACAGAGAAAGCACCTATGGTGAAAGATTACGTTCCTCATCAAGTGTTTAATGCTGAGGAAACCGACCACTCCATTCCATCAAGCCATCAACGACCATCACAAAGGTAAATTAAACTACTTTATTATAAAGTACAGTTTATTTCTTTAATTACAATACCATATCACATTTATTATACATAAAATCAGGTATGTTTTGTGTAGTTTTAAGGCTTAGAAAATTAGAAACTAGAAAAGTATGTTTTATGGGAACCTGGGAACGGATTATTCTCATTTTAATGGTTTCCTATGGGAAATTAATTTTTGGGATACACACTTTTTGCCTTACATACTCTGTCTGGGAGCCAATTAAGTTCGTAAGCCAAGGTATCACTCTACTGGGCCAATAAACCGATTCTGATTCTGATCACGATGGGGAATGTGTTCAAAGAGCGGCAAGCCTCTTACTCGCATCCGGGCTGTCAGACTATAACATTTAATTATGTCCTCAATCACTTTAAACGTAACTGATGACTGGGTTGGGTTTTGAAATATGACATCTGCAATCATCATGTGCGTTATTTTTAGAGGAATGACCTTTAGTTATGAGCTTTTTGGGCAGTGGGTTACAAAAATAGAGCTGGCAAAATATATATCCGCACATGGTACCAAGTTGGGGGCAGATCGCCGCCAAAGCAGGAGCAATCCCATATTTATTTTTTTTTTAAACAGCACCAAATTATACACTGGCGCAGATTAGCATGTGCTTAAATTTTTGTTCAAATATTTACTTTTCTTCAATCAGTCAGTCCATGCATGTCGTCAAATGGATCAACATCTGAGGAAAAAGCAACATAGAAAATGAAAACATTTAAATTGTTGCCAGCAACGTAAAACGGCTGTATTTGGAAAACATAAAATAATAATAATGATAATAATAATAACAGTAATAACAATAAACACATCCATCCATCCATCCATTTTCCGTACCGCTTATTCCTCATTAGGGTCGCGGAGGGTGCTGGAGCCTATCCCAGCTGTCTTCGGGCACGAGGCGGGGGACACCCCGAATTGGTTGCCAGCCAATCACGGGGCACACAAAGACATACAACAGTCACTCTCACACTCACACCTAGGGACAATTTGGAGTGTTCAATTGCCGGCCATGCATGTTTTTGGAATGTGGGAGGAAACCGGAGGACCCGGAGAAAACCCACACATGGACGCTAACCGACGACCTCTGCACTATGAAGCCGCAATAATAATATTAATAATAACAACAATAACATCAACAACAATAATAATAATTAATAATCAATACTAAATAATAATAATACATCAATAATACACCAATAATACATCAATAATACACCAATAATACATCAATAATACATAATTCATATCGATTAATAATAATTAATAATAATTATTAATGATAATTAACAATAATTGATAATAATTGATACTAATTCAAAATAATTCATTCATTCATTCATAATAATTCAATGTAGCCACAAGGGGGCACAAGCCAGTGTCTTTTTGTGCCGGTCCCAAGCCCGGATAAATACAGAGGGTTGTGTCAGGAAGGGCATCCGACGTAAAAAATTTTGCCAAAACAAATATGCGAATCAAACCTCTGAATCCCATACCGGATCGGTCGAGGCCCGGGTTAACAACGTTGTTAGGAATGTCTTAGAAGTAAAAAGAGTATCAGATAGAATGATGAGTCTGAAGCTAGAAATTGAAGGTGTGATGTTCAATGTTGTTTGTGGGTAGGCCTCACAAGTAGGATGTGAGCTGGCGGAGAAGGAGAAATTTTGGTTGGACTTTGATGAAGTCATACAGAACATCCCGAGAAGTGAGAGGGTTGTAATTGGTGGAGACTTCAATGGACATGTTGGCGCAGGAAACAAAGATGATGAGGAGGTGATGGACAGGTTTGGACTCCAAATGAGGAACGCTGAAGGACAGATGGTGGTTGACTTTGCTAAGAGAATGGAAATGGCTATTGTGAATACTTTCTTTCAGAAGAGACAGGAACATAGGGTTACTTAGAGCGGGGACTTAGAGTGGGGGCAGAAGTACACAGGTAGACTACATTTTGTGTCAACGGTGCCATCTAAAGGAAATCAGTGACTGCAAGGTAGTGGTTGGTGAGAGTGTAGCCAGACAGCATAGGTTGGTGGTGTGTAGGATGACGCTGGCAGCGAGGAAGATGAAGAAACCAAAGGCTGAAGTGAGGACAAAATGGTGGAAGTTGAAAAAGGAAGAGTGTTGCATGACATTTAGGAAGGAGGTAAGACAAGCACTGGGTGGGCAAGACTTCCTTCCAGATGACTACAGCGAACATAATCAGAGACACAGGTCGGAAAGTACTTGGTGTATCGAGTGGAAGAAAGGTAGATAAGGAGACTTGGTGGTGGAATGGGGAGGTGCATGAGTGTATACAGAGAAAGAGGTTAGCAAAGAAGAAGTGGAACACTGAGAGGACGGACGAGAGTAGACAGCAGTACAAGGAGATGCAGCGCGCGGTTAAAGTAAAGGCAGCCACTCTAGTTGCCACTATGACTTGTATGCTCGGCTGGACAGCAAGGAAGGCGAGACTGATCTTTACAGGCTGGCGAGACAGAGAGACAAAGATGGTAAGGACCTGCGGCAGGTTCGGGTGATTAAGGATAGAGATGGCAATGTATTAACAGGTGCCAGTAGTGTGATGGCAAGATGGAAAGAGTACTTTGAAGAATTGATGAATGAGGAAAATGAGAAGGAACAAAGAGTAGAAGACGTGACTGTTGTGGACCAAGACGTAGAAAACATTAGCAAGGATGAAGTGAGGAGGGCGCTGAAGAGGATGAAGGGGGGGAAAGGCACTCAGACCTGATGATTTACCAATCGAGGTATGGAAGTGTCTTGGGGAGGTGGCGGTGGTGTTCCTGACTGGGTTATTCAACAAAATCTTAGATGGTGAACAGATGCCTGAAGAATGGAGACGAAGTGTACTCGTGCCATTTTTAAGAACAAAGGAGATGTGTAGAGTTGTACTAACTACAGAGGAATAAAGTTGATGAGCCATACAATGAAACTCTGGAAAGAGTAGTTGAAGCTAGACTAAGAGCGGAAGTGAACATTTGTGAGCAGCAGTATGGATTCATGCCAAAAAAAGAGTACGACAGATGCAGTGTTTGCTTTAAGAATGCTGATAGAGAAGTACAGAGAAGGTCAGAAGGAATTGCATTGTGTCTTTGTAGATCTGGAGAAAGCGTACGACAGGGTGCCCAGAGAAGAGCTGTGGTATTGCATGAGGAAGTCTGGAGTGACAGAAAAGTATGTCAGAGCGGTGCAAGACATGTATCATGACTGTAGGACAGTTGTGAGGTGTGCTGTTGGTGTGACGGAGGAATTCAAGGTGGAGGTGGGACTCCACCAGGGGTCAGCTCCGAGCCCCTTCTTATTTGCTACATTACATTAGAGGGACAACTCATATTAGAGGCTTTGGAGAGAAAGTCAGAGAGGCCAGACTGAGATGGTTTAGACATGTCCAGAGGAGAGAGACCGACTATATTGGGAGAAGGATGTTGAGCCTTGAACTGCCAGGCAGGAGACCGAGAGGAAGACCGAAGAGGAGTTTTATGGATGTGGTCAAAGAGGACATGAAGGTAGCTGGTGTGAGAGAAGAGGATGCACAAAACCGGGATAGATGGAGGACATTGATTCGCTGTGGCGACCCCTGAGGGGAAAAGCCGAAAGGAAAAGAAGAAAGAACATTCATAATAATTAATCTTAAAAATAATAGTTAATAATAATTAAGAATTAACAATAATAATTAATAATAATAAAAATTAACAATAATTAGATTAGATTGGATTTACCTTTATCAGTCTCGCAGTGGAGACATTTACATTTCACAGCAACAAAGTGATGCGAGGAAGAGGAAAGCAAATAAAGAAGTAGAAAAACAAAATACAGGAGCTGCTGTAAAGGCAGCCACTCTTGCGGTGCCATCTTGAAGTCAAAACAACAAAACTAAATAACAAATAATGTGACAACACAAAAGAGACAGTCATTCAATCTGAAGCACTTTCTGCACCCTCTTTGTTACATGAAGCAGTTCTAGATGAAAGAGGAGACGATCAAAGTGTCCTTTTCACCAGTGGATCAGGGACGTCATGGTGGAATGTGCACGTCTACTACCAGCTAAACGTTGAAAGTTGTTGTGAAATGTTGATAATAATAATAATAATAATAATAATAATAATAATAATAATAATAATAATAATTAGTAAACACCCTGGGCCATAAAATGTGTGAATAATGATACAGCACAATGCAGAGTTCTTCCCCTTTCTTCTGCTCCAGATACATTATTTTAACTACTGGCCTCATTTTGCTCGAACGCCTCAACTCACACAAACGTGCACGCACGCACACAACCAGCGTTGATTCAGGCTCAAAGCTTGGGGTGTGAGGCGGTGGGGGGTGAGTGGGGCGACAGGGAATCACCCAGGGGTACTTGTGTCGCATCATTTTTTTACCAAGTAGCATCCCGCATATGAGAAAAGGGCGTTTTAAGACATTTGCTTGAACGCGGTTCTGTTAATCTTTTTAAAATAATTGCTTTGAAGGGGTTTTTTTCTATCCTTTGTGTCGCAGTAGGTGGACAGTGAGCCAATATGACCCCCCAACCCCCACTCACTCCCCAGAGGCAGAGGTTTCGGATGTAACGTCATGTAACTCGATAGGATAGGGCCATAAATGACCTCCGTTTCCTCGGCGACCTCACAAACAACAGCTGCGCCGTTACCAGTCATCAAACGACACTCCAAATGTATTGGAACAGCAGCTCGTTTTTGAAAACCTTGCTTCATTTTGCCATTTTACTTGCCGTTGAAGTGAGGCCAGGGTTCTATTTTGGAATCGGATTAGCCTTTATAAATCTCGCAGTGGAGAAATTTACATTGCACATCAGCACAGTGATGAAAGTAAGTAAGAGGTAGAAAACAAAATACAGGACCTGCTGTAAAGGCAGTCACTTTCGCGGCGCCATCTTGAAGTCATTTTTTTAAATAATAATTGAATTGATAGCAATGCGGCAATATCGTCAAATTATTGATTCATTTGCCATTGTTTTTGTGAACGCCCCGTTGTAGCGATTTAGAAGATTAACCTTGCAGCCCATCGAGGCTGAATTTATAATGCAAATTCAGTTTGGCTCTGTGCAAAGCGCTTCCATTTTATTCCAAGGCTATTTTTATACTAGGTCAGAATCTAAAGGTCTCACACACACACACACGCACAAAACAACAACAAAAACCTAAATAACAAAATATGACATGTCCCAAAGACATATCATATTCAATCTTAAGCACTTTCTGTAATGTCTTTGTTGTATGTATGAAGCAGTTCTCGATGAAAGAGGATCAAAGTGTTCTTTTCACCGAGTGGATGAGGGATGACATGTGGAATGTACTGTACATGTCTGCTACAAGCTAAATATTGAAAGCAAACACGAAGCTGTAGCATCCACTGACGAAAAGACATTGTCTCATATCTCCTTTCCCACATAAATCCACTTCAGTTCCAAGCCGCAACAGTTGCACATGCGCCTCGGCGCTCTGTGCTGACGCTCCTTTCTTCTCACACGGGCTCCTCAAGCCATGCATCCATCCAGCCGCATACTGTCCAAAAGCATCAACCTTTCCGCGAAACAAAGCGGGGCTGTGAAAATGCTGCCCATTACAGTCACTAAAAATCACAATCGCCCCAGATCTGTCAAGTGATAACAGTCAAATGGCACCGACATTCCTCCCCATCAAAAACAGTGCTGGCATATGTGTGCTGCCTAAAAGGCGAAACTGCTCAGCACAGTCTCCTCCTTGATGAATGGCCAAAAATGCTGAAAAACAATTCATATCCATTCCACACAAAGTGACAAAAGAAAACACACAAACAAAAAAAAAAAAGCAAGTCTCGCCTACTTGGACGCCATTTTGAATTTCTCATGGAATCATTCCTTTCTTGCAAATTTACTCTGGATTTTTTTTTTAAATCGTCAACTGCATCTTTTACTCATCAGTCAAATGAAAACATTTTGGAATCCGCTTCCAATGACATCATTTCTGTGGCTTCATTACAACATCAACCGGTTGACCTTCCGTCATAAATATTCAAGGAAAAAAAGGGACCGTTTACACTTTCTACAAATAGCCCACTGCATTTGTTTCCAAAATAAGCCATAGGGTCAAAGTGCAAAATTGAGTCGACGGCGGAATTTAGCGTGCGACGTCTTCCTGTGACAAAGTGTGGTGGTGGGGGGGGGGGGGGGTTGCTGCTTTGATGATAACCAGCGCGTCCTCACTTAGCTCCTCTGTTTCATTTCACCACATCCTCTGTTGTTGTGAGGTCATGCACACGCTTACATATTGGCATGCATGTTTTGCCTAATATGTCCATGTGGGGGCTCACTGGAAAGATCACTTCTATTCTGGGGTTGCCAGCCTGCCCGTTGCTGATAGGGAATGATTAATGAGGCAAGGGCGCTCATCAAATTGTAATTAGAAACAACGCTAACTACTATTTTGGTGCTTGTTCCTATGGTGGGATCTTGACCCCTGGCGGGCTCTTTCCACCCCATTGCCTGAATGAATATAGGCCCGCAGCGACGTGACTCGAAAGAGGGGAGGCGCAGCTCATTCTCAAGTCTTGCCGCAGCGACGCTCACATTACACGATATCGCTTTCGCTCCAAACACATTTTGGTTTGTTGTTTATTGAGGCTTACAACGTGTGGTTATGTCTTGCATCTCGGAAGTGGGATCTACACAGTGGTCATTTGCCCAATGGGTGGTAGATACCTGTCACTTAAAGGACAAGTTGTGTCCATAATTTGTAAAATGACTTCAAATGACTTCTACTGAGCGTATTTTACAAAGATTCCACGGCATATAGCTATATTTTACGTTTTAAGACACACGCTGAATATTCAGGAAGTCTTGTTTTTGAGTTGGTGACGAGTCCGTACGTGACGTCACTAAAGGACCGACCATGACCGTAAAAAAGACGCATTGTAGCGGTCGTTCCATCACGTCGCTGTACTTGTTTGGCCTGGGGACCTCGTGTTGCACCCAAAAGCCGCCAGAAGGCCAGAAGAGGGCGTCCAAGCGCCATATAAGGAAACGGAGGTGGCCACAGGAGGTCGCCATTTTGTGCCTCTTTTTTTGGGTGAGAGATTTCCCCCCAATGTTGCCTCAAAATGGCACAAATAAATTCTTTAATCGATTGCAAACGTATTCTTTCCTCTTCAGAACTATTTGAATCATATTCATAACTGGATGTGTAACAAGAAAGCATATTCTCCGAATCTGAAGCCATTGTTTTGATTCACTAGCAATGCAAGACGTCTTGGTGTGACGTCACGAACTGGGGGCGGGACTTTCTGAAAATGACCAATTCACAGCTCAATTTTTTGCAGATTTTGGAAAAAAAGTGACGTTGGTTGTCCTTTAAGCAAATAATAATATCCAGACATTTTCCAGACTGCTTAATCGTCATTAAGGTCGCGGGGGTGCTGGAGCCTATCCCAGC
Organism: Hippocampus bargibanti; assembly: GCF_051943395.1. Taxonomy (NCBI): domain Eukaryota; kingdom Metazoa; phylum Chordata; class Actinopteri; order Syngnathiformes; family Syngnathidae; genus Hippocampus; species Hippocampus bargibanti. The sequence continues at coordinate 10,178,808 of NC_142752.1, forward strand.
CGTCTTCGGCACTACGTTTACTGTGAACACCCTGAATTGGTTGCCAACTAATTGCAGGGCACCCAGAGACAAACCACCATCCACACTCACACTCACATTGAGGGACAATTTGGAGTGTTCAATCAGCCTGCCATGCATGTTTTTTGGAATGTGAGAGGAAACCAGAGGACCCGGTGAAAATCCACGCAGGCTCGGGTAGAACATGCAAACTCCACACAAGGAGGACTCGAAATTGCGACCTCTGCACTGTGAAGCCGGTGTGCTAACCACTCGACTACCACTCGGCCGCTATCTGTAAAACAGTGTTACATATATATTTTTTTAACTCATTCACTGCCATTCACAAAGTTATCCAGGAATTGAAAATATGCCGTAGAGCACCAATGCCGAATTTGTTCAGGTTTTGTTTTTTCATGCTTGGGTGCCAAAAAAGCATTGGCCATGGGCTCTGGCAATGTTTTTTCCCTTCCATAAGTGGGCAGCATTTCCCTTTGTTCCCATATTAGCGCTTTGTTCTAGCTTCCGCTGTTTTTAAAGTGCTATATAAACCAATATGTAGGTATTGCATTGAATTTTGGACAGCCGCCCTAATTTCAACGTCATATAACTCCAGACCCACATAGTTTAGGAATAAACTTTTTTTGATGAAAGAAGGGAGTCTAATGTTTCTAACGCTGCATTGAACGTTTATGTAGTCATGAAACTTAATATTCTGTACGTCCTGGAATTCAAGTGACAATGACAAAAACCCTGGCACTGGAGTGGACACATTTTTGCATGTCTGGCAGTGAATGAGTTAAAGAAGGAGCAGACATGTGACTGTTTGGTGCCTTTATATGCTAAATGAAAAAAAAAACATGCAAAAGGGAAAAGTAATGTAGTTGCTAAACAAGCACGCTGCATCATTGGCTTTGACCACTCCCACAACGGCGCAGCCTCCTTCGTCTCATGGAAGGCCACGGGTAATTTGCACTGTGACCTCTGCACTGTGAAGTAAGTGTGCTATCCACTCCGGGCCGCCAAATAATAATAATAATATAAAAACATTCAACAAAAAAGGTGTTTAAATGGTGCAGAAAGTGCTTAAGATTGAATGACTGTCTGTGTCTTTGTGTTGTCATATTATTTGTTATTTAGTTTCTTTGTGTTTTTTTTTTTTACTTCAAGATGACCCCGCGAGAGTAGCTGCCTCTCCAGCAGCTCCTGTATTTTGTTTTTCAACTTTTTCTTTTCCTTTCCTCTGCCTTTCATTCACTTTGCTAGTGTGAAATGTAAAGTTCTACACTGTGAGACTCATAAAGGTTTATGTAATCTAATTTAATCACATGAAAATGTTCTTGTCTAAACAACGCAGATTTTATGGGAGTTTGGAGATGGCCATGCAAAAAAAAAAAAAAAACAATAAAACAATGTTAATGTCAAAGATAATTAAAAAAAACAAAATGGGGGTAGGTATAGGGTTGAGATAAACCAAACTAGAAGCCTCCCTGTTTATTTTCAAAGCTCACAAGTAGAGATTACAAAAATTACAGTGGTTCCGTGGTAAGGATGAACAGTCGTCGGGGTACAAGGGATGACAGACAAGTGGACAAATTCAGAGCAAGTCATGCAAAAAAACTAAAATAAGGTGAGGGGGAAGGCCTCTGTTATAATAGCACCCTTTTGTGGAGAAAAATAAATCCATCTGTCCATAGGTCAGTGCAAAAATAGTCGGAATATACGCATATAAAGAAAATAGATACTGTATCGAGTCACACGTTGTACCAAATATCCTTGACAGTTGACACAAAGTGAGGAGAAAAAAAAATAATAAATTGTAAATCATTCTAATGGAGCGTCTTAGCCGAAAGCAGCGAGTTGGTTTACATCAGGGGTGTCAAAGTCATTTTTTGCCGCGGGCCACATTGGTTTCCTCTCGAGGGCCGTTATGAATTTGGGGAACCCATTAGAATGTTTAAATCCCTTCAAATATTACATATAGAGCACACAGCAAATTAATGAATAACTCGTTTTCAAATCTGAAGTCAAGAATAATGAATTTTATTGTGGTTCACATCCAAAAATATGAAATTTTGGCTCAGATTTTAGCAATCATCATGGAATTTAACAAGTTTGATTTGCTTTCGCGGGCCGAAAAAAATGATGTGGTGGCCGGATTTGGCCCACGGGCCTTGACTTTCACACCTGTGGTTTACATGATACTGTTGTGAGGCAGTGATATAAAAAGCAAACTATGGACATGAAAATACTTTTTTAAATTGCTTTGAAAAAGAAAAAAAAAAACATTGCAAGATAAAAGACAGCACCAGAAGGACCGCGCGAGTCCCTCACAACACAGCAGGAGCTAATGGCATGCTTTGTCGCTTCAAGCAGATAGCTAGCTGCAATGTACACGACGTTTACATTGTCACATAGATCAGTGCATAACCCAAAAGCAAAAATAATAATAAAATAGAAGCCATGTGCCGCAAAACAAAAGCATACATTTCTCGTAAATAACATTGGCTCAAGTGGCAAGCTCTTGTATTATTTTTTTTATGATAATCACTGAAGTTAAATGCATCTCTTAGACGACTTTGTACAAATGACCTGCAAGGTTTTTCCATTTGCATAGCGTGAATTTTTCACCAGGAAAATATGGAACTTACTCCTTCTTCTTGACATTGTACAAAGTATTTCTGACATTTTTTTTGCAAGCCTATACAAAAAGTGCTTACCAAACACTTATTTTTATGCTTCTGTAATCATTTATGACACACACGGACAAAAAATATATATTTTAATGGTTGAATGTTTTTTTGAATCGTCATGCATTGTTATTTTGAGTGACAGGTTGTTGAATACATTTTTGTAGCGCTGTTTGAGGCGGGCGGGTTGTATATTTGTTTTAGTTGTTGTTGAGGATTGTGTCAGTGTGTTTAGTATTTTCCCTATTAAGTCTCCCTATTTAAAAGTTTCTTTCCATCACCATGTGCGGAAATGACCTAAACAAGACAGTAAATAATAAAGGAAAAAAAGGGGGTCAACTTTTGACGTGGGCATATTGTTTTTAAACTATTTAGCATCAAGTTGAATTCATAGTCCTTTCCCTCCCTTAGGACGCATATTTATATATATATATATATATATATATATATATATATATAGACACATCTAGCATAGACTGACCACATTTTTTTAACTCATTCACTGCCAGATGATGTGCAAAAATATGTCCACTCCAGTGCCAGGGTTTTTGTCATTTTCACTCAAATTGCAGCACCCACAGAATATTGAGTATTAGGACTACATAAATGTTTAATGCAGCGTAAGAAACCTTAGACCCTCTTCTTTCATCAGAAAAAAAGAGTTAATTCCTAAGTTATATGGGTCTGGAGTTATGTGAGCTTGAAATGGGGCGGCTGTACAAAATGCAATACATACAGAATGATTTATATCACGCTTTAACAACAGCTGTAGCTGTAACAAATCGCTTTTATCAGAAAAAAAACAGTTTATGTCGATTTAATTTGGCTCTACAGTTTTCTGCAATGGAAATGTGTACAAAAGGCAAATGCTGCCCCCTCATGGGAGGAAAAACATATTGCCAGAGGTCTGACCGTAGCTTGATTTCCACCCCCTCCCAAGCAAAAAAAAAAAAAACAAAACCCAAACAAATTCGGAAATGGTGCTCTGCGTCATGCTTTTTAATTACCAAAGAAATTTGGGAATGGCAGTGAATGAGTTAATAACCGAGACCGCACTTCAAAAAAACTTGTGGGTGGCAAAATGCCTCAAAATGTCTTCCTATAATGTGTGGGAAAAAAAGCACCTTTGTTGTCAAAATTGCAAAATCAAGATTGCCTATGTAACTTTGGAGCTATCCTCTTTTCCAAGTACAGTTTTTGCATCAAATCGGATTCTCACCGTGCTCCGATCCAACTCCCAACCCGCCTGCCGATAAATCATTTAGGCTCGTACATTTTTTAAATAAAATAAATCAAACGTTTTCTGCGCGCTGGTCCGGCGTTGACGCCAGAGTTAAGGCATTTGAACGAGGCACTCGAAACAGCGCGAGAAAGCCGCATTTTGCCTACGCCAGGCAGAAACGCTCGCTCTGCCGTTGCTTCGTCTCAAAGTATCACCCGTAGCCCTGTTTTAGGTTTAGATTATCACTAAGAAACAATGACGTTTCCGGGGTGACAACAGTTGAGAACCAGTGCGAAAAAGTGTCCCTGTAACTCTTATGGATGGGCATGACAATGGATTATTCAGTGGCGGGCCGTCAGGGCATGCAAGGCCTTCTGTGCTGGTCTAAAATTATCTGAATCACAGACTAATTAATTATAAATTAATTATATTTTGTCCTTAAATTATTTTAAGTAATTCCAAATTGTCTTTCAGCTTCCTTTCACTACTTTTCCCCTGTTGCGCTACTTTTCCCCTGGACGCTTTCACAATCCTTTCTGCAGGTTCTGAGCATGAAAATCAAAGTAGATGAAACGGTTGCTATAACCAATCAGAGTTCGAGTTGGCAACCCAAGGTCTGCTCGAAGGCTCTGGCAACGTTGGAGATTTCGCAAATTATGATTGGCTAGTCACATGATTGGCTAGTCACTAGTCAATCATAGTATCACATATGCATACTGGCCAGAGCTATCTTACTGTATCTGTAGCGCGCTGCAAAAGCAAATATATTGTTGTGTTGAAATAATAGCAGTTTTATCAATCCAAAATGGCTGAAGGAGAAGAAATGCATTTGGTCGGAGATTTACTGTTAAAGCCATTTTCAGCAGAATTTTCAAGAACAAATGACACCACAGTTTTTGTCAGTCTGGATTAATTCAGAAGTAGCACCACTGAAGGCCTAGCCACGAAATCCACGGCCCGCCACAGGGATTATTGGACCAATTTCATAAATTTGCTTGCCACATTAATAGACGACATGAATGGCATGACAGCAATAATCATCAAAGAGTTGGAAACATTTGTTTTCCCAACATATGCACACACACATAGAATATCAAGATTACATTGCATTCAGAAATTATTGCACAGTAAGCCGTAGAGGCCTTGTCATGGTCACCGCTGTATAAAAATAGAACGTTAGCACACCAGACATGTCTTCAACTGTTTATTTTTTTTAAATTATTTTTAAATGACTGGCAACAGCGTTAGCCCCCCCGACCAATATGTGCGCCCGAAGCGTCAAGTGTGGACTTCTCCTGTTTCGCGATTGCTCCCCTGCAGGCCCATATGGAACGTTTCCAAGTGAGAGACGTTTTCTCTCTCGCTCTGTCTCAACATCTCAACTCGTGCTCTCCTCCAGGAGGTCAGCCAGGTTCAAACAGTCTGGAGATTTTTTTTTTTGTGAGGGGGCATTTCTCATCCCACGGCTTTTGCTGACGTGCGGTTTCAGTGCTCCGTAGAGTCCGAGATGAACTTGGTGGCAAGGGGAGAGTCAAGTAAAAAATCAAATTCAAAATAGCGCCTTACTCACGTTCCATACCGGCGACCAAATTTTAAACGCTTCAGACGATGGTCTCCACGCCGGCGAGTTTTGGCGTGAGGATCCGTGGCGTGATTCCGTTGTTGAGGTCTTCCTCGAACTCCAGCAGCTGGCCCATGAAGTTAAGGTTGGGGGAGATGATGGGCCTCCTGGTTTTGACAAACTTGTAGGCGTCCGTCATGGTCATCCAGGTGTGTTTCATCAAGTAGGCGATGACGATGGTAGCCGAGCGAGACACGCCGGCCTGGCAGTGAATCAGAAGGCCCAGACCGGCTTGGTGCGCTTCCTCTGAAAAACGAACAAAAAAAAATAATTGATTGTAAGCCCCGAACAGAAAATTCATAGCTTAACTCATTCACTGCCAGACGTGTAAAAATGTGTCCACTCCAATGCCAGGGTTTTTGTCATTGTCACTCAAATTGCAGAACCCACAGAATATTGAGTTTTAGTACGACCGGTAAATAAATAATACATATACATATACATTTCTAAGCGCCTTTCAAAACTCTCAAGGTCATTTTACAGTCACATGATGAGTTTTTTGTTGGTTAGCAGCGGCAGCTACACGCGCCAGCGTTCACTCAACCCGGAAGTAACTCAAATAGATGGAAAGCTAGCTTGCTAACTAATACATAGCTATTTTACTGTCACAGGATAGGTTTTTTTTTGTGGGTTAGCAGCGGCAGCCACACGTGCCAGCATTCACTCAACCCGGAAGTAACTCAAATAGATAGAAAGCTAGCTAGCTAATATATAGCTACTTTACAGTCACAGGATACGTTTTTCTGTGGGCTAACAGCGGCAGCCACACGCCCCAGCATTCACTCAACCCGGAAGTAACTAAAATAGATAGAGAGCTAGCTAATAGATGGCTACGTTACAGTCACAGGATACGTTTTTCTGTGTGCTAACAGCGGCAGCCACACGCGCTAGCGTTCACTCAACCCGGAAGTAACTCACATAGATAGAAAGCTAGCTAGCTAATGGATAGCTACGTTACAGTCACAGGATAAGTTTTTCTGTGGGTTAACAGCGGGAGCCACACACGCCAGCGTTCGCTCATTCTGGAAGTAACTCAAATAGATAGAAATCCAGCTAGCTGGCTAATACATAGCTACTTTACAGTCACAGGCTAAGTTTTTTTGTGGGTTAGCAGCGGCAGCCACCCGTGAAAGCGTTCACTCAACCCGGAGGTAACTCAAATAGATAGAAAGCTAGCAAGCTAGCTAATAGCTACTTTACAGTCACATGATAAGTTTTTTGGTGGGCTAACAGCGGCAGCCACACGCCCCAGCATTCACTCAACCCGGAAGTAACTAAAATAGATAGAAAGCTAGCTAACAGATGGCTACGTTACAGTCACAGGATAAGTTTTTCTGTGTGCAAACAGCAGCAGCCACACGCGCTAGCGTTCGCTCATTCTGGAAGTAACTCAAATAGATAGAAAGCCAGCTAGCTGGCGAATACATAGCTACTTTACAGTCACAGGCTAAGTTTTTTTGTGGGTTAGCAGCGGCAGCCACCCGTGAAAGCGTTCACTCAACCCGGAGGTAACTCAAATAGATAGAAAGCTAGCTAATAGATAGCTACTTTACAGTCACATGATAAGTTTTTTTGTGGGTTAGCAGCGGCAGCCACACGCGCCAGCGTTCCCTCAATCCGGAAGTAACTCAAATAGATAGAAAGAAATATTTGATACAGCTTAAGAAAACGTAGAATCTCTTCTTTCATCAGATAAAGTTAATTCCTAAGTTATATGGGTCTAGAGTTATCTGAGCTTGAAATAGGGGCAGCTCTACAAAATACAATAAAATCCATATATATTGGTTTATGAAACTGGAACAAAGCGCTAACATTGACAGAAGGGAAATTCTGCCCCCTTGTAGAAGGGCAAAAACATTGCCAGAGGTCTGACAAGCGCTCTATTGGCACACCCGCATGAAAAACCTGAACACATTTGTGAATGGTGTTCTACGTCATATTTTTAATTCCCAAATAAATTCGGGAATGGCAGCGAATGAGTTAATATCTAGCACAATTTGGATTCGTGTCGACGTCTTCTTACCGATGAATTCAAACGCCTCCTCGAAGTACTGACGAAGGTTCTGCTTGTTGCTGTCGGTGGCAGGCAGGCGCTTGTAGACAAACAGGCCGGCGTCGTAATGGAAAAGGGGCAGGTGAGTGGTGACGTTGAGGATGTAGCCCACGTTCAAGTGTTGCAGCAAGTGGATGTCCTGAGCATCGCGTTCGTTACCCAAGTAGAGGAAGGGCAGCACGGGCGTCACGTCGGCGTTCTCGATATCCGGAGTGGAGGGCAGGATGTGAGGTAGCGCCCCCGAGAGGTTTGCCAAAGCGCCCGAGTCCGGGCTTTGGTGGAGGTGCAGCGAGTGGTCGCACAGGTTCTCGTAGCTCTGTCTGAAGCAGCTAAGGCCTCCTTTAAAACATAAGCGTTGAAATCAAAATCCCGCAAACGGATCACCGGTTAGAAGAACTTTGTTTACATCTCACCGTGAACTTATGAACTCATTCATTGCCATTCACAAATTTATTCGGGAATTGAAAATATGACGTAGAGTGCCATTCCCGAATGTGTTCTGGTTTTGTTTTTTCTTGTTTGGGTGCCAATAAAGAGCTGCTATGGCCTCCTGCAATGTTCTTTTCCTTTCCACAAGGGGGCAGCAGTTTCTTTTTTTCTATGTTAGCGCTTTGGTTTATATAGCGCTTTGACCACGGCTGAAGCTGGAACAATGTTACATTGCATTTTGGACAGCTGCCCTCATTTCAAGCTCAGATAACTCCAGACCCATATAGTTTAGGAATTAACTTTTTTTCTGATGAAAGAAGAGAGTCTAAGGTTTCTTACCGCGAGTTGAATGTTTATGCAGTCCTAAAACTCAGTATTCTGTGAGTCCTAGAATTCAAGTGACAATAACAAAAACCCTGGCAGTGGAGTGGACACATTTTTTCAGGTCTGGCAGTGAATGAATTAAATCACTTTTTTTTAAGTACGATACAAAACAACACATCTGGCGTGCACAACGAGACTTTTGAACTCTGCTGATGCAATGACGACTTTTCGCCGAGCTCGCTTGGGGATCTCCTTGTCACGTTTTGGTTTGCGACCAAAGGGTGGCACTGTTGGGCCCCGCCTGCAGCTGCATGGGTGTTGGTCGTTTTAATCAGTGGTAGTTAAAAGGACTCACGGCACAACCATTCGGTACCGGGTCATTGTTTGTTTCAGCTTTTCAGGTTGGTTTCTCTCTTGTCGTGTTTTACTCACGGTTTTGTTTGCTACTTTGGACCTTTCTATTCTGATGACTGATGTTTGAGATTTCGTTCCACCTGACGTTATTTAGTACAGTTTGTCAAATACTCTGTGCTCCTCACTCCTGCCTGCATTTTTGGGGTCCACCCCCACCCACCACCTTGCAACTCGTGACACTTTTCTGTCTCTTCTTTTCTTTCTTAACTCATTCACTGCCAGACGATGTGCAAAAATATGTCCACGCCAGTGCCAGGGTTTTTGTCATTTTCACTCAAATTGCAGGACCCACTGAATATTGAGTTTTAGGACTACATAAACATTCAAGACAGTGTAAGAAACATTAGACCCTCTTCTTTCATCAGAAAAAAAGAGTTAAATTCTAAGTCATATGGGTCCGGATTTATCTGAGCTTGAAATGAAGGTGGCTGTACACAATACAATACATATTGATTTATATTGCGCTTTAATAACAGCTGAAGCGTTACCAAAGCGCTAACATGGAGAAAAGGCAAATACGGCCCCCTCGTGGAAGGGAAAAACATTGCCAAAGGTCTGGCCAACGCATTATCGGCACCACAACAACAACAAAAAACATTTGTGAATGGCGCTCTATGTCACACTTTTCAATTCCCGAATCAATTCGGGAATTGCAATGAATACGTTAATTACAGCTAATTCCACACCCTATTTTTATATGTTCACCCAAAGCTTCGAGCGTATTTTAGGGAAGGGGCAATTTTGCCACCATAGCTGAGTGACAACGGCTAATCCAGACTCCATTTTTATGACGGCCGCTGCTGAACTTTTGCCCCATATATAACCGGTTTGCACCTGTCACCTGTAACAGCGTTGAGTCGTGTGGAAACACACAAACACACACACACGCACATATTGTTCACATAGCAATAATTAATGCATGATTTAATGTGAGGTCATTGCACAGCTTTCCGACTTCCTCTTTTGGTGCCTGTGCAGGTGGCGAGTTACTTTATGGTTGTCATCCACCCCCCCAATATCACCCCCCCCCCCCCCAAACCTCTTTGCTGTCTTTAATGTCAACAAACGTCAACTGATAATTAGGGCCGAACAACCTACAATAGCGTCGTGATACCACAGTCTTAGTGGTTCTTTTGAATACCCCTCCCCCCTTAGTGCCCATATCCAGCCATGAAAGCAGTTCCGGTGTTGAGGGCATTTGCATGCCACACCACTCACAAACTCATTTGACGTCGCGCCGTTCCGCACGATTAAAATGAGCCATTTTCCCTGCAGGCGGCGGTGAGCTGATCAAAAGCGCTAAAAGGTCAAAGTTTAATGGGGCTTTACACAAAATGGCGCAACAGGATTACGCAACCTCTCGTGGCTTCGTCTCAGTTTGATATTGGCGCTCGAGTGCTGCCAAACCGCTCATTGCTCTCGGACGTCGAGAATGATTTAATGGTCCCAGAGTTAAACTAAGGCCCATGAATCAATGAGAAGGTTTCTTCAGCCGTCATCTGTAAGTCTTTGAAGGTGTTGGACGTTTTGCTTCTTATCCAAGAGGCTTCGTCAGCGAACTGAAATTTGCTGGTAGTTTTGACCCTATATATATATATATATATATATATGTGTGTGTGTGTGTGTGTGTGTGTGTGTGTGTGTGTGTGTGTGTGTGTGTGTGTGTGTGTGTGTGTGTGTGTGTGTGTGTGTGTGTGTGTGTGTGTGTGTGTGTCCCTACTGTCCTGCTGCTGTATTCCCTGAGGCTACACTGATTACTTCTATTGTCCTGATTCCTACTTCTATTGTCCTGTCTGATTATGGGGTCTGCGACTGGCCTGATTGCCCCATTTGCTCTTGTATCAACTCATCAGCATAACTAAGCCTATGTGGTCTAAGACGTTAGTTGTAAGAATGATCCAAATTAAACCTCTCCCCACCATGGCGATTTAATGAAGGATTTTGCTGTTTTATGAAAATAGCTTCCTTTACTCCCCTTTCAAACCAATTATTTTCTTTCTCTAAGATTTTAACCTCGCGGTAGTCAAATGAGTGGTTGCTAGCTTTTAGGTGCATATGTAACATAGATTGCGGCCTACAAGTATTATCCCTGCGACGTTGATAAAGACTTTTTTTGGGAGAATTTGTTTAGTCTCTCAAATGTATTGCTCGTTACAATTTTCATTTTTACAATGTATTGAATAAACTACATTACTTTGTTTTTCATTTGGCAGCCTATCTTTTGGATGCACTAATATTTGCCAGTGTTTATCTGATATATATATAGGGCCAAAACTACCAGCAAATTTTAGTTAGCTGACGAAGCCTCTTAGATAAGAAGGGAAACGTTCGCCACCTTCAAGAAGTACGGATGACGGCTGAAGAAACCTTCTCATCGATGGACCAATCCTGTACGACTGAGAGCATACAGAGACGTAAGGTCCATTAAATTGCACTTAGTATCGCTTCATATGCTGGGAACTGCCCCCTGTCCGCCCCCCTGTACGCGGCCCGTCCCAGGTTGCCCCGCCTCCACCAATTCCCTCACCTCTTAGAACGATGGGCTCTTTGCCCTCCCTCCTCAGCGACTCCAGGACCACGTGGAGAGGCTGCGAGGGCGCCGTCCTGTTCGGGTCGGCGGTGTTGTCGTCGTACACCACGATGTCTTTGGAGAAAATGCCCTTAAAGGAGTCTTTGCCCTCCCGGCAGGAGATGAGGTCCAGCACGGTGATCTTTCCCTGCTGCAGCCTCCGCCGGCTGATCTTGTCCGAGCAGTTGATGTGCACCGCCCCCCGGATGTGGCTCTTGTTGTACTCCGTGAAGGCCCGGCAGTCGATGATGACCGGCACGGGCCCGACGGGGTGCCCCATGGGGCAGCAGGTCATGCGCTTAGCCAGCTCATTGGGGTGGATGAGTCTCACGGCGGCGGACGGGTGCGCCTTGGGTGCGCCCGGGGCGAGGCCGCAGGCGCTTAGCGCTTCGCGGTTGCCCAGCATCGGGGGTCCGGCATAGCTGAGGTTGGGGCTGCTGGCGCTCACCTGACCGTGGTTCAGGCTGGGGCTGTCCTTCTCATAGGTGGTCACCGAGCAGCAGCTGGCACTGCTGCATCCACACGACAAAGAGCGCGTGGAACCCTTGGATGAGGGCATATACGTCACAAGGTTGGCCGTCGCCCGAATCTTCACCACAGTGGCGCTCCGGACCGTATTGTCGCTGCAGCTGGAAGCGATGGAGTCCAGGTAGCTGGTGTCCAGTCGCAGTCGGAGTTCCTGAGGTCGGATCGGCCTTGGCAGCGCCACCACAATTCTGTCGTCGAGGGGAGATGGAGGCATGGGGAGGCCGAAGGCTGGACGTCTACGGAGAACTCAACACGCCGCTCTGACGGTGGATAGGAGGAAAAAAAAATTCAAGGCCTCGCTCTGTTCAACAAAGTGTGCATTTGCACAGCCGAATCAGCATGTGATCCTGTGTGATCAACGGCAGCACCCCTCTGAGGTCAAATATTACAAGTGGAAACACCCACAATAATCACAAGAACACACAGCCCAGTCTTTCAAGTAGATCACTTTGAGCTCATTCAATTTGAATCCAACTCATGGGAGCCTAATGCACTTTTTTAAGATCCCCAATTCGGTTATGTCTTAAACCCAAGCCTTTACTTTTGGCAAGATAACACCAGAAAAGACCGCAACGCTGCAGTTTGAGCTCTCCCATAAGTGAAGAAATGTCAAAATGGGCGTTAAATTCCTTCCAAATGCAAGCGTTTATAGCGCCTGTCATCCCGGGTCGTTATGTAAGGACCACCGCCATGGATGCTCGCTTGCTCGCATGCATGCGCTCATGCGTGCACTCCGCCTGCCGCTGTCATCCTCCATCCCAGCAAATAGAAATCATTCATGAACAAATTCAAAGACAAAACTCGCCATGAGGACGTGCTGTGAATATAACGTGACATTTACACCGACATGAGCATTTAAGCATCGTCCGCTGTAATGAGAAATCAAAATAATAGAATTCGGCATGCCCAAAACGCTTGCGTGACACTTAAAACTCTTTAAAAACCACATGCGAGACTGCTGCGTGGAAGTAGGACCGTTAAATCCACGCGGTCATTCCATCAACTTGTAAATTGACAAACTTGCGTTCGATTTCTTCTTACCGGTGTGTGCGTTGCTGTCGGGGGTGCAGTAATTCACTATGTCCGCTCGATGACAGGACTGCCTCCATTCAGCGACTCCCCGCCCGACTAATCAGCAACATTTTTCGGGGTTACTTTTACCCCCGTTACCCAGAAATAATGTCGAAGGAAGTCTGCCAGCCTCCAGTTGTCGCGCTGCACGACTGACGCGTCTTCATAAATATTAAATGCATCTTTTGGATACAGTGAGGTCCCGCCCTGCAATAGGAGGGGCCTTAGTCGGGACGTCTGGTTCTGGGCCAGAAGGGGAGGAGGCATGAGGGGTGGAGGCGAGTGGGTCTGCCGCTTTAAAACCAAGGCTTCAAACTGCCTCCAGCAGCATACACGCGCAGCGATGATGTCACGGTCAGCCAATCAGCGAACATGTTCAAGGAAAAAAAAATGGACGTGCGGTGCTTTCACTTGCCGCGCGTCAATGTGGAGAACGCGACTACCGCTGCGATCAAGTACCTCGTTAAAAAGGGAAGTGCGCTTGAAAATGTTTAGTTGCCATGAGGCCTTTAAACGTTTTTTAACAGTAATAATAATAATAATAGTAATAATAATAATTTAATTTCTAAGCGCCTTTCAAAACTCTCAAGGTCACTTTTCAGGCACAGGATCAGTTTTTCTGTGGGTGAGCAGCGGCAGCCACACGCGCCAGCGTTTACTCAACCCGGAAGTTACTCAAGTCGGTAGAAAGCTAACTAACTAGCTAGCTAGCCGATAGCTAATAGATAGCCAGCTACTTAGCTAGTAGATAGCCAGCTAGCTAGATAACCTGCTAAATAGGTAGGTAGATAGCTAGCAATATTCTGTGGGTGCTGGGTGCTGGAATTCTTTTTAACTGTATCTGTCCATTTTGTATGCGTGAAAATGCCTGATTTTCCCACAGTTCAGAGTAATTTATTTTTAGTTAAAATGTTGTATTGGAAAGTAAACTGCAGTATGCTACTTAAATTATAATAAAACAAGTTACTATGTTGCCTAACATATATGTGTTTATTTTTGAAGAAGAGATTGTGTCAATTTTCCACATTCTAATCTGGTGCAAAAAAAGGTTTGTCTACACCAGTGGCAAGCCATGCACTTCATAGCTGGGCCTTCAGTAGTGCTCTACCTGAATCAATTCACTGCTGTGACTGTAAAAATTGTCCACTAGAGGCTACCGTTAGCCAGGAAATAACTGTCCAACCTTTCTTAACGGTGTCCGCCTTTTCTTCAAAATGGCTTGAACAGTAAATCTGCAACCAAATCCATTTAGTCTCCTCCTTCAGCCATTTTTGGTTGACAAAACCGCTATTAAATCAACACAATATATTTGCTTATGGAGCTTGCTACTGATACAGTGCGCTAGCTCTGGCCAGTATGCTCTTTTCACTAGCGGCTAGTCATAAGAAAAGTTTTTGCAAACTATGATTGGCTAGTGACTCTCTGCAACGTTTCGGTTTGCGACCCAGGGGTGGCATTTTAGGGCCACTCCTGAAGCTGCATGGGTGTTGGTCGTTTTAATCCGTGGCAGTTAAAAGGACTCCCGCCACGAACATTCAGTTTCATTGTTTATTTCACCCTGTCAGGTTTGTCTCGTCCTGTCATGTTTACTCATGGTTTTGTTTTCTACTTTGAACCTTTTTTCTGATAACTTTGTTGTTTGCGATTTTGTTCCTACTGTCTTTATTTAATACAATTTGTCCTGCAAGAAAGTCCCGGTACCTCTTTTGGGTTGCCAACTCGAAATCTGATTGGTTAAAGTAAGAGTTTGAAATGTAATGAAAGCAATGAAAGGAAGTTAAAAGACAATTTGTAATGATTTAATAAGAGTTCATGGACAAAATACAGTAAAGTCTCGTTATATCGGTTATATCGATAGTACTGCTTATTACGATACTATTTCTATGAACGCAAGGAGAAAATTTACATGCCGCAGGATCGGATATATCGACAGTCCGGTTATATCGATATTTTTTCCGACTCCCGAGAATATCGATATAACGAGACTTTACCGTATAATTAACATCAGTCTGTGATTGAGATATTTATAGGCCAGCAGAGAAGGCTTTGCAGGCCTTGACGGTCCGCGAGTGGTCTGTACTGAACTAGTTATGAATTTCATATTGGTGATGGTCAACTAGTGGCATTAGCAGTGTAGTCGTGGCGAACAATTGTTTTCAATCTGATCCAAAATGACCACTGTAAAACAGTTTTGCCCCATGGCGTAACTGACAAAAAACTTATAAGGCCTTGGAGTGATCGTACACCAACATTAATAACAACGTTACTAATCTGATGTTATTGGCAGACATGTTATTCAGCCCGAGTCCATCTGAATGACTATGTTGTCAAATACGAACGATTGCATGCTGGGACTTTCTGGTTTTAAATCCTAAATATAGACTGAGCTCTCTTTTTATACTCGGCTGCAACCCGAAACAATGCCGGGAATTTATTACCATTGCTATTATTAGTGTGCCGTGGACTTATTTAGAAATTGACAAGCCTATTCCGATTGCATTGCCAATTCTTCCCATTTCAAATGGTGTTGAAATGCTTTGGAAACTAATGTTTTCTTTTTTCTTTACGTACAGGGCTGGTTGAGTGATTATAAACATATGAGGTCTATCAGATAAGTTCCAGGAGTGGGGTTACAAAAATAGGTCATATACAAACTACCAGTTTTTCCCCTTCAAAATAAGGTAGGATATAACTATGACCTCACCTCTCTGTAGCCTTTGTGCTTTTTTTTGAAACACTTGTTATATTGGTCCAGCTGTATCAGGCAAGAAACACGCATTTGATAATCAGCCTGGTTAAAGAAGACACCAGTAAATGTTTGATGTGTTTCGTGGCCCTATAGTAGCGATTTTGAAACAAGATGTTCGGATGATGGCCGAGCTGTTATGTAAATTCACCCAGTTCTGCCTGTGCGACTGGTTTTGCTAAAGCTTACGTTAAACAGAAAATATAAGACCGTATTGTCTGTCACTCAACCACGTAGTTTAGAAACAAAGCCATTGATGGTATTAGGTCACTTAAGACGCAAGAAGACGGGGCACAAAGAAAAAAAGATTGCATTTTGGTGTTGGTTGTTGATGAGGTAGTGAAACTATTATTTTCCTGTGTAAACTATTTTATGTTTCAAATGCTTAGGTTGGAGGAGAAAAAAATGGTGTAAAATCATGTTAATATCGTGATACCTCGGCTTACGAACGATTTAGCTAACACACTTTTCACCTTACGAACATTAAATTTGCGAGAATATAATCTTGGCATATGAACTAGTTTTCGGGAAACACATGGAGCGCCACAATGGCTGGCGGACTATTTTTTGGCGGAAGAACACCAAACCACACGGCCGAACAGCGCCACCGTGGCTGCTGGACGATTTTTCCACACACCCTTCCTCTGAGTGTATACGTGGTTTGTTATCAAGGATACATTTGAAAAAGATCCCACCACAGGCTCGTGTTCAGCCGAAGAGGACACAAAACAAAATTACGGTTGAGCAGAAGAAGGAGATCATCGAGAAACACGAACGAGGTGTGCGTTTGTGTGACTTAGTGTACCAGTATGCTAAGTCGACCATTGCTACATGTGGCTAAGGGTTTTTCTGTGTTGTCTAAGCTATAGGTCTCAGGCAATAGAAGAGGTTGAAAACTTCTGTTGATTTGGATTAATGAAAAGCAGCTAGCAGGGGACAGTGAGTGAGGGTATTATCGTCGAGAAAGCACGGCAACTTCACTCAGATATCATCAAAAGGCAACTACATCAACGACCATCACAAAGGTAAATAAAGCGACTTTATTATACTGTACAGTTTATTTCTTTCATTACAATACAATAGCACATTTATTATACATAAAAAGGTATATTTTGTGTAGTTTTAAGGCTTATTTAGTAGAAAATTATGTTTTATGGGACCTGGAAATGGATTATTCTAATTTTTAATGGTTTCCTATGGGAAATTAATGTTTGGAAGACACTTTTCACCTTACACACACTTTCTGGGAACCAATTAAGTTCGTAAACGAAGGTATCACTGTATGTCACGTTTTGGTTTGCAACCAACAGGAGGCACTGTAGGGCCCTAGCTTCAGCTGCACAGGTTTTGGTCGTTTTAATCAATGGCAGTTAAAAGGACTCCCGGCACGACCAGTTAGTGTCGGGTCATTGTTTTGTTTCCTGTCAGATTTGTTTCGTCTTGTCAAGTTTGACTGATGGTTTTAATTGCTACTTTGGACTAGTTTGTCTGATGGCTTTGTTGTTGGAGATTTTGTTCCTGCTGACTTTATTCCCTACCATTTATCAAATACCCTGGTCCTCCCTTCTGTTTGCTTTTTGGGGTCGACCACCACCACCACCATCTTGCAAAGCGTGAGACTGTAGTTCAATGGATCTACAATTATGCAACGAGTGGGGGAGGGAGATGTTGGAAGTCATTCATGATTCATTTTCATTGAGATTTTGCCCGCCGTTTTTTTTTTTTCTTCTTTCTTCTTTTTTAACTTTTGCAAGCGCTCGAACCACACTGAGCTCACAGAAATGTCAGCCAGCGGAAAATCTGAGTGAATGTGGCTTTCTGTATCATGATGTTCTGTATGTTTTGAGATCCCACCAATATGAGATCATGACAAATCACGTAAAATACTGTCAAGTGGTTCGCTTTATGATTTTTTTTCGGAAGCGTGGAAAATGTGACAGATGACGTTTTTTTTTTTTTTTTTTTGCTGGCCCAGAAGACAGACACAAACCACTTCCTGACTTTGACAAGGTACAGACTTAATGTCACATTCAGTGCATGTGGGAATGTGAGGCAAGGTCGAGAACGGGCAAATTAACTCAAAATTTTGTTCTGTCCTCGTTTTGATGTTTTTTAAGTCTTTTCTTTATATTTTATGGAACGGAATGGCCTCTTACTTGTAATGCTCCCTCCTATGGAGTGAAGCATGACATCAATGCTTGAGGTGGGGATGTATGAGGCCCAGATGGGGCGACCGAAACCCCAACAGCCTATGCACTAAACGCAAGGCAGTGCCGACTGCCAAACGTTCGGCAGCCTGTCGCTGTGTGCCGCCTTAGTTTCTTGCTATTCGCCATCCTGGTTGGCGAAATGGGTGAAATTTGTCTCAGGTTGTATAGTCAGAATTGTCATTTAAAGGACAACCGACACCATTTTTTTGTTTCCTAACTGACATCAGAAAAACATTTTATAGCATCTAAAATACCCAAAACAAGCAGGCTGATATTTTTAGTCAAATGCACAACACCAATAAAAATGACTTAGTGTCCCAAAACTGCTTCAAAATGACCTTGGAGATGCAGAGTTTCAGAAGATCCCGCGCCCTTGTTTGTAACGTCACCCCAGGACGTCTTGCCTTGCTCTAGAATCAAAACAAAGGCTTCAGATTCGGATAAGATGCTTTCTTGTTAGTCATTCGGTTATGAATATGATTCAAATAGTTCTGAAGAGGAAAGCATAAATGTTTGCAATCGATTAAAGAAGTCCTCCCAAATCAATTCGAGCCGTCAGGACTCCAATGTAGCATCCCAGAAAATGCACAAGATGGCGCCCAAGCTCCGTTGGACATGGCAAACTATTATGAAATAGTAGTCTTGGTGCAACACACAATGATTTACCATCGTATTATTTATGTGTTTTCCTTCTAATTTCGCCATCAACACGGATCCACACGAAGTTTTCAGGCCAAACAAAGTACCCAAAATGCATTGTGTGTCGCTTTCTCGGTCAGGGGCGTTCCAGACGTGACGTGACGTCAGGCATTGTCACCAACTCGAAAACAAGACTTACTGAATATTTAGCGCGAGTCTTAAAACATAAAATATAGCCATATGCCGTGGAATATTTGTAAAATACGCTCAGTAGAAGTCATTTCAAGTGATTTCACAAATTCTGGAATCTGGAAATTGAACATTTTTTACACTCCTTTAATGTAAACTATCTGGCCCGCCACATCATTTTATTCGGCCCACAAAAACAAACCAAACACGTGAAATTCCATGATGCTTGCTAAAGTCCGAACCAAAATTTCAAATTGTCCCATGTAAACCACAATAACAGTCATTATTCTTCACTTTAAATTTGAAAACTAGTTATTCATTCATTTGTTGTGCGCTCTACATGTAATATATGGAGGGGATTAAATATTGTAATGGCTTCCCCAAATTCATAACGGACCCCGAGAGCAATCTGTAATTACTATGTGGCATGCGGCAAAAATGAGTTTGACACCCTTGCTGTAAAATTTCATGAGGGAAACACTTGGACCCTCTAAATCCAAATGAAACAAAGAATTGTTTTTGCAGTGTAACAAATATGAAAAATCGACACCATCGAAAACTTGTGTGAAATGTTCAAAAAAAAGCTTTCTTTTTGCTATCTATACGCTATCTAACTAGCTAGCTGGCTACTTAACTAGCTATTTGCGATCTAACTAGCTAGCTGGCTACCTAGCTTGCTATCTATTTGTTATCTATTTGCTATATATTCGCTATCTAACTAGCTAGTTGGCTACTTACCTAGGTATCAATTTGTTGTCTATTTGATATCTATTCGTTATTTAACTAGCTTGCTGGCTACCTAGCGAGCTATCTATTTGCTATCTATTTGCTATTGAACTAACTAGCTGGCTACTTAACTAGCTATCTATTTGCTGGCAGTTAGATAGTGAATGGCATCACTATCTAACTAGCTAGGTGGCTACCACGCTAGCTATCTATTTGTTATCTATTTGCTATCTATTCGCTACCTAATTAGCTAGCTGGCTACCTAGCGAGCTATCAATTTACTATCTATTCGCTATCTAACTAGCGAGCTATCTCTCTATTAGTTATTTATTAGCAAGCTAGCTAACTTTCTATCCATTTGTTATTCCGGGTTGAGTGAACGCTGGCGCGTGTGGCTGCCGCTGCTCACCCTCAGAAAAATTGATCCTGTGACTGTAAAGTGACCTTTTTGAAAGGCGCTTCGAAATGAAATGTATTATTATTATTATTATTATTATTATTATTATTATTAATATTATTATTATTCAAAATAGGATCGCATTGTCAAATAACAAAATTCCACCTGTTCCTCAAAGCCATTAGGGTAGATTATTGATTCAAATGGTTAAACTGAAATCAATCACATATTTTTTGAGGACCTCATTATTCTTCTTTCGCCAGTTATATAACAACCGTGAGTGGATTTATCTGTTCCTCCTCAAACTCAAACCTTCCACGTCTCAAGACTATCCCCTTTGGCATTCCTCTCGACGTCGCTTACAAAACGTGAAGGCAGATGGGCGTTCAAACCGTTGGGTGACACGCCAACAAAACCCCCACTTCGCCTTACCGTAAAATGTCCATCTCTGAACTAATGGCCAACCTATTTACCTCTGAGCTGCGCTGACCTTCTTGGTATTATTCAATCACGTTGGCATGTCCCATCCCCTAAAGATGCATCATCCCTGCGGTTACCTAGCAACCAGTAAATATTGTACAGCCGACCATCAAAGCATCCAAACGTGCTCAATTGCACGTGTGGAATTATTGTGTGTGAACGCAGCCCCCGGTCATTGGTATGGGCCATGGGTGCACTCACTATCTTGACGTGACGCTTTCATCTTCGGCGGCGCATGAGATGATGATGTCGAGAATAGCAAATATTGTCATTCTGCCTGGGGTGGCGGGCCAATTATAATTGTAACCTTATCCTGCAATAGAAGAATTATTGCACACAAACACACACATTTAGATGAATTTGAGCATTTTATATGATGTCTGTTGATATCTAATACCACAAAAGAGAACGCTGAGGGGGTCGTACGGTATCCCGTAGTTTGTACTTGGGTCTAGCTGTTTATCAATTTTAACCCTTTCATGCACATTGCCACACAATAACGCGATAAGATTAGGAGAAATGGGTAATCCCATTCCCAGGACTCGTTATGTCGTATTAGTATTAGTATTAGTATTAGTATTAGTATTAGTATTAGTATTGGTGGTAGTTGTGGTAGTAGTTGTGGTAGTGGTATTATTATTATTGTTGTTGTTGTTTTTGTTAATATTATTATTATTATGGTATTATTATTAGTAGTAGTAGTAGAAGTCGTAGTATTGTCATTATTATTATTATTATTATTATTATTATTATTATTATTATTATTATTATTATGCTATCTAGCAAGTTAGCTAACTGTCTAGCTGGCTATCTATTAGCTATCTGTTGGCTAGCTGGCTGGCTTTCTATCTATTTGAGTTACTTCCGGGTTGAGTGAACGCTGTCGCATGTGACCGCTGCTTCTCACCCGCAGAAAAACTGATCCCTTGAGAGTTTTGAAAGGCGCTTAGAAATGTATTATTATTATTATTATTATTGTTGTTGTTATTATTATTAGAGTGTTGTTGTTAAGATTGTTCTTGATATTGTTTTTGTTGTTGATTTGCTCACCTGACGATTGCGGTTCTAGTTTTCTTGCGTTGTTAAATAGGTGATGCCATCACACCCAAGAAACACTCAGCATTCAATAGATTTCCATATGACTGCACAGTCTACATGAAGTGAGACAATACAATATATAATAGTCGTCACGCACCGATGGCATACCTCACGTGAGCCGTGCACATTTCAGACGTCTTCAGACGTTCAGATGACCTCGATAGCTTGAGTACAAGATATGAAAGATGATCCTTTGTTTAACATCGCATTGTTGACAAAGCCTTGTGACATCATCAACTGAGACTGCATACATAACACGGCGTGGTTGCGTTATTTAAAACAACAAGCGACAAAATGTTGAGAACATGCTAATTTGTCATCTAAAGATCATAAAGGTTCAATCGGTGGGAAGTTGAGTGTTAATGATTGTTTATTTTTTCCCTGTGATTGGCATTATACATTAAATATAAATAACAATGACACCCCCCCCGTGCAGCCGTTGTAAATGGTGTGTAAATAGCAACTGTTTCTAGGAAAGAAGACAGGGAGGGGGGGGTCACCTGCTGTATGTCTATGTTCGAATCGTGGGACCGATCCCAAGAGGGACTCCCGTGAAGGTTGCGTTCAAATGTCAGTCCACTGAATTCACATCTAAAGAATAGTTTACTAGTCATGTATACCACAAGTGGCGGTGGTGGTGGTGGGGGGGCAGTGGTTACATTTCTACTACTAGAGATCAATGGTGCTTTTCAACATTTCTATCTCCTAGCTATCTATTGGCTATATGGCTCTCTAGCTGGCTGTCTATTAGCTATCTATTAGCTACCTAGCTCACTTTCTATCTTTTTGAGTTACTTCCGAGTTGAGTGAACGCTGGCGCATGTGGCTGCCGCTGTTCACCCACAGAAAAACTGTAAAGTGACCTTGAGAGTTTTGAAAGGCTCTCATAAATGAAATGTATTATTATTAAAGGACAACCGACGTCTCCGGAAAAGTTCTGTCCATAATTTGTAAAATGGCTTCAAATGATTTCTACTGAGCGTATTTTAATAAGATTCCACCGTATATGGCTATATTTTACGTTTTAAGACTCGCGCTGAATATTCAGGAAGTCTTGTTTTTGAGCTGGTGACGAGTCCGTATGTGACGTCACTGAAGGAACGCCCCTGACCGAAAAAAAAGACGCATTGTAGCGGTCCTTCCATCACGTCAATGTATTTTGCTGTACTTGTTTGGTATGGGGACCACGTGTTGCACCCAAGAGCCACCAGAGGAGGGCGTCCAAGCTCCATGGAGGGAATTTGTCAGCCTGTGGAAACGGGCTGATTCATTCCTCACGGGAGCTGGTTGCCAATTTTTCTGCCTCTTCTGGGACGATACATTGCAGTCCAGATGCCTCAAAATGACACGGAAGGACTTCTTTAATCAATCGCAAACATGTATGCTTTCCTCTTCAGAACTATTTCAGTCATATTCAGAACTGGATGTGTAACAAGAAAGCATATTCTACGAATCTGAAGCAATTGTTTTGATTCTCCAGCAATGCAAGACGTCTTGGCGTGACGTCACGAACTGGGGGCGGGAATTTCTGAAAATGCCCAATTCGCAGCCCAATTTTTTGCAGATTTTGGACACTTCATCATTTTTATTAGTGTTTTGCATTTGAATAAAAATATCGTACTGCGTGTTTTGGGTATTTTAGATGCTATAAAACGTTTTTCTGATGTCAGTTAAGAAACAAAAAAGTGACGTCGGTTGTCCTTTAAAGTCGCTGACGTTACAAAACCCCCCAAATTTGTTTACCCGTTATCCGAGTCTTTTTATTTAATTTTTTGTGGCAATACAGAAGCAGACATCACATGAAAGCTAATGGAGGACACTCTGCTGAGCGGTTGCGCCTTTTCGGCGTCATGAATATGCCAGCACTGTTTTTGATTTGGGAGTAATGTCAGTGCCATTTGACTTAAGGTCAGTGCTTTTGGACAGTCTGCGGCTAGATGGATGCATGGCTTGATGAGCCTGTGATCAGAAAAAAGTAGACTGAGTATGTGATGCGTATGTGGAACTGTCGTGGCTTGGAATTGAAGCAGATTTACATGGGAAAGGAAATGTGAGACAATCTCTTTCTATTAGCTATCTGGCTGGCTGGCTAGCTAGTTATCTGGCTATCTAACTGGGTATTTATTGGCTATCTATTATCTAGCTAAATAACTTTCTATCTATTTGAGTTACTTCCGGGTTGAGTGAACGCTGGCGCATGTGGCTGCCGCTGCTCACCCACAGAAAAACCTATACTGCGACTCTAAAGTGACCTTGAGAGTTGTGAAAGGCGCTTATAAATGAAATGTATTATTATTAATGCATGCTACAGTTTAGTGTTGCTTTCAACTGTTAGCTTGTAGCAGACGTGCACATTCCACCATGACGTCCCTGATCCACTGGTGAAAATGACTCTTTGATCCTTTGCTCTTTCATCTCGAAATGCTTCACACAACAAAGACGCTGCTTAAGAATGACCGTGTCTTTGTGTTGTCATATTATTTTGTGTTTTTGTTCTTTCCAGCCGCTCCTGTATTTTGTTTTTCTACTTCTTCCTTTCCTTTCCTTTTCCTTCCATAACTTTGCCTCTGTGAAAGTAAACTTCTCAATTGAGAGACTGAAAAAGATTAATCCAATCCAATCCAAGAATTAAAAAAAAGCAGAATAAAGAGCGGGATGTGTGTCATTTGGTGATGTCATCCATCCGAGTGTCCAGCGTGACAGAGATGGGGCGGCAACACCCTGAGTCAAAGGATGACATCAACACAACATGCAGACAGACAGGTCGTGAAAGGCCTTTGTTCCACACTACCATTGTTCTCTGGTTAATGCTGTCATTCAGTTTGCCACCGGCCTTAACATTTGTTAATCTGACCCAACACACAGCGAGCTACACATCGGGACAAAGAAAGACAAACAGGGCAGTTTAAAAGCTGGCATGAACCAAAGCCGCCACAAAAGACTGACGTTTTGATTGAGGTCGGGCAATGAAAAGTGACCATTAGACAGATTCACTGGAAGGTAGAAGGCTTTACGTGACCGGCTCGTCTGCAGCTCTGCAATCAATTTAAAATTTATCATCATAATACATTTCATATATAAGACTCTCAAGGTCACTTTACAGTCCCAGGATATGTTTTTCTGCGGGTGAGCGGCGGCAGCGTTCACTCAACCCAGAAGTACCTCAAATAGATAGAAAGCTAGCTAGCTAGCTAATAGAGAGACTGCTATTTTACTCAAGTTTTCATCACATAACTTGATGTTTAGCCTTTCGGGGACATATACGTGCCAGCGTTCACTCCACCCGGAAGTAACTCAAATAGATACGAAGCTCGTTAGCTAGCTGATAGATAGCTAATACGTAGCCAGCTATTTTAGTCTGTTTTCATCACATTACTTGATGTGAAGCCTTTTGGGGACATATACGCGCCAGCGTTCACTCAAACCGGAAGTAACTAATAAATAGGAAGCTAACTAGCTAGCTAGCTGATAGATAGCTAATAGATAGCCAGCTATTTTTGTCTGTTTTTATCATGTAACTTGATGTGAAACCTACCGGGGACATGTACGCGCCAGCGTTCACTCAACCTGGAAGTAACTCATAGATAGGAAGCTAGCTAGCTAATAGATAGCCTGCTATTTTACTCTATTTTCATCACATTACTTGATGTGAAGCCTTTCGGGGACATATACGCGCCAACGTTCACTCAACCTGGAAGTAACTCATAGATAGGAAGCTAGCTAGCTAATAGATAGCCTGCTATTTTACTCTATTTTCATCACATTACTTGATGTGAAGCCTTTCGGGGACATGTACGCGCCAGCGTTCACTCAACCTGGAAGTAACTCATAGATAGGAAGCTAGCTAGCTAATAGATAGCCTGCTATTTTACTCTATTTTCATCACATTACTTGATGTGAAGCCTTTCGGGGACATATACGCGCCAGCGTTCACTCAAACCGGAAGTAACTTAAAGATAGGAGGCTAGCTAGCTGATAGATAGCTAATAGATAGCCAGCTACTTCAGTCTGTTTTTATCATGTAACTTGATGTGAAGCCTTTCGGGGACAGCGGCATTGACAGTGGATAGGCCAGCTTGTTTATCAGGTTACGGGTTATCATTATTGGAGCATGAAAGCATTATAAAAAAACTGTGAGGGTTTTGTTCTTTTCGTTGGCGATTGTTGACAGCCATAAAAATCGAAGCAGGAATCTGTCAAAAAAAGTCATATGTTTTATATCACTGCGACTCCGTGGCGCATAAAAGCATTTAAATATCGCGACACGTAGAGTTTACAGAGAAAGGATGAATGGGAAAAAAGGGGGGTGGGCGGTGGAAAAAACACAATGACATTCAAGCATGTGGCTTCGCAACAGTTTCCAAACATTCGATTTCCGACTGTGACCACAAGAGTCGGGTAACCCATTTATTTAACCAGATGTACAGGAAAAGGTACAGTGACAGCGGGTGTACCTCAGGCTAGCTCGGTTACAGAGGAGAAACATTTCATACAAAATGAACACTGCTGTGGGCCCACGCATTGTTTTCACTCCAAATGTTAACTAGCTAAATTTACTTGTGGTCATGAAGTGTTCTGTGTCGTTTGTTATCGAGAAAATGAAAATTCAATCAAAACTCGAAGGTGCATATAAGAATTTTGGTCATCATCTAGTTTACTCAAATTGTTAAATACTGACGCTCCCCAACTTACGAACGAAATATGTTCCGAACGGTTGTTTGTTAAGTGAATTTGTTCGTAAGTTGCTTCAATGCTATAATGGGAATTCAGTCAATACTTTAAAGGACAACCGACGCCTCCGGACAAGTTGTGTCCATAATTTGTAAAATCCCCCCTCAAAATGACACGGAAATCTGGGAAATCTCCGATACCTCAAAATGACACGGAATAAATTCTTTAATCGATTGCAAACATGTATGCTTTCGTCTTCAGAACTATTTGAATCATATTCATAACTGGATGAGTAACAAGAAAGCATATTCTCCGAATCTGAAGCCATTGTTTTGATTCTCGAGCAAGCGAAGACGTCTTGGCGTGACGTCACGAAGAAGGGGACGGGAGCTTCTGAAACTGGCCATTCACGTGGCTTCCGATGTTTTGCAGTTTCAGCACGCTATAAGTCATTTTTATTGGTGTTTTGCATTTGACTAAAAACATCATACTGCGTGTTTTGGGTAATTTAGATGCTATAAAACGTTTTTCTGATGTCAGTTAGGAAACAAAAAAGTGATGTCGGTTGTCCTTTAAGGTTTTACAGAAGATGGTGCAATATTAGGATTTTGGTCATCATCTAGTTTGCTCAAATTGTTAAATACTGACACTCCCCAACTTACGAACGAGATACGTTCCGAATGGTTTTTCGTAAGGTGAATTTGTTCGTAAGTTGCTTCAGTGCTATATTTTGTATGGAATGTATGTTTAACGCTTATATAAGTATGTTTAATGTGTATAAAAGTATGTTTAAGGGTTGTTTAAGTAACCTTCATTGGTTTGTACTGAAAAATAAACATTTAATAAAATATATGCTTTATAAAGATACGTACATGTACAACTGGTGAGAATACTACTTATGTTACTACAAAAATGTTCATCTGTACCGTTGTTTGTAACTCGAATGTTCGTAAGTAGGGGAGTGTCTGTATCAAAATCCAAATCCCCTGGACAGGTCACCGGTTATCAGAACTTTGTTTAATTATCACCGTGAATTTATTAAAACACTTTTTTAAAAGTATGATATGAAACAACACATCCGGCAAGCACAACAAAACTTTCACTCTATGCTGATGCAATGACGACTTTTCGCCAAGCTCACTTGGGGATCACGTTTTGGTTTGCGACCAATAGGTGGCACTTTAGGGCCGCGCCTGCAGCTGCACAGGTGTTGGTCGTTTTAATCAGTCGTTAGTTAAATGGACTCCCAGCACAACTATTCAATGTTGAGTCATTGTTTGTTTCAGCCTGTCATGTTTAACTTATGCTTTTGTTTGCTACTTTGGACCTTTCTATACTGATGACTTTGTTGTTTGAGATTTCGTTGCAGCTGATTTTATTTAATACAATTTGTCACATATTATTATTATTATTATTAATAATAATAATAATAATAATAATATATTTCTAAGCACCTTTCAAAACTCTCAAGGGATCCATTTTTCTGCGGGTGAGAAGCAGCAGCCACATGCGCCAGCGTTCACTCAACCCGGAAGTAACTCGAATAGATAGAAAGCCAGCCAGCTAGCCAACAGATAGCTAATCGATAGCCAGATAGACAGTTAGATAACTAGCTAGATAGCAATATAGCTGATAAATAGCCAGCTACATAGCTAGCTAGCCAGACAGATAGCTAATAGATATCAAATGGATAGCAAATAGATAGCCAGCTAGGTAGCTAGCTAATAGATAGCAAATATATTGCCAGCTAGGTAGCTAGCTAATAGATAGCAAATATATTGCCAGCAAGGTAGGTAGCTAATAGATAGAAAATTCATTGTTTGAACATAACAAGTATGCGCGGATTAATTACAGCAAAGCATTAATTATAAAACCCAATTTTGATTCTTTTAAAATTTGGACTCCTGATGGATTTCCATTCTGGTTTTTATCTTCTGCAGCGTTTCTGGCTTGGGACGAATGTTTTCCTTGAACTCCTTCGCCCTTTGTAGAATGCAGCAGTGCCAAGCACATCAGTATGTTAAGCCCCAGATGCAAAGCTTGAATTAAGAGGTTTTCACCCGCCACATCTCCTTTAACACCCTGCACTCCCTTAACGTACAAGATTAAAAATGGTGTGCATTTACAGAGAAGTTGTGCTATCACAGGGCTGGATTTTAGGTTAAAAATCCACTGGGTTGATAGCTTTTTGCATCAAGTGTACAGATGGCTTGTGCGGGTTGTTTGTGGAGCCTGATTGATGGGATATTTTAACCTTGCAGTCTACACTCTGCCTTTGAACTATCGAAGTTGAAACTCTCACTGTTGTCTGCCTGTCTCTTTCATGTTTAAACCACCTACCCTCGCTGCTACGATCTTGACCAATCACGTGGCTTTAACCGAAGACTGGGGGCGGGGAATAGAGGACAAAAACAGTCGGCTGCCATTTTGTTGTTAGAAGAACGGGCTCGTTCGCGAACGACACATCTCTCATTGAGGCAGCTCCGTGAACAAAAAAAGTTTGTATGCCAAGTAAAGTTTGTATGCCAAGGTAATTTTTTCATAAATTTAACGTTCATAAACCGAAAAGTTTGTAAGCCAAGGGGTTCGTATACCGAGCTATCACTGTATATACAAATACGTAATGTCAACTTTAAAAACGGATTTAACCTATAGGTGGCGGTATTGGATTGTATTGGATTTGCCTTTATTAGTCTCGTAGTGGAGAAATTTACATTTCACAGCAGCAAAGTTATAGTTAAGTCATAGTATATGTCAAAAGATCTAAATATGTGCTAAACAATATTGCCTTACTGGTCAAGGAGGATGCATTTTTCTTGTCACACCAGATAATGTAATCCAGCAAACTCCTGTCGGCCTGAATCATTTTGGTCCTCTGATAGTGACATGACTCTGACTCTTTGCCATATTTCTAGCTTTCAGCGATCGAGAGATGACACTTTGCCTTTTCGATCTGGCCATGGAGCAACAGGTGGAAGGAATGCTCCAGACAGATTTAGAAATGTGAAGATGTCAACGGTCTGTTGACAGCAGAATGGTGCATTCACACAGTGATGATGTTGGCGTTTCATCAGGTAATGTTTAATGGACAACCGACGTCACTTTTTTGTTTCCCAACTGACATCAGAAAAACATTTTATCGCATCTAAAATACCCAAAACACGCAGTATGATATTTTTATTCAAATGCAAAACACTTAGTGTCCAAAATCTGCAAAAAAATTGAGCTGCGAATTGGGCATTTTCAGAAAGTCCCGCCCCCAGTTCGTGACGTCACGCCAAGACGTCTTGCATTGCTTGTGACTCAAAACAATGGCTTCAGATTCGGAGAATATGCTTTCTTGTTACACATCCAGTTATGAATATGATTCAAATACTTCTGAAGAGGAAAGCATACATGTTTGCAATCGATTAAATAATTTATTCCGTGCCATTTTGAGGCAACATTGGGGGCAAATGTCTCACCCAAAAAGAGGCAGAAAATGGCCACCGAGCTCCTGTGAGGAATTAATCAGCCAGTTTCCACAGGCTGATAAAGTCCTTACATGGAGCTCGGGCGCCCTCTTCTGGCTCTTTCTGGTGCAACACGAGGTTTTCAGACCAAACAAGCATTGACGTGATGGAAGGACTGCTACAATGTGTACTTTTTTTTTCGGTCAGGGGCGTTCCTTCAGTGACGTCACGTACAGACTCGTCACCAACTCAAAAACAAGACTTCCAGAATCAGAATCAGAATCATCTTTATTGCCAAGTATGTAGAACACACAAGGAATTTGTTTCCGGTAGAACACGCTGCACTAGTATCGTCGTCAAAAAACTACTAAGTGGCACTATACAGTTCCATTTTGGCTACTGTTGAAAACATTAACATGAATATTCAGCACGAGTCTTAAAACGTAAAATATAGCTATATGCGGTGGAATTCTTTGTAAAATACGCTCAGTACAAGTAATTTGAAGCCATTTTACAAATTATGGACACAACTTGTCCATTGTTGAATTTTTGTGATGATGGAGTTCTATGGCTATTCTCCAAATAATCTGAAAAGCCAACACACTTCTTTATTGACCATTTTATTATACAAGTTAGCCCCATTTTCATTTATCCCAGTTTGTTTTCTCAACTGCTGGTCTAAGTAGTTAAGGTCCGAACCAAACAACAGAGAAGTTGTGCTATTACAGGGCTGGATTTTAGGTTAAAAATGCACTCAGCCTACCCGAGCAAGATTCTGAGTACAAACTGCTGCCTGGTTTTTTTTTTTTTGGTCAGGGAGATGAGATGGAACAAGTAGGAGAAAGGAAAAATTCAATTAATCTCAAACTCATATGACAATGAAAAATGCTTTTCATGGCTTAGCAATGAATGAAACATTTTTCCACCCTAATCGTTTTTTTTTTTGTGAGTCATCAAAGTCACCTTGAAACCTGCTGGGATGGTTAGAGGAGAATAAAACAGAGTGGAATCTCCAGCGTTTAACGAATGAATGCATGGTATGTCGGCTAGCTGTCAGGAGAAGTGATTGAGGCCGTACAGTGATACCTTGGTTTACGAACTTAATTGGTTCCCAGTCAGAGTGTGTAAGGCGAAAAGTGTGTATCCCAAAAATTAATTTCCCATAGGAAACCATTAAAATTAGAATAAACCGTTCCTAGGTCCCCATAAAACATAATTTTCTACTTTCTAATTTTCTAAGC
Organism: Hippocampus bargibanti; assembly: GCF_051943395.1. Lineage (NCBI taxonomy): Eukaryota > Metazoa > Chordata > Actinopteri > Syngnathiformes > Syngnathidae > Hippocampus > Hippocampus bargibanti. Next base: position 10,209,575 of record NC_142752.1, read on the forward strand.
CTTAAACTACACAAAATATACCTTATTTTATATATAATAAATGTGCTATGGTATTATAATTAAAGAAATAAACTATCCTGTATAATAAAGTTGTTTTATTTACCTTTGTGCTGGTCGTTGATGGCTTGATGGAATGGAGTGGCCGGTTTCATCAGCATTAAACACTTGATGAGGAACTTAACCTTCTTCTTTCACCATCTTGAGAAATGATCCATTGTACGTGCTTTCTCTGTGATAATTTTATCTAGTTCCTCATCAATTGTGTTCTGTTTAGGTGGGTTGATAGCTTTTTGCATCAATTGTACAGATGGCTGGTGCGGGTTGTTTGTGGAGCCTGATTGATGGGATATTTTAACCTTGCAGTATACACGCTGCCTTTGAACGATCAAAGTTGAAAGTCTCTCAGTCATCTGCCTGTCTCTTTAATGTTTAAACCACCTCCCCTCACTGTTGGGTTCTTGACCATTCACGTGGCTTCAACCGAAGACTGGGGGCGGGGAATAGAGGACAAAAAAAGTCGGCAGCCATTTTCTTTTTGGAGAACGGCTTTACTCTCTATCTGTAACCCCCCGCCCTCACTGCTGCGTTCTTGACCAATCACGTGGCTTTAACCGAACACTTGGGGTGGGGAATAGAGGATAAAAAAAAGTCGGCTGCCATTTTCTTGTTAGGAGAACGGGCTCGTTCGCGAACGACACATCACTCATTGTGGCGCACCGTGTGTGTCCCGAAAAATTGTTCGTATGCCAAGGTCAAATTTTCATATATTTAACGTTCGTAAACCAAAAAGTTCGTAAGCCAAGGGGTTTGTAAACCGAGGTATCACTGTATTTGGATTGTTTTCTCCCCAAAGACCGTTTACTTGTTTTTCTTTATGTTTTGTTTATGTCACAGTGTATATTTTTAACTCATTCACTGCCATTCACAAATTTATTTGGGAATTGAAAATATGACGTAGAGCGCCATTCCCGAATTTGTTTTTTTTTTCTTGTTTGGGTACTGATAAAGTGCTGGCCATGGCCTCGCAATGTTTTTTTCTTATCCACAAGGGGGCAGCATTTCCCTTTTTTCCATGTTAGCGCTTTGTTCCAGCTTCAGCTGTTGTTAGAGCCCTAAACCAATATATATGTATTGCATTGTATTTTGGACAGCCGCCCTCATTTCAAGCTCATATAACTCCAGACCCATATAATTTAGGAATTAACATTTTTTTTCTGACGAAAGAAAAGTCAAAGGTTTTTTACGCTGCATTGAATGTTTATGTAGTCCTAAAACTCAATATTCAATGGGTCCTGGAATTCGATTGACAATGACAAAAAACGTGGCACTGGAGTAGACAAATGTTTTATACATTGTCTAGTAGTGAATGAGTTAAGCTCAGTGAACGCCCATTTATCACGGGGATATGTTAAAATTCCACCTCCAATCGGTGAAAATATGTTTTCTATTTCACAATCTCAATGTGTTGGTTAAGAATGTTGAGTAGTGACTGTTTGTGGAGTTTTTAAATGACAGGCGACTTGTATCCCCAGATCAGCAGCTGCTTCTACAGACAGGCAAGTGCTCTGGGCTTTTGGTTTATGTAATGACTGCAAAGCAACACGCACACACACAGACACGCTGCACAGTCAACATTGTGGCAAGCCGAACCAAGTAAGCAGAATGATTACAAAACACTTTCATTTATTAAATTGGCATGCTACGCAATGCAGACTTTATTTCACGGTTTGGTGCAAAATGACCCAGAGGAGTAAACAAAAATGCTGGGTGAGCCATGACTGATGTTGCATGAGATAGAAAAAAAGACAGTCTAGTAGGAGTTACTGACCACAATTTATTATGTGCACTAAATATTAGCGTCTGTTTGTGTATTAGTCTGCCACCCGACTGCAATTTCAAAGCACGTTGTTTATGACAGCTATTGTTATAAAACACATGGGCCTGTCAACAATCCGTCATACTTTTCCAAATGAGAGCACACTGGGTGGTTTGTGAGGTTGGCGCCGCTTGTGTCACCTCATGACAACAGCGAACAGAGACGGCGTGTATTATTGAGTCCGTGCACGCCGACTTGTGGCAGTAGTGTGGCAAAAGTCAGCCGAGGACAGAGCAAGACTTGCTACAGAATGCTACAAAACACATAAAATACCCATGAGGGCTGGCTTAGAGCTAAATGTGCTTTCTGTCCAGAAAAGGTGGTCATATCAACCGTCCATTCAAGCAAAAAAATTATCAGATAGTGCTAGGACGACCCCTGGTGGGATTGTTTGAATTTATTTTTGGTGGTCTTCAGAATCTCTCGTCGCTGATTATTTATTTGTCCAGCAGGGTACGTTAGCGTCATATCTGGAAGTACAAATACATCAGATATAAAATGAGATCTGTTGGATTATTATCTTAAAAATACTGATTCTGATCCATAAACATTGTAATCGTTTATTTCAAAGCCACTGTTTCTAATAGATTTTTTTCGCTTCTATTATCCACTGATTTCACATGACGTAGCATCTAATTTACTTTTAACTCATTCACTGCCAGACGATGTGCAAAAATGTGTCCACCTACTCCAGTGCCAGGGTTTTTGTCATTTTCACTCAAATTGCTGGACCCACAGAATATTGATTTTTAGGACTACATAAACATTCAATGCAGCATAATAACCCTTAGACTTTCTACTTTCTTCAGAAAAAAAAAAACGAGTTAATTCCTAAATTATATGGGTCTGGAGTTATATGAGCTTGAAATGAGGGTGGCTGTCCAAAATATATAGCGCTTTATATAGCGCTTTAACAACAGCTGAAGTTGGAACAAAGTGCTAGCATGGGAAACAGGGAAATGCTGCCCCCTTGTGGAAAAGAAAATAACCATTGCCAGAGGCCATGGCCAGCGCTTTATCGGCAACCAAGCATGAAAAAAAAAAAGCTCAAACAAATTCGGTAATGGCGCTCTATGTCATATTTTCAATTCCCGTATGAATTTGGGAATGGCAGTGAATGAGTTCAAGTGAGAATGCTTAACTCATTCACTGCCAGACGATGTGGAAAAATGTGTCCACCCACTCCAGTGCGAGGGTTTTTGACATTTTCACTTAAATTGCTGGACCCACCGAATATTGAGTTTTAGGTCTACATAAACATTCAATGCAGTGTGAGAAACCTTAGACTCTCTTCTTTTAACACAAAAAATAGTTAATACCTAAGCTATCTAGCTAGCTATCTATTAGCTACCTAGCTATTCAGATTCCAATAAGCTATTATTATATAGGTCTGGAGTTATCTGACCTTGAAATGGGGAAGGCTGCACAAAATACAATACGATACATACATATTGATTTATATAGCGCTTTAGCAACAACTGAAGCTGTAACAAAGCACTAACATGGAAAAAGGGGAAATGCTGCCCCTTGTGGAAGGGAAAAACATTGCCAGAGGTCTGGCTAGCGCTTTATCGAAAAACCAAAACCCGAACAAATTTGTCAATGGCACTCTACGTCATATTTTCATTTCCCGAATAACTTCAGGAATGGCAGCGAATGAGTTAAAAAGCTAATTTGTGGCTTCTTAAGTTGACTTGACTGATGACTCCAAACAGACGACATTAGCTCACCCGGACAGAGGATCTTGGTGAGTGATGCCTTCACTTCCATCAGTTTGGGTCTTTGCACGGCATCCTCAGAAGCGTGAAACCTTGTAAAGTGCAGTGCGGGCCACCACTCTTTTCTTGTCGCCATCTTCTCTGCAACAGCCTCCTTCCAGTCGCGACTGTTTTGACACGCACGATACAGATGACGGATGAAGTTAACATTAACGTAAGCGACTTTGCGTTAAGTGAATCGAATGTCGGAAGAATAATGGCGTACTTTAACTGTAATTTGTTAACGATGTCTTTTAAACACTTCCACGCGTCCATGCTTGTCCTCCAGCAGGCAAAGTCGAGCATATCAAGGACAACTCCAAGAGCCTTCTTGATGTCTCCTGTTTCCTCTTGACAAAATAATAAAAATGGGCATTATACTTCAGACACACTTGTACTCAATAATGCTTTCAAACACGTACTCATCCTCCAACTCCTGCTAAAAGTTAGATAATCACAAATGAATTACCGTACATACCTGTCAACGTATACGTTTTGCTGTAGTTTATACGTTTTTTTTTTTTAATCATTTTGAATAATGTACGGCGTACTAGAACTTTTATACGGGGGGAAAAATTTGCGGACCGATCTTCCAAAGACCATTTTTGCTCAAATCCAGTTGGTCTCAACTGCTGGTAGACAACGACAATGCTGCTACCGATCACTACTATTGTCACGGCAAACCAGCAAAAGTAATCCTCACTCGTGTACAGTGATACCTCAGTTTATGAACGCTTTAGCTAATGAACTTTTCGCCTTACGAACAGTAAATTCGCGAGAATATAATCTTGGCCTACGAAGTAGTTTTCAGGAAACACACGGAGCGCCACAATAGCTGGCGGACTAGTTTTCGGCGGAAGAACACCAAACCACACGGCTGAACAGCGCCACCGTGGCCGCCGGACTACTTTTCCACACACCCTATCTCTGAGTGCATACGTGGTTTGTTTTCAAGTGGTGTACTCTTGGAACAGAAAAAGACCCCACCACAGGCTAGTGTGAAGCCGAAGAGGACACAAAAGAAAATCACAGTCGATCAGAAGAACGAGATCCTCGAAAAACACAAACGAGGTGTGCGTTTGTGTGACTTAGTGTCCAAGTACCAGTATGCTAAGTTGACCATTGCTACGTGTGCCTAAGGGTGTTTCTGTGTTGTCTTAGCAACGGTCTCAGGCAATAGAAGAGGTTGAAAAACTTCTGTTGTTTTGGATTAACGAAAAGCAGCTAGCACGGGACATTGTAAGTGAGGGTATTATCGCCGAGAAAGCACGGCAACTTCATTCGGATATTATCGAGAGGCAACTACATCAACGACCATCACAAAGGTAAATGAAACGACTTTAGTTTATTTCTTTAATTACAATACAATATCACATTGATTATACATAAAATAACGTGTATTTTGTGTAGTTTTAAGGCTTATTTAGTAGAAAATTATGTTTTATGGGGACCTGGAAACTGATTATTCTCATTTTTAATGGGTTCCTATGGGAAATTAATGTTTGGAAGACGCACTTTTATCCTTCCACACACTTTCTGGGAACCAATTAAGTTCATAAGCGGAGTTATCACTATAATCGTTTTTTTAATCGCTGCTTCAGGTCGGATTGATAAACGCATAACGTACGCATGCATGGTAAGATGTCTGCTTTTCCGCTTGTGTTAGCATTTTTTTATCATTTTAAATAATGTACGGCATATGTCCGGGAATTGTAATCATATAAAGGACAACCGACGTCTCCGGACAAGTTGTGTCCATTATTTGTAAAATCTCTTCAAATGACTTCTACTGAGCGTATTTTACAAAGATTCCACCACATATAGCTATATTTTACATTTTAAGACTCGCGCTGAATATTCCGGAAGTCTTGTTTTTGAGTTGGTGACGAGTCCTCACCCTACGTCACTGAAGGAACGCCCCTGACTGACAAAGGTCATACATTGCATCACCTCAATGCATTTTGCGATACTTTGTTTGGTCTGAAAACTTCGTGTTGATTGGAAAATTAGAATGAAAACACATAAATAACGCAATGGTGAATCATTGTATGTTACACCGAGACAACTCTTTGATATTCGTCGACAAAAATTCCAAGCTGAAAAATAAAACTCTTTCCAACGGAGCTCTGCCGCCATCTTCTGCATTTTCTGTGACACTACAAATCAGTCTTGATCCCTCAAAATGACCCGGAAGACCTTCTTTAATCGATTGCAAACATTTATACTTTCCTCTTCAGAACTGTTTGAATCATATTCATAACTGGATGTGTAAAAAGAAAGCATATTCTCCAAATCTGAAGCCATTGTTTTGATTCACTAGCAATACAAGACGTCTTGGCGTGACATCACGAACTGGGGGCGGGACTTTCTGAAAATGCCCAATTCGCAGCTCAATTTTTTGCAGATTTTGGACACTTCATCATTTTTATTAGTGTTTTGCATTTGATTAAAAATATCAGCCTGCATGTTTTGGGTATTTTAGATGCTATAAAACGTTTTTCTCATGTCAGTTAGGAAAAGAAAAAAGTGATGTCGGTTGTCCTTTTAAAGGGCAGCTATTAGCCAAGGTTGCCAGGTATGGAATTATTTTTGCTCCATGTAAAGCAATTTATTTAGAGTGTTCAAAATACCTGACAAAAGCAGAAAAGAACCATACTCCAACATCAGCTCATGGCTTGGAACTAAAGAATGGAGGACCTAAGGGTATAAGGGAGGAATATTTGCATATAAAATAAGCATCCAAAAGTGATGTGGCACGTGAGTGGGGGCAATACCTGTAAAACTTTCATCAATTTCTTCACTGATGCATTGTGTCTCTGCAAGTAGCGGTACAGATAGACATACGCGTTTGGATTTTCGGGGAACGTGCTGTCATACGCATAGTCTTCCAGGACTATCTTTGCTTCCGCTTGATTGCCATAGTATTCAAGCATCTGTTCCAAAAATAAGTAAAAAAAAAATAAATATTCACTCTCAAAATGCTTCAATCTCACTGAAAGTTATCAAACAAGTTTACCTCGACATAACTCAATATGAAGGGATCCCAGACACCGGGATAATTTAAAATATCCTTCAAATTGACTGAAGCCTGTCTAAAGTAACTGTGCATCTCTTGGTTGCTTACAGAGTTTGCGAAACCTTGAAAAGAGAAAACAAAGCAGAATTTGTATGTGAAATTAAACGGAATTGTCCCGTACAGTGATACCTTGGCTTACGAACTTAATTGCTTCCCAGACAGAGTGTCTAAGGCGAGAAGTGTGTATCCCAAAAATTAATTTCCCATAGGAAACCATTAAAATGAGAATAATCCGTTCCAAGGTCCCCATAAAACACAAATTTCTACTTTCTAAGTGTTAAAACTACACAAAATACACTTATTTTATGTATAATAAATGTGCTATGATATTATAATTAAAGAAATAAACTGTACTGTATAATAAAGTTGTTTATTTACCTTTGTGATGGTCGTTGATGGCTTGATGGAATGGAGTGGCCTGTTTCACCGCCATTAAACGCTTGATGAGGAACGTAACCTTCTTCTTTCACCATCTTGTGGAATGATCCCTTGTAGGTGCTTTCTCTGTGATCATTTTATCTAGTTCCTCATCAATTGTGTTCTGCTTAGCTGGGTTGATAGCATTTTTCATCAAGTGTACAGATGGCTTGTGCGGGTTGTTTGTGGAGCATGATTGATGGGATATTTTAAACTTGCAGTCTACACTCTGCCTTTGAACTATCAAAGATGAAAGTCTCTGACTGTCGTCTGCCTGTCTCTTGAAGGTTTAAACCACCTCCCCTCACTGCTGCGTTCTTCACCAATCACTTGGCTTTAACCGAAGACTGGGGGCGGGGAATAGAGGACAAAAACAGTCGGCAGCCATTTTGTTGTTAGAAGAAAGGGCTCGTTCACGAGCGACACATCACTCATTGAGGCAGCTCCGTGTACGAAAAAAAGTTTGTATGTCAAGGTAAAGTTTGTATGCCAAGGTAAAATTTTCATACATTTAACATTTGTAAACCGAAAAGTTTGTAAACCAAGGGGTTCGTAAACCAAGGTATCACTGTATATACAAATACTGTCAACTTTAAAAACGGATTTAACCTGTAGGTGGTGGTATACGTCAAAAGATCTAAATATGTGTGAAACAATATTGCCTTACTGGTCATGGAGGATTCATTTTTCTTGTCACACCAAATAATGTAATCCAGCAAACTCCTGTAGGCTTGAATCAGTTTGGTCCTCTGATAGTGACGTGCTGACTCTTTGCCATACCTCCAGCTTTCAGCGATCAAGAGGTGACGCTTTGCATTTTCGATCTGGCCATGGAGCAACAGGTGGAAGGAATGCTCCAGACAGATCTAGAAATGTGAAGATGTCAACGGTCTGTTGACAGCAGAATGGTGCATTCACACAGTGATGATGTTGGCTTACCATCAGGTAATGTTTAAACCCTGAATGTTTCATCCGCTCATAGATGATATTATAGTCATCCATTGTTGAATTTGGGTGATGATGAAGGAGTTCTATGGCTATTCTCCAAATAATCTGAAAAGCCAACACACTTCTTTACTGACCATTTTATTAAACAAGTTAGCCCCATTTTCATTTATCCCAGTTTGTTTTCTCAACCGCTGTTCTAAGTACTTAAGGCCCTGACGAAACAGCAACGTTACCTCTTTGTAGTGCTTTCCGTGCACAACAGTTGTGTCTTCGAACTGTTGGGGGTAACACGCCATATATTCTGCAGCCTCCTGCCATCTGTGATGCAGCATCGCCTCTCTGATTCTCTCGAGACAAAGCCTTGTGGTCCTGTGGAAGCCAGTTTCCTTTATCGTTGCTGAAATTACAGGGCAATTTTATTGCTGTATCCTCTGACATTCAAGGTAATGCAGCTGACTGTACATTGAATGTCTCTGTGTATTAAGTCTTGTGGTCATATCAATAACCGAGCAATGACATGGTAATTTTTAATTGAGCCCTTGTGCTGTGTTGTGCATATTTAGAAAGTGCAAAGGTGCCTAATGTTGATGATATGTGCATATTCTACTCACCAACAGGGAATGGATCTGCCAATGGAAGCTTTGATTTTGTCTCTTTGTCACGTTTTGTCACGTTGGTCTCTGAATCAATGCGTTCATCAAACTCCACAGGAGGCCAAAGCTCATTTTCCAGGTCGTCCATGATACAGATGTAATAGTTCTTGTCGGGGGTACCTTTAATCACGTTTGGTGAAGGTTCAAATACAGTGAGATACAGATAAATACAGAAAGACACAAACGAATATATACTTGTACTGCACGCATTGTATGCATATGATCCTATTGTTGATACTACTATTGTTCATAGCGTTCGTACATCTCTACGCTGTCTTTTAACTTTATGAATGCAAGAGTGGCAAAATTGGCGATTCTTTAAAAATGCTGAAATTGGCTCCTACCTGTGTGCTTTTCGATTCCACGTAAATTTCAAACGTTAGATTTTAGAGGTGAAATGAAGATTGCATTACAGTACTTACAAAGTTACAACGTTATTACTGGACTCCGCATTGGGGTTTTTATTCTTCTACTTACTATGTTATGGTCGGTAACATTTCATGCGGCACGAGGCTGACCTCATCTGGTCAATTTTAGAAGTGACAATGCTGCACGTCAAAAGATCAACACATCCAGATAGTCATTTCTTGCAACAAATTTTATGTATTAAATTTATATATTGATGTATTGACGAATGGCTTTCATGTGTGTTATTTGCATGCAATACTGTCTGCTTGCAGTTTATTGGAAGTTGTCCATTAATATAACAGCATCTACTAAATTAATGAAGATGAAGTTCAGATTTTGAAGGTGATATGCAGGAGACCGTCATTGACTCTTATGAGTAATCAAACAGTTCAAAGAGGAACCGGGTAGCCTGCAATGAAAACCGATCCGTGTTGCTTACACCCAGCCGGATATCAACTGCTTGCTGACGTGTCGTCCGTCTCCCACCCCAGTGCTCCTGCTCACCACTAAACCTGCCAGCATGGCAGCCAAGCACTTTTACCGACAAGGCTTGTTATTACTTTTATTTAATTTTATCTCAACTGCCGCTTTGGAGAAGCGATTCTCCGACTTTAAGAGATGCGCCGACGAGGAGTGCAGCAGTAAGTTTTTCTGTTGATAGTTAACCAGTCTCTCGGGCAGGCATCTTCATCCATCCCAAAACAGTTAGTCATAAACGGAGCCTTATCTCTTGACCTGTTGACAATCGATATTTGCAACTGTGATAACGCGGTCTGCTGATGTTTTATCTTTGTCTGTACGCGAATGTGAATGTTTGCCGATTATTGATGAAGGTTATTCTCCTTGACGCTGCCTTGGTTGGCCGGTTTCCTGGTGGCTCCGGCCTGCATTACTAGCTAGCTAGCTAGTGTTAGCAGCTAATCGCCAATAATGACCACAAAATGACAAGTAAATAAACAAATACAAGTTTCGACATAAAGTCACAGCTGTAAATTTAATCACGGATTTTGTTCACAACATAAAAGGTCACCACCCTTTGTTTTAATTTAACGACGTTAACTCCTAATTATTCGGATTAATTTGCCAAACAAAACTGGAGATGCAGCTACCCCGTTATGGGCGAAAACGCAAACAAAATCAAAGTGTGTTTAAAAGTATTTTATTTATTTCTTTTACAACAAAGCAGAGAGATAAAAGTGCATGTGAACGTATTGTATTTTTTGTAAGATTTCCAACGTCAGAAAGCCTTGCAAGACTGTGTTTACATTCTCGTTTACGAACACCCATTCCTCTCTCACAATCTCTTTTGTGAAAGGGAGAAGATTGGTATTCATTGAAAGGATTACTGTATTATGCTTGCTTATCCTAACACCCATAACTCTGCTTTTTATTTTTTTTAGTGCTCCTATGTCGTGGGAAAGCAGTGGAAGATTTCACAGGACCGGACTGTCGGTTCTTGTCATTTAAGAAATCTGATACGGTCTATGTATACTACAAATTGTCAGGAAAACGGGCTGACATATGGGCTGGAAGTGTGAGTAAATGATACTTTTTATGTAAATATGAATCAAAATTCTGTCAATTCATGAGTGCACCTCTTTGTTATAGGTCGGAAGTCACTTTGGTTATTTCCCAATGGACCTCCTGGCTGTAAATCATGTTTATACAGATCAAGAAGTTGAAGTTCCAACAGAGGTAGATGATGTGAAGATGAACCAATCAATTTACTTATTTACATGTTTTTTGCATTTCTCTTTGTTTGGAAAAATATAATGCTGCAAATCCACTTCTGTCTGTTTTACAGGAAACAGATTTTGTCTGTTTCGACACAGGATTTGACCAATTTGATAACTATGAGATAGATTCACTGTTGGCTTTTCCAACGGAGGACATTGATGATGCAAATGAAGAGAATTCTGACGAAACCCAAGTGTCAAAGGACACTGTGAAAGACACAAACCCATCAGAGGAGGAGGAGATAGTGGATGACAATGTAATAGGAGCTGAAGATATTGGCATGACCTCAGATAATCAAAGTGTCTTCTTTTCTCAACATGAAATGGAGAATGAAACTCAAGAAGAAAAAGTGCCTGAGACAGAAGTTACATCTGATGACAGTGACAATGCTGCTGCTGATGAACGGAATGATCAATTCACCACCACAGACTATTTTCTTGAAGATGCTGAATTGGATAAGCATGAAACCAAAGATGTTCACAAAGAGGACATGCATGATTCTCTATTCAAAGATGATCTTGTGTCTGAACATGTGACAACTTCTCAAGGAGAGAAAATTGCGGGGTTAAAAACTTCCTTTGGGTCAACTTTTGATGCTGTTAGCACAGAGGTTGAAGCCACCACGCAAGTCACTCCATACGAACAGGAGGAGAATGAAGTATGTGAGGGTCATTCTGACCAACGCAGAGTTGCCGACCAATCAGAACACCTTTCTTTTTCAGAGGACGAACCGGACACTTCTATGGTTGCGCAAGAGGATAACTCAAAAACTGTTCACGAGAAGGTCACGTGGACCCCGTTTGGTGACAATGTTTCTGATGGGAGTGACACAATGTGGGCTGGTTCTGAAGAAATTTTAGAGGAAGAGCCACTCGCAATTTTTGATGAACCACAAGAAGACCCCACGCCACAGGATTTCAATCCAATCATTGGAGATTCATCTAATTTAGATTTTTCCCATCCTAAAGAAAATGAAGAGCCGGAGAACCAAGATACATTCCATACAAGATCACTGGATTCTCTTTCCGTAGATCCTAGAGATCACAAAGAACCAGAGACCTTGGATCAAATCCCTACAGATTCGCCAAATTCTCTGTTTGTGGATTCTAGAGAAACAGTGGTTGATCTTAAGGATGACGGTGGCGCCCTGACGATTAAACATGAGAAAGCCCAAGATGAAACACCTGAACCTACCGATGAGACGTTACATACATTTGATTCTATATCGCAAACTTTACCTCAAGATGAATTGCACAAGAAGGTAACAGATGGAGGTGAAAAGGTGCCTGAAGAGGACAACGTCGCGAACAAAGAGACACATGACAACAGCATTTTCATGGAAGATAAGGAAGACCCCACAGAAGCTTTTGGTGAACATGAAACTGAAATCCACCAAGAAGTCATCACTCCTGAAACAAACCATGATGTGCCTTCAAGGACGATGCAATCCCTTGGTTCATTCGGCCAGCATGTCAATCAGCCGGCAGACGGTGGTGTCTCACTCCAAAGTGCTCATCAACACAACGAGGTATACGTTGAGAATGAATCCCTTATTGTGGATGATAAAAACACTGTGATGGATAAAGACGAATATGAGGGAAGGGAAGACTTACTTGAAGACGAAAATGCACTTTCTCTCTCACAGTCCGATCATGCAGACACAGAAAACCCCTCTCCAGGAACAGGTCCACATGTTACCTCAATTCCCGAGCCGGTCTACAGCGACAGTGTGCTGAGGCTGACTCTACTGCAGGGTTTCTACACTGAAGAGAAGATGCTGCGTTTCCAGAGGTTTCTAGGACTCAAGAATCTCTACAAATTGGAATCTATGTTCTTGGACCTGGACACTGAGTTACAGGCTACGCATCTTGCGCGTTCCGGCACGGTGCAGAATCTCGAAGATGAGCTTGAGAACATCTTGGAAACCTCCGAAAATACCATCCTGGATGAAATTGAGAACATTTTGGATAGCCGGCACTCAAAATATGATGACGAGCAGCGGGTGGATATGATAGACGAGGAAACGGAAATACTGGACGACTTCCAGGAGCTGGCATTCAGTTTGAGACAGAAGTATTCTTCAGCAAGTGACAGCGCACGTTTGGCAGAAGAGAGAACAGGAGTTAGTCATGACCAGGGTATGTATATTTATCTATAAATTAATTTATAGATACACATATAGAGATATGCATATATATACATTATAGATATACATTTAAAAATGTTCGTATGTACCGTTATTTGTAACTCGAATGTTCGTTAGTAGGGGAGTGTCTTTATGTGTGTATAATGTTTTACATTTCCATGCTATACTCTTGGAGAAATTAATAAAAAAAACAGAATCAATGGCACCCAATTCCCCAAACTGAGTTGCTCTACTTCTGGTCTCCATTCTAAAGCTGTGATATTTTTCAGATATTGCAGACAAACCGGACATGAAAGTAAAAGAGGATTTGCCTCGCATTGACGAAGTGGAAAAGGAGCCTGACATAGCAGAAATAGCGACTGACGGCAACCATACTGTAGCGGACTTTGTAAAACAGGCGGCACAGATTGATCAAGAAGCCCAGGAACTCTTGGCCGAGGAGCGTACGACACCGGATATTAGTGTGGGGGAAGATGGCGGACACTTAATAAAAACAAAGAAAACCGGCCGGGTATCAACGCGGCAGACGAGATGCAGATGTTTCCTCAAGCCACACTGGAACGTCATTTAGACAAGAGTCTTGGAGAAATTGAGCACTCGTCCTCAGGTTGGTAATCCAAACCATTTGCACAAAGTGTTTTATACGTGTTAAACATGTCTTTTATGCCATAGCTGGTTCCCTCAAAACTTGAGGAATAATAGGTTTCTGCAGCTTAGCTCTTCACGAGGACTTCCAATGCCATAATATAATCTATTGTTGTTTGCATAGGGTCTCTAGACTCCATCGAGCCATTATCTGAATTTCATGAGGATCAGGTGGGATTCTTCTCAGATACGTTGACTTTTCTGAGTTGCGGTGCTACAGTCATCAAGGCTAAAGTTGCAGAGTGGACCACTCTTGTAAGTACTACACGCAAAAAAAAAACAACAACAAAAACGGGTTTTCATTGTGCTTTTCTTTAAAGGACAACCAACGTCACTTTTTTGTTTTTTAACTGACATCAGAAAAACGTTTTATAGCATCTAAAATACCCAAAACACTCAGTATGATATTTTTTAGTCAAATGCAAAACACCAATAAAAATGACTTAAAGTGTCCTAAATCTGCAAAAAATTGAGCTGCGAATTGGGCATTTTCAGAAAGTCCCGCCGCCAGTTCGTGACGTCACGCCAAGACGTCTGCTTTCTTGTTACACATCCAGTTATGAATATGATTCAAATAGTAATGAAGAGGAAAGCATACATGTTTGCAATCGATTAAATAATTTATTCGTGCCATTTTGAGGCAACATTGGGGGGGAAATCTCTCACCCAACAAAAGAGGCAGAAAATGGCGACCTCCTGTGGCCACCTCTGTTCCCACAGGCTGATAAATTCCTTATTTGGCGCTTGGACGCCCTCTTCTGGCGCAACACGAGGTCCCCAGACCAAACAAGTACAGAAAAATACATTGACGTGATGGAAGGACCGTTAGAATGCGTCTTTTTTACGGTCAGGGGCGGTCCTTTAGTGACGTCACGTACGGACTCGTCGCCAACTCAAAAACAAGACTTCCTGAATATTCAGCGCGAGTCTTAAAACATAAAAAATATAGCTATATGCAGTGGAATCTTTGTAAAATGCGCTCAGTAGAAGTGATTTGAAGTCATTTTACAAATTATGGACACAACTTGTCCGGAGACGTCGGTTGTCCTTTAAGACATTGAAGCAACAACTAATAATGCTGATCCAATTATCTTCCTGTCACTTTCTTTCAGTTAGTTGCTTTACAAATCATATTAAAGACATACTTCAACAAACCATCAGAAATATAGATTTTAACTCATTTTCATGTCATTTTCATTCAAATTGCAGGACCCACAGAATATTTTAGGACTACATAAACATTCAGAGCAGCGCAAGAAACCTTACTCTCTTCTTTCATCAGATAAAACAGTTTGTCAGTCTTATTTGGTTGTAGTTATCTGCAGTGGAAGTGGGTGCGGCTGTACAAAAGTCAAATGCTGCCCCCTCGTGGGAGGGAAGAACATGGCCAGAGGGCTGACAGTAGCTTGATCCACACCCTCCCCCCGCACAATACATTCAGAAATGGTAATGAATTAGTTAATTAAAGGCTTTCTGATTCTGAAAAGCAATGATTTTTAATGCAATTCAGCAACTGTTTTTTTTTTGTTGTTGCACAAGTTGACACATCAAACAGTAAATTCAAATACAGTATGACGTTTTTTCAGTCATGATTAAGGACTGTGAAGTTTATCTCGCCGGTTTACATTCTGACCTGTCAATTTGAATTTGTTAATATAGTCTACGTTTTTAACACGCGTTTCGGTTTTACTTTTACAGCATTGATCGATTAAATCGATTTAATCAACAGCGATCCGATTGGCAATTTCGTGTACCTGTTTGCCAAACGAGAGGAAGTAAATTATACAATTTTCCGAGTTGTCATGAACGTCTCGCGTACCCTCCTCCTCCCCCCGTCCCCCACCTGTCTTGTTGTATGGCGAGGCTGAAGTTCAACGCAGCCGGTGCTTAACTGCTTGCTCGCTGAAACGCAGATCTTATATTTGTCACGGATAAACGTCTTGGCATTCATCCATACGCAAAACAGTAGCCTTTTTTTTTACTAAATCTAATCCTCGTACCGGTACCGCTTTTTGTTACCGCAACCTGCCCATATCTGTGTTGTTTACCGTTAGCGTAACCGCCGTTTCACGATTTCGGCTTTCAACTCGTTCGATTATATTTTATATTTTTGTGTTATTAATATTTTTGCAACACGCACGCAGGCACTTGACGTTTGTTTTGTAGCATCATAGCCGTCCGTGTTGGGCTAACCCATTCACAAGCTAACAAATGTCACACTAGCGTGCTGGTGCCATTTAGGTTCTTGTAAGGAAGAAAGTGCGACATGGAGAGCGACATACTAAAACAACCCTTTGTGGAACTGGAGAATATATGCATGTTCTGTCTTAAGGAATTTCAACATGTAAGTTAATTAAAAAAAATCGTAGCAATGCCCATGTCGTGATGTTGTATTGATGAGCTGACTTGTTCATATCATGGCCTATGCATGTTCAACCTCTTCGCAAATGATTTACACTCCGAACTTGACTCAATTCTCTGACGTTATTTTGTTGTTGATATGCACCGCTCCGATGTTTTTCAAAGCTGGATACTGAAAACCAACAATCATTCATTCGAGCGTAAGAATTTAATTTGCGAGATTCTGTTTGTTCCAGCCTGCGATGTGGTTTGTTTAGTAGTTCTTTTTAGTGACTTGTCCGTGTACCATTAAACATCAGTTTAATGAGGACACGTCAATTGAATGCATTGTCATTTGTCATGTGTTGTTAGAGGGGAAAGGCTTTTTGTAGCTAGATTTCTATCTCTGCTATTTATTAGTTAAGTTCCGCGAGTTTCCCTGCTGTATATTCCTTTGGCTTGTTTATTCCGGTCCTCTCTTTAATTCCTTGAACTGCATCATGTGTATCCCCTCAGATAATTTCACAACTGCCAGAAGAGTGGAAGCCCGGGGAAACCATGTTTGGCTGTCCTTGGGAGGCTGTGATCGTCACTGCTGTGGTTGGCATACTGACCTTCATCATATTCTTCTGGAAAACTGTGCTAGTGGTAAGTCGTTTACCAACGTGAGGCTTGATTTTTTTTCAGCACAATCAGTAAAGTATAATATTTATGTCTGACTTATCCTCACTGAATAATGAGTGCTCTTAGCATGATGTGTTACGGACAGACCACTGACTTGACTCATTTCTTTCCAGGTAAAGAGAAGGCAATATCTTGGTAAGATTCATTTCCAAAAGTAAGACAAATCAATATATCGCTAAATTATTTTGGCTAACTGATTTGTTTTTTCAGTGGATGAAAAACAGCTAGCCGATCAAATCCAAGCACTTAAAAAAGAGAAAAATGATGCGCTGACACAACTGAATGAACTGCAGAAACAGGTAAGCTTGAAATGAAATGTGAACATGCTTCAATAGAATAATTTTCAAAATGTCTGTTTTTGTGTGTGTATATTTTCCCCCCTCCCAAAAAAAAGACTGAAGAGCTGAAAGAAACCCAAAAGGACTCAGCAGAAACTGCTAGCTGTGCAATGAAAAACAAGCAAAAATTGGAGGTAATGCCTTACATCTGTTATTGTTTTATTCAGATGACTGTTAAATATGTGCTATTTAAAATTCTAAATGGTGTACTACGTTTTGTAGGGCAAGATTTTGGAGGCTGAAAAAAGATATGAAAGCCTGGTGAAGGAAAAGAAGATGTACCTAAAGCAACTTGATGAAGAAAAAGAAAACACACTGCAAATTGGAAATCGGGTGTGTTTTTTATTTATTTTTTTAATCATTAATTGTCAGCATGTTATAAACTGTCCTTGTCTGATTTACTCTGCAAATTGCTTTCTGACACAGATTAAAAAATTGGAAAAGTCAAACGAGAAGCTCGAGCTGAGCAGAAAGAAAGTTCAGGAAGCTTTGGCTAAGGTACAAATGATGACATATTTTGACTGCATTTGATTTCGAGAGGTCTAATAATAAATGCAACATGTTCACCCCCGCCCCGCCCACCCACAGACAACGATCCTCTTAGATGAGGCCAAAATTCGAGAAGATGCACACAGTGTCCAGCACAAATGTCTTTCAAAGGACTACACAGGGCTGAAAGAGGAAAATAAAAATGTAAGAGCTCTTTTTTTTGGTGATTTAAACCTATCATGAGTCTTTAATTTGCTGTTTTGGGGTGCAAAGTGGATGTTTTGCAATTCACATTTGTGTATTCTTTTATTTTTTAGCTGAAAGTTACGATCAGAGAGTGGGAGGACAAACACACGGCGCTGAGTGAGCAGATTAAAGTCTATCAGAAGGCCCAGAAAGAGCTGGAGGACTCTGTGGTGCTCAAAGATCACAATGTGGAGGTTTGTACTTGTTGTACAGCAGTTGAGATGTTTCCCAAAGCATTTCACCAACTTATCAGCTAACGCAAGATGATCCTCCTGCCAGGTTTTGTCGGAGCTTCTGGCCGACCTCGACGCCTGTGAGTTACAAAAAAGCGACGGCAAGGGGTTGTTAAATGGCGAAGTGGAACTCGGTAAGTCCAGCATCAAGAAAAACAATTTCAGATCCAAATTCTGACTAATAATAATGATAGTAGTAATAATAGTAGTAAGAGCAGTAGTAGTAGTAGTAGTAATAATATAGGTAATAATAGTAGTAGCAGTAGCAATAGCAGTAGCAATAATAGTAGTAGTAATAGTAGTAGTAATAATAGTAGTAATAATAGTAGTAGTAATAGGAGTGATAGTAGTAATAGTAATAGTGTTAATAATAATAGTAGTAAATATAGTAGTAATAATAGTAATAGGAGTGATAGTAGTAATAGTAATAGTGGTAATAATAATAGTACTAATAATAATAATAATAATACATTTACTTTCTAAGCGCCTTTCAAAACTCTCAGTCACGGGATAAGACCTTTTTTTTGTGGGGGTGAGCAGCAGCAGCCATTCACGTCATCGTTCACTCCACCCGGAAGTAACACAGCAGCAAAGTTATGAAGGGAAGAGGAAAGGATAGGAAGAAGTAGAATCACAAAATACAGGAGCTGCTGGAAAGGCGGCCACTCTCGCGGCGCCATCTTGAAGTAAAAAAAAACTAAATAACAAATAATGATGACACAGAGAGTCATTCATTCTTCATCACTTGCTGTACCCTCTTTGTGACATGAAGCAGTTCATTTTTTCACAGCTCCCGCAGATAAGAAGACGGCAGTCAAGAACAGGATCAAACAGATGATGGATGTCTCCAGGGTAATGTGACGCAAAGTTCAACTAAGCTTTTCTGGCATCCTAAAGCATCATTTTCATGATTCAGGTCCAGACCACGCTCACGGTGATCGAAGAGGAGCGTGACCGCTTCATGTCCAAACTGCTGAATGAAGAAAAAAGCCGAAAGGCTCTGGAAGGTGTGTGTGTGAGAAGCCTGGGAAACGCGCACAAGAGAACAGCGTTGTAAAGCGCAACCTTGTTTTTGCCGCAGAAAAACACCAGGAGCTTGAACACAGCATCGCAACCCTCAAAAGTGAGAAGAGCCACGTGGAAAATCAATTCAAAACACTGCAGCAGAAGA
Organism: Hippocampus bargibanti; assembly: GCF_051943395.1. Lineage (NCBI taxonomy): Eukaryota > Metazoa > Chordata > Actinopteri > Syngnathiformes > Syngnathidae > Hippocampus > Hippocampus bargibanti. The sequence goes on from NC_142752.1 coordinate 10,228,739, forward strand.
ATGAAATCATGGTGGAAATGTACCAGCAAAAGGAAAACGCTCTGCAGCAGTAAGTTAACATTCCCAAATGTCAACGGGATGCCCGTTCCAAAGCCTCGCTCGCCCATTTTAGCTTTGGCTCTCTCCCCCCCACCCCCGACATGGCAGGAGGCTCACCAAGGAGGAGCTCGAGCGCCGCAGCAAAGAGAACATGCTGTCCGAGGTGGGTGGCAAAGCCGTGGAGGCCGAGGAGCAAGTCAAAGTCCTGCGGCAGCGTATTCATGAGATGGAAGAGCAGATGAAGAAAACAGAAGAGGTCTATAAAGAGCAGGTAGACTCTCACGGGAGCCAATGCAAGCGCCATCTTTGCATCAGCGGCCTCCACTCCTGAGAATTGAATTATTTTTTTTTTGTTTTTAGATTAAAGAACAGGAAAACAAGACGCACTCCAACTGGGTACATTGGATTTCAGTATGTTGAGGAATAAATGTTTCGTTGAAAGATTTTAACGTCTTTTTATTTTTATTTTAACTAGGTCAACGCTCGTAATGCGGAGCGGGCTTTGAATCAAGAGAAGCTAGAGTCTTCCAAATTGCGCGAGAAGTAAGTCGACTGATTCATTTAATGTGACTTTTTTTGTGATGTTGCCGACTCAAAATTTTAACTTTGGCTTTGTTGCGGCCTCCCTCAAAGGTTGGCGGGACTCACGTCGCAGCTGAATGAGCGCCGCGCTCCTCTTTTTAGACCCAACTCGGGACAAGCTGCTGGTCAACGCCAAGGTGAGCGAGTTCCCCACGTTAGCTTCTCCATGGTATGCGGTCATTTAGTCATTGCGATGCTTCGTCGACCGTTTCTCAGATGTGCAGGGTTAAATCCAAATGAAATAACGCCGAATCTGCAAAGTCACGTTGGCTGGGAGAGTCTGACGGCTTTACTTAAGACTCTGCGTGGTTAATAAAGATTGAGGGTCACTGCGTGGTCATTTTCGATTTGTTGATGATCCATTTCCATCCAGTTTCTTAAAATTATTGCCATGTTGCATTCAAGTCGTGGTTTGATCACAACAGGCGATTCGTATGGGCCTTCACCAGTGAGTGGGGGTGCGCCCTCCCCCCCGTTAATGATCGAGGGTCCCAGGCGCCCTCCCTCGGCCCCAGTGGGGCGAAGAATTGACCCGTATGGTGAGTTCAGTGGGCTCCTTTGCAGACTTTTTTTTCTTCCCCCTTGTCGTCTTCTCTGAAGCCTTTTTCACTCCGTTTCCTTGTTTTGGTTGTTTGTCTTCCCTGAGCACATTCAGCTTTCAATTCTCCTTTTCACAAGTCCTTTCAAGATTTGAGTTTTGATTTCTTCTTGCTGAGACCATGATTCATCTTGTCCCAAAGAACATGCGCAGAGCATTTCTTTCTTGTAGTTGCTGCGCAGAGCATTTCTCGTTGCTTTATTCCTTCTTTTACATCTTCTTTCTGCCCAAATCCTGACCCTCTTTCTCCACGTGAAGAACAGCAAAAGAAGGGTTTATTGTTCATTCATCACTTCCCATCTTTTCTTGATCTCCTCACAGGTCCACGCCCTCCATCAGACCCACACAGTCGTTATCCCGGGATGGGTAAGATTTGATGATTGAACCTCAAACGTCAACTATGACTGAACCTTTATTTGTTTCTTCTTTGTTAGACATGTCAGGACCCCGCAGTTCATCTCCGACTAACATGGATGGTTCGGTAAGTCACATTTGGTTATTTGTATGTCGTCAAACCCCAGAGTGTAGTCTGGGAGAGAGATTGGTAACATGGGTTTGTGTGCTCCCACTCCTACCGTGACTCCCTCTTGTATTTATCCTTGTCGCGAAGCAGACTCAAGCGGTAGAGCCGCACATAAAAGGCGAGACAGAGGCCGAGGTCTCCAAAGAGGTTCCTGAGTCAGTGAGTAAAGAGGCTGTCTCTTGGTCTCTGCTTTGTGTGAAGGTGTATGCAATCCCCTAGCCTGACCTCACCCGCAGCTTGTTTAACAGAACTGACTGCACGTTGCATTTGGAGTGGTTTGAACGCAATCGCGACAAGCAGCAGTTTATTGACGGTGGTGCTAATTTCTTGCTTGTGGATTCGAGGGGTACCAGGGACCTGGCTTGTGGCTTGTTTTGGTGGGGGTGGTGGCTGTATTGTGAAGTGGTGGACTCAGACTCTGCTAAAGGAGGCATTTTTTTCATGAAATTGCACAATTTAAATCTGCTCCCAAGGTCTGTAATCCTTATGTCAAAATAGGAAACTACAGCACATCAGACATCCACTGCTCAATAAGTTATTTTATGTATTTATTTTTTTGCCCGGTGGGCTAATTTGCAGAGGACAGCTTTTGTTCCAATAGCAACTAGGGCATGCAGCTCCTTTTTTACGTGTGTGTCGGCCCCCACGTCAATAACACAACCCAAATATTTGAGTGTGTGCCATTTATGAGGAGCTGCAGCTCTGATTACCTTTGAGGTCTGACTAAGGGCTTCAGTTTAGAATGCCAACCAAACTGAGGTTGTAACGGTTCCAATAGTGTATTTTTCCCACCCAATAGCGTATTTTTCCCAATGCAAATACAGACGCTCCCCAACTTACGAACAAGATGCATTCCGAACAGTCGTTCGTATGGTGCATTTGTTTGTAAATTGCATCAGTGCTATAGTTGAATTGGATTGGATATACCTTTATTCGTCTCGCAGTGGAGACATTTGCATTTCACAGCAGCAAAGTTATGAAAGTTTGTATGGAATGTGTGTTTAAGGCTTATATGAGTATGTTTAAGATTTATATAAGTACGTACGTTTAAGGTTTATATGAGTAACCTGTATTGGTTTGCACTGAAAAATAAGCATTTAATTAAATATCTGCTCTATAAAGATATTTGTGTATGTACAACTGGAGAGAATACTACATATGTTACTACAGGGTGACCCAAAAACATGCGTCCCCATGAAAATTTCAATTGTGGCTTTGATTAAAAAGCTATTCATTTCAAATTACAACCACACATTATTCAGTTTATGGAAGCCCATTCGGCAGAGTTTCGGCTATTTCTGTAAATTTTTCGTCAATTTAGGGCTTTCCCAAGATGTGTTTCAAATGTCCACCATTTCGTTGCAAGCAAACCTGTACTCGTCTGTTGTCAATCACTTTTACACACTCCTCTTTCGGGAGAAAACATTGCTGCAGTGAGGCACTCAGTTAGACGCATCTTTTTGTGTCACCCTATACAAAAATGTTTGTATGTACCGTTGTTCGTAACTCGAATGTTCGTATGTAGGGGAGCGTCTGCAGCTGCACACTCACCGTAAATATTGTGACATCATAGGACTGTGTTTATTAACTAGTCAAAAAAGACAAACGTGATATTGTTGCGTATGGACTTTTGTGTTTCCAAAGTAAAATTCATGTCCGTCTCAGGGTCCTGGATCCTTCCTAGCATCACCTATCAGGGACTCACCTGGCCCCATCGGTCACGGACCGCCCCCACCCGGTCCTGGACTTCATGATCCACTCTTCCCTCCCGGACCTCACGGCCGCTTACCACCCGGCGGTCCTTACAGACATCCGAGACCACCCCTCTATCATCCAGCGCCCGGACCCCATGGTCCAAATGTGCCTCTCCCTCCTCCTGGGCCTCCGCTGCACGCCAACGGGCACCCGGGTATGCCTGTGCCAGGGCCAATGGGAGGAGACTTTGGGCCCCGCCCTCCCAATGGACACTCGATCCACCCCAGGCCCGGCCCAGGCCACAACATGGAGCCTCGGGGTCCTCCGCTGCCACAGTTCCGTCCGCCTCATCATTTTGCACCGATGCCACATGGTATGTTCTTTCCGTTTTAGTCCCATCGACTGGTTCCACGTAAATCCGGCCATGTTTTTTTATTTTATTTTTTGAAACACAAGACTTGAACCCCATTGTACGTACTGCTTCAGTGATGCATCTGGGCCACGCCATTGACGCATTTTGACAGCCACTGGCGCAACTTTGGAACTCCACTGCGCCAGCACCGCCACAAGTCTATTACGATTAGCGCATATTGCTACATGATATGCGCCACATATGACATATTTTTATTAAAATAGCAAAATAAACAAAATTAGTTAAACAGCAATCGAAAACTTTTCGTCGCCTGTTATCTTGCCTTACCGATATCTAGCCATAATCACATTGTTGCATCCCTGCTTCTTCCGTTTCTTATTGTTGTACCGCCTCCTTTGCAGGTCCTCATGGGCCTTTGGGACCACGCCCACCATTCCCTCCTGACATGCGCTTCCCAGGCCCGGCGGACATGCGTCCTGTTATCCCGCCACATCCTGGTCACAGCGAAGCCTTTGGTCCCCTTCCAGCTGGCCCCCCTCGCACCTCGGCCGGAGGAGGTCCACCCCCAAAGGCATCTCAGGACTCAGCGAGGCCAGATATGGTCGAGCCTTAAAAAAAAAAACGCCACCAACTGTGGCAATGGACTTGAACACTCCCTGCGAACATGTCATGTTAAACAAGATAAAGTCCGATAAATATATACCATGACTTTCATATGTCAGCCATGAAATAAAAACTTAAATGCTATATTAAAACATGGTCCTTAAATTTGAGCGTTATCAGCGATGGCATGGAAAAAAAATCCACATACTCGAGATGAAAGGTTTGCCACTTTTTTTTTTTTGAACATTGAATTGTGCAACAATTCACTGTATGTCAAAGGATTTGTGTTTAAAAAATATAGCAATTGCTTTTTTAAAGGTTTTTAAATGTCATTTCCTGTGGAAATTATTTTTTAAAAGAAGGGGATAGAAAGGTTTATTAGCTTCTAGCATTTCAGAATCAAACATTTCCTCTGGAGTTTGACTGTAAAAGGAAATGTCATTTGATGGCCAGATGTATAACTTATTTTACTATGTTGGTAGAAATCTTTTTAATAAAGAATGCAAAATGTGTTGGTCTTGCGTTATCCAAGTACAATTTGCCTACAAGTAACTTTTACATGCTTTCTTCCTTTTAGAGAGACCAAGCATTTTAGCTGTCACTGAGGGGGGTACTCAGAAAAAATAAGACACGTCCCGGTAATGAAAAACTATCAAGGTTTCTCTCTGCTAATTTACAATGCAAATGCTTTTTCTCAATGCGCACACTCCCAGGAAGCAACAGGGCGCTCTAAAGTGGTTGCATTTCGAGAAGATGTTGCATTCTTGGCCTGGAGGTAGGAAAACGAACCGAACATTCTCGTTATTTGTCATTGCCTGTTTTCAGCACTCGTTGAATGTTTGATGTGTGGTCACATCTGATTTCGCTTTGCAGGATGGCGAAATGAAATGGTGAACTTTGCGATGAACCGGCCTCCTAACCTGACCTGAATCCGCCACATCACACCTGGGACGTTTCATTCCACGTTGCACCCCAGATTATCTCGGCGTTCCCAGAGGCCATGAATATAGTTTGGGGTGTACATCCAAGCACCAAAGAAGTAGGTCCAGACGCCCAGATGACAAAACGGGTATGTGGAGGCCACACACTCTAATTTCAATTGAGAAATGTCCACAGAAGTTGAATCAATTTCTGATTGGACATAATGTATTTTATCTTGTGTATGAATTTTGAATCCAGATCTCAAAGGCTTACAGGACAACCGACGTCACTTTTTTGTTTTTTAACTGACATCAGAAAAACGTTTTATGGCATCTAAAATACCCAAAACACGGAGTATGATATTTTTAGTCAAATGCAAAACACTAATAAAAATGCAAAAAATTGAGCTGTGAATTGGGCATTTTCAGAAAGTCCCGCCCCCAGTTTGTGACGTCACGCCAAGACGTTTTGCATTGCTTGTGAATCAAAACAATGGCTTCAGATTCGGAGAATATGCTTTCTTGTTACACATCCAGTTATGAATATGATTCAAATAGTTCTGAAGAGGAAAGCATACATGTTTGCAATCGATTTAAAGAATTATATGTGCCATTTTGAGGCAACATTGGGGGGAAAATCTCTCAACCAAAAAAAAGAGGCACAAAATGGCGACCTCCAGTGGCCACCTCCGCTTCCACAGGCTGATAAATTCCTTATATGGAGCTTGGATGCCCTCTTCTGGCGGCTTTTGGGGGCAACACGGTTCTCAGACCAAACATGTACAGCAAAATACATTGACGTGATGGAAGGACTGCTACAATGTGTCTTTTCGGTCAGGGGGCGGTCCTTTAGTGATGTCACGTGCGGACTCGTCACCAACTCAAAAACAAGACTTCCTGAGTATTCAGAGCGAGTCTTAAAACGTAAAATATAGCTATATGCGGTGGAATCTTTGTAAAATACGCTCAGTAGAAGTCATTTGAAGACATTTTACAAATTATGGACACAACTTGTCCGAGACGTCGGTTGTCCTTCAAAGGTTTCCATTTCAATTTGCTCGTTCTATTTTGTTATCAGTATGTTTAAAAACTACGGAAAGACTAAGACTTTCAACTGGAATATTTAGAGTTTTAGCTGATTGAGGAAGTGTTGTTCCATGCTTGCCATCCATTTGGGAGAAAAAAATACCAATTTTTACCAAAATAAAATCTGAGTACACACCAACAAAAAAAAATAAAAAATCAAAATTCATGTTCCATGCTTGCCATCCTTTTGGGAGTCAAAATATCAATTTGTTACCAAAATAAAATCTGAGGACACACTAACGTAAAATAAAATCAAAAGCTCATCTCAATTCACTCGCAAACAAACGATGTGAACAGCAAAGCATCAGTTCCAATATATAGAAATAGTAAGGTTTTTTGATTTGTTTTGTGTGCAATAATTTACATATGGTTGATTGCCGCTGTTAGTCGGTATTAACTCATTCACGAATTCATATGAGGATTTAAAATATGACAGAGCCCCATTCCCGAATTTGTTCTGGTTTAGTTTTTCATGCTTGGGTGCCAATAAAGCACTGGATATGGCCTCTGGCAGTTTTTTTTTCTTATACCCAAGGGGGCAGAATTTCCCCTTTTTCCATGTGAGCACTTTGTTCCAGCTTCAGCTGTTGTTAAAGCGCTATATAAACTAATATTTATGTATTGTATTGCATTTCGGACAGCCGCCCTCATTTCAAGCTCATATAACTCCAGACTCATAATTTAGGAATTAACTCTTTTTGTCTGATGAAAGAAGAGAGCTAAGGTTTCTTACCCTTCATTGAATGTTGATGTAGTCCTAAAACTCAATATTCTGTGGGTCCTGCAATTTGAGTGAAATTGACAAAAACCCTGGCACTGGAGTGCACACAATTTGACGATAGGGCAGATCTTATTTGTATGAATGAGATTCATTCAAGAGCTGTTGAAAAAAGTTGAATTATGCATGTCCAAATGCCACTTTTATTCTTGTATTTACTTTCAATTTTAAAACGGAACATATCTGACATAATCTGAAATGATGATAACCAGCACCAAAAAAAAGTCTCCCTGCGGACTCATTTAAACATGTATTTTGTTGCTCGTGTCTAACATGAAAATGATTCAGCAAACATCCGAGTTTAATGTTTGCTACATATAACATCCACTTTTCTTTTTTGGCAGCATGTTTTGCACACGTCTGTTTCAAGGTCCGACAGTGCAAACAAAGATAGTTGAGCACCTCGTATTGACACAAACTCCTGTTTGTGTTGGGGGTGATTTTAGTTGTGGTGTATTGTGTGTAATCAGATGCCTCGCGGGCATCTTAGCTGTCCTTGTGCAACATTTGATGTAGGTGAAGATAAAGTGGTTTCTTGGTGAGAAGTTGAAGTTTCTTCCTCTTGAAGTCGGTGGGCTTCTTGTATCTGGAAAAACAAAATGACGGTGTTTGAACCAGAGAGGGAAGTTTGGTTTGAGTCTGCAGACTTTTTTTTATGTGTACGAACGAGATGTCACATTCCATCTGGATGGACGTTTAGTTATTGATCAAGGACATTTTCATACCTCCAGTTTTGCCGTAATGAGTATGTTTTCATTATCCCATTCCGGGTTATGGTTTTATGTATGCAAATAACGGTTTCCAGTAAAAACAAGTCAAAAATTGTCAAAATAGTAAATACCCACAATACGATCGCTATGTATTGATGAAAAGGTTTCTTCTGATAGGTCCCTGCTCTAAGGTTGGGGGGAGCAGAGGACTGTTTGCTGAGACTACACTGATTACTTCTATTCTCCTGACTGATTATGGTCGACGACTGGCCTGATTGCCCCATTTGCTCTGGTATCCCCTCATCAGCATAACTAAGCCTATGTAACGATCTGAGAAGTGTGTTGTAAACACGATCGAAATTAAACCTCACACCACCATGGCGATTTAGTGAAGGGTTTTGCTGTTTTCTAAAAATAGCTTGCGCATTCACGTGCTACGGCTCATTCCTGGAATCAAGAATCAATAGTTTGGATCGGTTTAATCATTGTCATGTAATGGAATCTGTCGGGAAAAAAAGCAACAAAAAGTGTGAAATCTAAAAGAAAACTAGTCGTTTCGTTATTAATACTCCCAAGCATTTCCAAGAATTATACTTTGGTCAAGAAAGGGTGAATGTGCAACCCATAGGACTGTACAGTAGATGTGCATATTTGAAGTGACGAACAATGCCTTACAATTCATTGTACTTTTTAAACAAGATTGATGATTAACTGTTTGGTTGATTTAAAAAAAATATATATTGTTTTCTTAAAATAGTAGCAACCATGATATTGTCATGATTGACAAGTTGAACATTTTGTATTTTTTTCACACGTGTATCTTTGATATTGATCAACATTTGTATGGTGTTTTTAGCCTCATTTTAAGTAGCTGTAATGTTAAAAATCGTTTGGCTTCAGGGGGCAAAACTAGCAGTCATGCATTTTGGTAAAAAAAATAAAAATAACAAGGGAACATCATGCAAAACAAACTTACAGCTCAATCACAATGGGTCCAGGCTTGATCTCGTCCATTTCCAAAAAGGCAAAACATTTTGTGCTGGTAAACCTCTTCTTGGGTTTGTAGTGCTTGAATTCAAAGAAAATAGCTGCCCCTGCAGACGAAGGTTTATAAATCATTACCGTATTTTCTAGTGTATAAGGCGCACCCAAAGGCCTTAATTTTCTTCAAAAGAGGACCCTGCGCTTTATACGCAGGTGCGCCTAAACTAATATTGAGCCACAACAGGTCTCGCAACTACTGTCAGCAACTGCATTTCCCCCTGTAGAATAAGTAGTGCGTAACCCCAGCCTCTACTGTAGCACCATATAATGTGGTGTGCCTAATATTTGGAAAACTTGTTTTTTTCTATACAGGTAACATCCGAGTTACGACCGGTGCAATTTACGACCACCCGTACTTACGACCGCCAGACTTTTTATTTTTTTTTTTTTTTTTTTAGTATATGCCTGGCAACGCGCAAGTAGCCGGCAACGCGCACTACAATTTTGGCCAGCCGGCATGTCACACACACTCGCAAACAATCCACTGCGTGACTACATTCAATACAGTAGTTATACAGTGCAAATACCGTCTCGGCAACATCTCCTGTAGTACTGTACACTGCTTTTTTCCTTCGGCGTCCGCCTGAGTCCGAGCGTGTGAGTCGGGCGACCTCTTCTTGCCGTTAGCAGGGAGAGCGATTTTTTTCAACAGCTGTATTCTTTACGTATGTGTTTTCTTTAACCCACTATATAGAATCTAAATAAACTATAAATCAATAATATGAAATATAAAATGATGAAAACAACACTAAACGTAAGTATAACTTTTATAAATGAACTGTACAGTAAAAAGTTTTATATACATTACAGATACAGTTATACAGTAATAAAAATCGATAATACGAAATATAAAATGATAAAAAAGAGACTAATAGTTATAAAATTCATAAATGAATTGTAAACAGTTTGGTATATAGTAGTATTCAATAGAAAACGCTTAAAAACAACAGATTGACATTGTATACTATCCTGTCGTGTAAACGTCACGTCGGCCATTTTGAATGGATTTCGACTTACGACCATTTTGTCAGAATGAAACCCGGTCGTTATTCGGATGTTACTTGTATTATACTATTTGGAAAACTTTTTTCATTCATTGAAGGTGCGCCTTTTAGTCCGGTGTGCCTTCTATATGGAAAATGTTTATAAATACAGCATTCATTGCCTTATACATCTGGAAAAAGTTTATAAATACACAATTCATTGGGGGGTGGACCTTATACACCTTATACGCCTTATAAATCAGAAAATGTACTTGTAGAAATTACCCTTAGCCATCATTCGAAAATAAAATAGAATTACCGTATTTTCCGGTGTAATTTATTTTGATTTACCGGAAGTCATTTTTTTTTTCACAATAAAGTCTGGCCCTTTTTTGGGTCAATTCCAGATTTTTTTTCCCCACACTTGTGCTCTACTGTCACCTTTAGGTAGTTTCTCCAGATGCCTTTGGATCTCCACGTCCATCCCAAAGTGAATGCAGAGGTCTTCCTTCTTGGTGGCGACAGGAGTGTCCTGCACTGGGTTCAAGTCCACCCCATTTGAATCTACACATGTAGATGGCGTGCCACAATTTTTCCAAGACAAGCACAACTGAACACCAACATCAACATCAACTCTGGTAAGAATGAGGGAGGCACTGTCGTGTATTTTCGTACCTTTAACGCTAACGGTCATGTACGGGTCGATGCATTGCCCGGCATCTTTCAGACTAATTTTTTCTATTTGTATCGTCAGCAGCGTCATTCCGGGCTCGGAGGGTAACCGTGGTAACAAGGTACCTTAAAATGGGACAAAGATGTCAGATTTAAAAAAAAAACGATACACAGTGATACTTTGGCTTATGAACTTAATTGGTTCCCAGACATAGTGTGTAAAGCGAAAAGTGTGTATCCCAAAAATTAATTTCCCATAGGAAACCATTAAAATTAGAATAAACCGTTCCTAGGTCCCCATAAAACATAATTTTCTACTTTCTAATTTTCTAAGCCTTAAACTACACAAAATATACCTTATTTTATATATAATAAATGTGCTATGGTATTATAATTAAAGAAATAAACTGTCCTGTATAATAAAGTTGTTTTATTTACCTTTGTGATGGTCGTTGATGGCTTGATGGAATGGAGTGGCCGGTTTCATCAGCATTAAACACCTGATGAACGTAGCCTTCTTCTTTCACCCTCTTGAGGAATGATCCCTTGTAGCCTTGTAGGTGCTTTCTCTGTGATAATTTTATCTAGTTCCTTATCAATTGTGTTCTGTTTATCTGGGTTGATAGCTTTTTGCATCAAGTGTACAGATGGCTTGTGTGGGTTGTTTGTGGAGCCTGATTGATGGGATATTTTAACCTTGCAGTCTACACTCTGCCTTTGAACTATCAAAGTTGAAACTCTCACTGTCATCTGCCTGTCTCTTTAATGTTTAAACCACCTCCCCTCACTGCTGCGTTCTTGACCAATCACGTGGCTTTAACCGAAGACTGGGGGCGGAGAATAGAGACAAAAACAGTCGGCTGCTATTTTGTCACATCACTCATTGAGGCAGCTCCGTGTACGAAAACAGTTCGTATGCCAAGGTAAAATGTTCCTAAATTTAACGTTCGTAAGCCAAAGGGTTTGTAAACCGAGGTATCACTGTAAATCAATTTTTCACATTGTGGTAATTCCAGGAGATCTCACTACCAGAATCTGAGCCATGCGTATAACAGAAGCACAAATATACTTTTAATGATGAAGTCCGTCCTACCTTGTGAGGCTGGGAAGAAAGGAGGCAAGCAAGAATGAGAGGTGAAGTCATGCACAGCACCAACGGAAAACACAAAGGGGCACATCAACACCGTGACTCAACCGGGCAAGAAAAAGGGGGCGCCATGTTCATTTTTTGAAAATTACCTGGAGCTCTTGGGGGAAACGTTCCTGTCGAGCCAGCGACTGCGGCAGCATCTTCTTCCTCCAGCTCCAGGTTCTCCTCTTCACCGGGGGCCAGGATTTTTCTATTGAGGATGTTCATGATTCAATACTAGCTTACTGACAAAACATACCAAAATATGCTTATTACCTCAGGGGGACCGGTTGGACATTGAAGGGAAATTCTTTAGTGTACGTCAATAAATTTTGAATGACTATGGACAAAAAGGAATATTGTGTGCATCAGTCAAAAAATGATGAGGAGCGTCACTAAACTGCAAACAAATGGCGATCAGCAACTCACTACTTTCCAGTTTCTTCAAGTCTTCCAACTTGAACTCTTCTGTTGACTGCGTGCTCTAAGTACACAAATTGTCACTGCTCTCAAATGTTCATGTACCTTCATAGTTACACATGTTACTGCATTAAAAGAACCAAAACACACATACTAATCAATCAAATCATGAGAGGATTAATGTTTGGAAGGACCTAGTCAGAGCCCAGACCTAAACTACAGTGATACCTCGGCTTACGAATGCTTTAGCTCCCGAACTTTTCGCCTTACGAACATTACATTTGCGAGAATATAATCTTGGCGTACGAACTAGTTTTCGGCGGACGAACCAAACCACACAGCTCCACGGTGGCTGGCGGACTAGTTTGCGGCCCATGAACACCAAAGCACACGGTCGAACAGCGGCTCGCGGACTACTTTTCCTCCACCCCCTTTGAGTGCAGATGTGGTTTACTATCGAGTGGAGTACTTTTGCTGTTACGGAACCGAAAAAGACCCCACCACAGGCCAGTGTTAAACCGAAGAGGAAAGAGTGTTAAACCAAAAAAATTACGGTCGAGCAGAATAAGGAGATCATCGAAAAACACAAACGAGGTGTGTGTTTGTGTGACTTAGCATCCCAGTACCAGTATGCTAAGTCGACCATTGCTACGTGTGGCTATGGGTGTTTCTGTGTTGTCTAAGCAACAGTCTCAGGCAATCGAAGAGGTAGAAAAAACTTCTGTTGATTTGGATTAACGAAAAGCAGCTAGCAGGGGACAGTGTGAGTGGGGTATGATCGCCGAGAAAGCACGGCAACTTCACTCGGATATCAAGAGGCAACTACATCAACGATCATCACAATGGTAAATAAAACGACATTATGTAGCAGTTTATTTTTTAATTACAATATAATAGCACATTTATTATACATAAAGCAAGGTATATTTTGTGTAGTTTTCAGTCTTATTTAGTCGAAAATGATGTTTTATGGGGACGTGGGAACAGATTCTTCTTTTTTAATGATTTCATATGGGAAATAAATGTTTGACAGATGAACTTTTCGCCCTACACACGCTTTATGCGAACCAATTAAGTTTGTAAACTGATGTATCACTGTAGTTTGAAAGCAATGTGGACCAAAATCTGCATTACAGTACTATTAAAATGTATTCCGTTTCAGAATATGGCCTTTGGGGTTACACACTAACCTGCAAACTGATACTCCTCATCTCTAGGCATGTTGCAATCTTGCCTAAAATATTCTGAAATGCAAACAAAAAACATGAAGTCTCTGATAACGACATTATCCGTGTTTACACAACACACGAAAAACGTCTACCTTCTGGTCTTCTGTGAAGTCTGATGAGTTTGATGACTGCACTTCTTTTTGCAGTTGCCTTGCAAGACTGGAGATTAAATAAGAAGCAAATAAAATAAACTCAACGTTCGATGCACATTTCCACCCCCTGGTGTTCATCGATCAATGCGTCCTAATCTGAAATTTTACAGTATTGTAATTTTACGCTTACTTCGCTGGCGGGAAAATGATCAGGATTTACTTTGGTTTTCCTAAGGGATGGATCTTTTTTATTGTCAAGTATTTCCTCTCAGACCACAGGAAACCCACCCATAACAATGAGAGGGTGTGGCTGGCTGATATTTCTCAATACTCTGAGGAATATTGTTCTGCACATAGCAACACATGCACGCCGATGAAGGAAGAGAGTCAGATACTCGCGCGCACGCAACAAATGCCACATCTCGTCGCGTGTGCGGAAGATTCACTATAATGGACTGAATGGCAGCTCGGGAGCGAACTTGAGAGAGCCCCCCCGCCCCCAACCGATGGAAGGCTGTATGCATGCACGTTAGAGCCAGGACGCATACTTACATTTGGTACTCGTCTATAGCTTCCACTAATTGTCCCCACGAGTCAAAGTCCGTGCCTTTTCTGAAACTGGCGTGCCATTTCTGCAGTGTCTTGTTGACATCAGACATGTTTGGTAGGGCGGATACCGGCGGCCGATTCAGGGCAGCATAGCCGAGAACAAGTTTAATCTACGGGGGACTTCTTCGGGTCTTGAGCCTCCTTCACCGCGGGGCTCTCTGCCGCAGTTTGGGGCCACGCTGACTCACTCGGCGATCACTGACACCCTACCCATAACCGGAACGGACCAAACCCTTTCTGTCGGATCTGTGCGCACCCTGGAGTCCCATCCGTGAGGAGGAGAATCTACCGGAAGTCCCGCCTCCTGCTAGGATAGCGCGATTTTAAACACGCGGTTGTCAGATGAGTGCCTGGTGTAGACGCTCTGTCGATAAACAGGAAGAATCGTTCGTACAAAATTCACTTCACACAATTCAGGCCAAAGATACACTTGAAGTATAGGAGGAAACTTGCTAGGTGCACGATTTGTGGAAATATTGCATAGGTGCGGGGGGCACTAGGACCAAGCATCTCACCCAGCAGGTGAGATGCCTGGATACAACTGCTGCGACGTATACTGACCATAAAGGTTGACAAAGTTTCTTTTGTAGTTAGTAGCATAGTAACCTCCTACACGGAGACCTTGTAATATGTATCTATTTTCTCGCACATCGTCTGAATGTGCTTTTATTTTGAAAATACCCCAGACCATTTCCCATATTGTTATCGTAACTCTACGCAGCTGTGACATCATTAGCACGTCATGCTACAAGTAAGCAACATGACATGGGATTAAGATGGATAAAGTCACAATGGACTCTTCTGCGGCTGATGAGGTTGATATTTTGGACTCTGATATTGTTTGTTTGATGAGAGTCGGAAGGAATTCCGACTGGCTTCGCTTGGTTGAAAACACAGAGGTACGAACGCTTTGCTAGCTTCGTTAGCTAGCTAATCAAAATAACCTATTGTTAATGCACCAGAGTTAGTATATAACCACTAAGACTGACGCGCAAAAAAGACCGTTGCACTGACTGGATCCATTCTTGTGTTCAGGTCTCTGTTGGTCGTGGTTTTGACGTGACCTACCAACTTTTGTCTTCAAGTTACCCTTTAATGATTTCAAGGCTGCACTGCACATTTTCTCAAAGAGAAGATGGCCACTGGACAGTGACAGACAAGCAGGTACGCAGTCGTCGGGCTGTGGTGTCTTTTAGAATCCCATTTGCGTATAGCAATGTACAACATGGAACATGGAATCGCACACATGATGTAGGTTTCTTTCATTTTGTGATCACTGTCAGAGTCTGAATGGTGTGTGGGTGAATGGGATCCGGATACCCACCCAAGAAGCCCACCTGCTTCAGCTCGGCGATTCTATACATCTCGGTGTTCCTGTCATGGGGTCCAAAGCAGAGTTTGACTATATCCTTGTGCAGCGGCCACTCAAAGAAATTCAGCACCACTTGGCAAGCACACAGAAAGAGCCCGCAAAAACAGCGAACGCACCAAAGAAATCCAAGAGGAAGCTCACCGAAGAAGAAGTAGAGCCATCAACCTCAAAGGCCAAATTGTACCGTTGCTCATATCCGGACAAGTCGTTGGCACAGCCAGGCCCCCTACCACCAACCAGGCGCCACCAGCGGCGCAGTTCCTCTCAGCTGGAGGAGGCCACTCCCAAGCAATATGTGGAAGAGGCAAACCGGAGTTGCGTTGGCTTGGATGTCCCCTGCGACCTGGACAACTTGCGCATGTATGTGTCGTTCACAAAAGTGACACACACGCTCCGTTGCAATAAATATCACAGTCTAATTTTGTGCTTGCCTCCTTTCAGGTACAGCCAAAACATTTTGATGCTCAGGGAGGAGGTGGACAACATGCAGAGGCAGGTCACCTCGCTGGAAGGTGAACCCCAATCGGACAGGGAGGAGCAGATCAACCAGCTGCAGGGGCAGCTGAAGACCCTACGAAGCAAGATGCAGAAATTGGAGATGTTTGAGAGGTCCTTCAGTCAAACTAAAAGGCAACAGGAGGTGAGAACCTGCTCAAAGCAAGTCACCATTTTGTTACAGCATGACCTGATTATTGATTTGTTTGGTTGAGATTAACTTGTTCATTGCCATTCCCAAATTTATTTGGGAATAGAAAATATGAAGTGGAGCACCATTCCTGAATTTCTTCTGTTTTTTTTTCTTCTTTGGGTGCCGATAAAGCGCTGCTCATGGCCTCTGGCAATGTTCTAGCTTCAGCTGTTGTTAAAGCACTATATAAGCCAATACTGTATGTATTGCATTGTATTTAGGACAGCCACCCTCATTTCAAGCTCATATAACTCCAGACCCATATAATTTTGAAATTAACTCTTTTTTTTCCCCATAAAAGAAGAGAATCGAAGGTTTCTAACCCTGTATTGAACGTTTATGTAAAAAGTCTACTTTTTTAATAATAATATATTTTATTTCTAAGCGCAGATCAAAACTCAAGGACAATTTACAGTCACGGGATAAGAAGTTTTTTTTGTGTGCGTAGCACAGCAGCAGAGTTCTGAAAGGTAAAAGTAGAAAAACAAAATACAGGAGCTGCTAGAAAGGCGGCCACTCTCACGGCGCCATCTTGAAGTAAAAAAAACAAAGACACAGAGTCATTCATTCTTTAGCACTTGCTGTACCCTCTTTGACATAAAGCGGTTAACACACGTTTCGGTTTTACTTTGACAGATTGATCGATTAAATCGATCTAATCAAGTTGTTGCGATCCAATTGGTAATTTCGTGTACAAAATAAGCGTCTGTTGTTTGCCAACCGACAGTAAGTAAATAACACAAAGTTCCGAGTTGTAATAATACTGTAATGCCCGTCGGCGTGATAAAGGATGCGCAGTCGCTGGCACAGCTAGTCAGACTTTTATTAAAGGACAACCGACAAGTTGTGTCCATAATTTCTAAAATGGCTTCAAATGACTTCTACTGAGCATATTTTACAAAGATTCCACCACATATAGCTATATTTTACGTTTTGAGACTCGTGCTGAATATTCCTGGAGTCTTGTTTTTGAGTTGCTGACGAGTCCGTATGTGATGTCACTGAAGGAACGCCCATGACCGAAAAAAAGGACACATTATAGCAGGTCTGAAAACCTCGTGTTGCACCAGAAGAGGACGTCCAAGCTCCATATAAGGAATTTATCAGCCTGTGGAAGCGGAGGTGGCCACTGGAGGTCGCCATTTTGTGCCTCTTTTCTGGTGATCCATTGTTGCCCTAATGTTGCCTCAAAATGGCACGGAATAAATTCTTTAATCGATTGCAAACATGTATGCTTTCCTCTTCAGAACAATTTGAATCATATTCATAACTGGATGTGTAACAAGAAAGCATATTCACCGAATCTGAAGCCATTGTTTTGATTCTCCAGCAATGCAAGACGTCTTGGCGTGACGTCACGAACTGGGGGCGGGAATTTCTGAAAATGCCTAATTCGCAGCCCAATTTTTTGCAGATTTTGGACACTTCATTTTTATTAGTGTTTTGCATTTGAATAAAAATATCGTACTGCGTGTTTTGGGTATTTTAGATGCTATAAAATGTTTTTCTGATGTCAGTTAGGAAACAAAAAAGTGACGTTGGTTGTCCTTTAAGCAAACGTAGCAAGTAGCACATTCATGCAGAAGTTGTTAGTGTCACAACAAGTCTGACTTTATTTTCAGCTCACTTTAAAATCAGAATTCTGAGAATAAAGTCAGAATTCTCACTTTAAAGTCAGAATTCTGAGAATAAAGACAAAATCTTGTTAACCTTATTTTTTTTCTTCAGTGGCCTAATCCTCTTCTGTACAAAACAGTAGCCTTTTTTTACCAAATCTAATCTACGTACTGGTACCGCTTTTTGTTACCGCAACCTGCCCATATCTGCTTGCAGCTTCCCGATACATGTTCGATGTATTCATATTTTGGCAACACGCACGTAGGCATCAAACGTTGTTTGAATCCAGATCATAGCTGTCCGTTTTGGCCTAACCCGCTCACAAGCTAACAAATGTCACACTAACGTACTTGTTCCATTTAGGTTCTTGCAAGAAAGAAAGTGTGACATACTAAAATGACCGTTTGTGGAATTGAAGAATATTTTTTTTATTCTCCAGTTTCAAATACTGAAATGAGCTTCAGGACCTTTTAAACATTCAGTGTAGCGTTAGAAACGAATCTATTCTTTCATCAAACGAAAGTTAATTCCTAAATGATATGAGTCTGGAGTTATATGAGCTTGAAATGAGGGTGGGTGTCCAATATACAACGCAATACATACATATTGGTTTATATAGCGCTTTAACAACAGCTGAAGCTGGAACGAAGCGCTAACATGGAAAAAAGGGAAATGCTACCCCCTTGTGGATTAAAAAAAAAAAACATTGCAAGAGGCCATGGCCAGCGCTTTATTGGCACCCAAGCATGACAAAACAACCCAAACAAATATGAGAATGACGCTCTACGTTATATTTTCAATTCCCAAATACATTTGTGAATGGCAGTGAATGAGTGAAGAGAAAAAGACGTATTGTCAGCCATGCAGAAATTGAGATGGCAACCAATATTTCCACCTGTGTATCTCCTGCCCTGCCCGTCTAGGCACGATGGGGCACGGGGCTTTCAGCTGCTCTTCCCCCATACTCTGTAACTCACTTCCTCCCAGCATTCGTAACATTGATTCTCTTCCCATCTCAAAACCCACATATTTAAAATCACATATTCTGTGTAGATGTTTCTCTTGTTTCTATTGATAACTGTATTTTATTTATTGTATTCTATTTGTGATTGGATTGTATTTTATGTATTATTGTACCTACGCTTGTCTGTGACTGTAAAGTGTCCTTGAGAGCTTTGAAAGGCGCTTAAAATGAAATGTATTATTATTATTAATATTGAACCAGTTGCTTTATTCCCTCTTCTGGATTCAAATGCTTAGAAAACACAGCAGCAAAGGGAGCTGATGGAACAACAGTTAGAAGATGCCTTGCAAGAGGTAAAATCACACATGATACGCAAATGAGAAATGCATTACATGTCCATTTTTTTTTCTTTTTCTCATTGCTCAATTTGTTCTCAACGCTCATTAGCAGAGAAAAGTCATGGACGAACTTTCAGTTTCTCTGACAAAGTTCGAGGAGATTCTGTTGG
Source organism: Hippocampus bargibanti (assembly GCF_051943395.1). Classification (NCBI taxonomy): domain Eukaryota; kingdom Metazoa; phylum Chordata; class Actinopteri; order Syngnathiformes; family Syngnathidae; genus Hippocampus; species Hippocampus bargibanti. Next base: position 10,247,973 of record NC_142752.1, read on the forward strand.
CCAAAAACAAAGAGCTTGAAGTGACCAAGGTGGGTTGCGACACTGGGAACCTCGTTCGGGCGCCACGTTTTATCTGGCCTTCATACTACAGTGATACCTCGATTTAAGAACTTTTCGGTTTATGGACGTTATATTTATGAAAAAATTTAACTTGGCATATGAACTTTTTTCGTACACGGAGCTGCCTCAATTAGTGATGTGTCGTTCGCGAACGAGCCCGCTCTTCTAACAACAAAATGGCAGCCGACTGTTATTGTTCTCTATTCCTCGCCCCCAGTCTTCGGTTAAAGCCACGTGATTGGTCAAGTACGCAGCAGTGAGGGGAGGAGGTTTAAACCTTAAAGAGACAGGCAGACGACAGTGAGAGAGTTTTTAAAATATCCCATCAATCAGGCTCCACAAATAACCTGCACAAGCCATCTCTACACTTGATGCAAAAAGCTATTGACCCAGCTAAACAGAACACAATTAATGAGGTCCTACATAAAATTATCACAAGGAAATCACCTACAAGCGATCATTCCTCTAAATGGTGAAAGAAAAAGGTTATGTTCCACATCAAGTGTTTAATGCTGAGGAAACAGGCCACTCCATTCCATCGAGCCATCAATGACCATCACAAAGGTAAATAAAATGACTTTTATTATATAGTACAGTTTATTTCTTTCGTTATAATACCATAGCACATTTATTATACATAAAATAAGGTATACTTTGTGTAGTTTTAAGGCTTAGAAAATTAGAAAGTAGAAAATTGTGTTTTATGAGGACCTGGGAACGAATTATTCTCATTTTAATGGTTTCCTATGGGAAATTAATTTTTGGCATGCACACTTTTCGCCTTACACATTCTGACTGGAAACCAATTAAGTTCGTAAGCCAAGGTATCACTGTATTTCTGTTCCCAGGAGGAGAAGAAAAAGGCGAGAGCCCAGAAGGAGGAAGTCGTCACCCAAGTGAGTGAGGTCCTGGAAACGGAGCTCCAGTGCGTTATCTGCTCCGAGCTCTTTATTGAGGTGCCAGCCAGTCCAATCTGCTAATGTTTGACTCGCGTCTCGAATACCCCAAACCGAAAAGACACTTTTTTTCTCTTCTTTGGTATCTCCAGACCGTCATTCTGAACTGTGCTCATAGCTTCTGTTGCCGTTGCATCACCCAGTGGCGCAAAAAGAAAGAGGAGTGCCCCATCTGCCGACAGGCCATCAAGTCACAGACGCGTTGTCTTGCACTGGACAACTTCATCGACAGCATGGTGGAGAACCTCAGTTTGGATATGAAGGCCAGACGGCAGACGCTCATCTCTGAGCGCAAAGAAGAGATGTGCGTTAAATCAATCCAAGACGGAGTCCCCTAAACCTCTACATGAGCGTTTTATAATAATGATAATAATGATAATACATTTCATTTAATTTCTCAGCGCCTTTCAAAACTCTCAAGGTCAGTTTACAGTCACAGGATACGTTTTTCTGTGGGTGAGCAGCAGCTGCCACACGTGCCAGCGTTCACTAAACTCGAAAGTAACTCAAATAGATAGAAAGCTAGCTAACCGGCTAGTACATAGCTAATAGGTATCTAGCTAATAGCTAGCTACCTAATAGATAGCTAGCTAATAGATAGGCATCTAGGTTGCAAGCTAACAAATATCCAGCTATTAGATAGCTAGCCAGATAATAATAATAATAATAATAATAATAATAATCCATTTCATTCATAAGCACCTTTCAAAACTCTCAAGGTCACTTTACAGTCACAGGATAAGTTTTTTTGTGGGTGAGCAGCGGCAGCCACACGCGCCAGCTTTCAATCAACCCGGAATAACTCAAATAGATCGAAAGCTAGCTAGATAGCTAATAGATAGCTAGCGTGATATTTAACATAACTAGCTAGCTAGATAGATAGCTAATAGCAAATAGCCAGCCAGATAGCTGGATAATAAACAGCAAATAGATAGCAAGCTAGGTAGCCACCCAGATAGCTAGTGATAAATACTGACAGTAATTCAAAATACGCTGTTTTTTTTTTTTTGTTTTTTTGGGTGGGGGGGATGAACCATTGTGCGCTTGACTACGATGGTATTTTCAACCCAAAAATAAGTTCAGGGGTAATTTAGTGTCGGGAGACAAAATGGATGACTTTTAGCATAGCCCAGCACGTTGGTTGTGGACTTGGTGGATTAAAAAAAAGGCTTTTTTTTGTTTTATTTTGAAATGTACCGTATTTTCTGCACTATAAGGCGCACAGAAAAGAAAAGATTTTCTTCAAAAGCTGATCATGCCCCTCATAATCCGGTGCGCCTTCTCTATGGAAAATATTTTAAAATGTCTTTCATTGAAGGTGCCCCTTATAATGCAGTGCACCTTATGTATGGAAAATGTTTTTAAATGTGTCATTCGTGCAAGGTGTACTTTATATTCCAGAAAATACAGTCATTTCATCCTATCAATGTCAATATGTGAATGTTCCCCAGATCCTGATACTTTCATGAGCATTTTTTTTCTTTTCCCTCTAGTTCACCAGCGGCTAGCCCTGCACGTGTGATTGTGACCCAAGATGAGGTGAGCAACAGCAGCAGTAGCAGCAGCCCAAGTATGAGCGATGGCGGCACCTCGACAGACAGCCGCCACAGACGCGATTGGATCCCCAGTCCTCATCACAGCATTTCCTCTCATAGTGAGTTTAAAGTTTTGTTAGCAACGTTGTCACAGTGATACCTTCGCTTACGAACTTAATTGGTTCCCAGACAGTGTGTAAGGCGAAAAGTGTGTATCCCAAAAATTAATTTCCCATAGGAAACCATTAAAATGAGAATAATCCATTCCCAGGTCCCCATAAAACAATTTTCTACTTTCCAATTTTCTAAGCCTTAAAGGACAACCGACGTCACTTTTTTTTGTTTCTTAACTGACATCAGAAAAATGTTTTATAGCATCTAAAATACCCAAAACACGCAGTATGATATTTTTATTCAAATGCAAAACACCAATAAAAATGACTTAGTGTCCAAAATCTGCAAAAAATTCAGCTGTGAATTGGGCATTTTCAGAAAGTCCCGCCCCCAGTTCGTGACGTCACGCCAAGACGTCTTGCATTGCTGCAGAATCAAAACAATGCCGTCAGATTCGAAGAATATGCTTTCTTGTACCACATCCAGTTATGAATATGATTCAAATAGTTCTGAAGAGGAAAGCATACATGTTTGCAATCGATTAAAGAATTTATTCCGTGCTATTACGAGGCAACATTGAGGGGAGATGTCTCAACGAAAAAGAGGCACAAAATGACGCCCTCCTGTGGCCACCTCCGTTTCCACAGGCTGATAAATTCCTTATATGGAGCTTGGCCGCCCTCTTCTGGCGGCTTTTGGGTGCAACACGAGGTCCCCAGACCAAACAAGTACAGCAAAATACATTGACATGATGGAAGGACCGCTACAATGCGTCTTTTTCGGTCAGGCGGTCAGGGGCGTTCCTTTCGTGACGTCACGTACGGACTCATCACCAACTCAAAAACAAGACTTCCTGAATATTCAGCACGAGTCTTAAAACGTAAAATATAGCTATATGCGGTGGAATCTTATTAAAATACGCTCAGTAGAAGTCATTTGAAGCCATTTTACAAAGTATGGACACAACTTGTCCGGAGACGTCGGTTGTCCTTTAAAACTATCCAAAATATACCTTATTTTATGTAAAATAAATGTGCTCTGGTATTATAATTAAAGAAATAAATTGTATTTTATAATAAAGTTGTTTTATTTACCTTTGTGGTGGTCGTTGATGGCTTGATGGAATGGAGTGGCTGGTTTCCTCAGCATTAAACACTTGATGAGGAACATAACCTTCTTTCACCATCTTGAGGAATGATCCCTTGTAGGTGCTTTCTCTGTGATATTTTTATCTAGTTCCTCATCAATTGTGTTCTGTTTGATTTAGGGGATATTTTAACCTTGCAGTTTACACTCTACCTTTGAACTATCAAAGTTGTAACTCTCTCACTGTCGTCTGCCTGTCTCTTTAATGTTTAAACCCCCCCCTCCCCCTCACTGCTGCGTTCTTGACCAATCACGTGGCTTTAACCGAAGACTGGGGGCAGGGAATAGAGGACAAAAACGGTCTGCTGCCATTTTGTTGTTCGAACGGGCCCGTTCGCGAACGACACATCACTCATTGAGGCAGCTCCGTGTCCGAAAAAACGTCGTATGCCAAGGTACAGTTTGTATGCCAAGGTGAAATTTTCATAAATTTAACGATCGTAAACTGAAAAGTTCGTAAGCCAAGGGGTTCGTAAACTGAGGTATCACTGTATTTGCAAAACGGTGGCATTTTTCATGTCATTCTTTTTCCATTTTGCAGATGAGTCGGATATCCAAGATGAGGAGACCACCCACAGCAGCAGAAGTAGCAGTAGTGAAAGCGAAAGCGATAGCAGTTCTTCCCATGAAACAGGAAACTCCTTCCCGCTTCACCGCAGTTCCCATTATAGTGAGTGAAACGGTGAAGACTTAGATTTTTTTTAATGTCATGTATCAATCTCAAAATCCAGTGACACTTTTCCGGATGCGCTTATGGTGAAGGTGAGTTGACAGGAATGAGTAGAGAACCCCCACCCCCCCAAATCGAATGCCTTTAGTGCAGAAACGATTGGAGGCAAACCTGTACTCGTCTGATAAAGTTGTCAATCAGTTTGAGGGAGGGAGTGGGACACATCTTTTTGGGTCACCCTCCTGAAAGAGGAGTGTGTCAAAGTGATTGACAACTTTGTCAGACGAGTACAGGTTTGCTTGCAACAAAATGGTGGACATTTGGAACACATCTTGGGAAAGCCATAAAAGGACTAAAAATTAACAGAAATAGCTGTAACTCTGGCGAATGGTCTTCCATAAACTGAATGATGTGTGGTTGTAATTTGAAATAAACAGCTTTTTAATCAAAGCCACAACTGAAATGTTCATGGGTACGCATCTTTAGGCAATCTAGTTAAATCTGGGCCCCTCTATTTTAGAATTTGTCTTCCTTTTCAGACCCAACTGGCCCCCTTTTTTAATTTCCCCAATGCATCCCTGCACTTTGTTGTTGTACGACACACATGAATTTATCACATTTTGTAACCTGTATTACATCATCCTCCTAGTCTTAGAACCTTCACTGAAATGAACATTTTTTGTTTTTCTGGTATGCTTCACAGATTTGAGAATCATCTATCGTGATGAGAACAGCGATTAATAGCAACAACCTCAGACGTGTGGAGGCCTACAACTGGACTTATTCCGATTTTTGTTTCGTAACAGTCATTTCTCTCATTTCTGCAATGCGAGTTCAGAAAAAAAAATGTTTTACAACTAAAACAATAAAAACATGTCCGTGTTTTTTTTTCTCTTCAATTGACTGGGCCTTTGTCCATTTCTTGGCCAAATTGATGGCATGACTTAGTTTTTTGGTTGCGTTTCCTTAAACGTCCTGCGGGTGGCAGCATTTCATTAATCATGAGAATAGCCTTGTGGAACTACTGTACTACGGTTACCATGGATACGCGTCCCTTGCCAAGACTCCCGGTATGTGACTTCAGATTGAATTCAATTGTTTTTATTTTACCAACAATCTAAGACGAAGGATATTACCCCGAATCTTGTCCTATTAAATAGACGGTAGAGTTTACAGACGAGATCAATTTGACTTTGCTACAGAGTTTGTGTTCCCATGACGATTTAATGTTAGCATGATGACTTAACTCACTTGATATAAATGTGTTCTTTTTGATAAATGTCTTTCTTTTGTGCAGATTCAATCCTTTTTGCTTGAGTGTTGTCGCATTTTAATGGTATATGATATTTTTGGCTAAGTATAGAAACATTCTGATTTCATCTATGGCACAGAATGACCTCTTCAAATATTGTGGTTTAATATCACATATTCACAAAGTGCATGATACCTATTTCCCTTTTTCTTTTGTAGTTCTTCACAAACCCCCTGCAATCATGTCGAGGCTCACTGGAGGCCCAACCATGCTGGGTGTGGACAGCAGGAGATTGAGGAGAATCATTGCCGAGAACCCAAACTGGTCATTGGGCCTTGTGCCCTTTTTATCAACTCTCTGCCTGGAATGCATCGTGAGAAACTTTGAGGGTATGTCAATCTTTTTACCGGCAACCATCAGATCGGATTTTGAAGTCATGACTCAAAGCTCCATCTGTGGCAGACACCCCCATCTACGAGGAGCTTACACCTAGCCAGAGAGACTTTGTGCAGGAAAGACTGTCTCCTTCTCTACCACTTCCTGTGACCGCCAACTTGGTCGATGACGGCGTCTACTGGCGCCGTTGCTGTGAGAAACGCTGGGAAATTTGTGACGTGTCTCGCTACAACCACAGCTGGAAGCAAATGTTTTTTGAGAGGCACCTGGAAAATATTATCGAGCATTTCATCCCGGAGACGACCCAAATTCGGGTTGTCAGTGATGAGATCCCATTGTGTGAAGCTTACGTGAGGAGGTTGGACATCTCACAGATGTTGCCGCCCATCAAAGATGCCAAGGTTGGAAATGGCGACGCGGTCGACTGGCTCAGCGAAACAGACTCGGACGCGGGACATATGGAACACTTTGATTTCCGTAATCTTCTAAATCATCTGAGCTCCCTGGAGGAGTTGCATTTGACCTACTGGGTCAAGCAGTGTGGGATGAACTTTGAATGGAAGATGTTTGAGATGGCCGAACGAGATAGCGAGACACTCGCCATGGCCCTTGAGGCCTGCAAAACCCTAAAGGTACAGTAATTAGAAAATGTCTGCAAGCATGTTCATCTAAATGGCAGCCGACTGTTTTTGTCCTTTGTTCCCCACCCTCAGTCTTTGGTTCAAGCCATGTGATTGGTCAAGAACGCAGCAGTGAGGGGGTGTGGTTTAAACATTAAAGAGACAGGTAGACGACAGTGAGAGAGTTTCAACTTTGATCGTTCATAGGCAGCGTGTAGACTGCAAGGTTAAAATATCCCATCCATCAGGCTCCACAAACAATCCGCATAAGCCAACTGTACACTTGATGCAAAAATCTATGAACCCAGCTAAACAGAACACAATTGATGAGGAACTAAATAAAATTATCACAGAGAAAGCACCTACAAAGGATCATTCCTCAAGATGGTGAAAGGTTACGTTCCTCATCAAGTGTTTAATGCTAATGAAACCGACCACTCCATTCCATCAAGCCATCAACGATCATCACAAAGGTAAATAAAAAACTTTATTATACCGTAAATGATGTTTTATGGCGACCTGGGAACGGATTATTCTCATTTTAATGGTTTCCAATAGGAAATGAATTTTTGGGATACACACTTTTCGCCTTACACACTGTCTGGGAACCAATTAAGTTCGTAAGCCAAGGTATCACTGTACTTATATAAGCCATAATAATTTTTCCTTTCGGCTTTTCCCATCAAGGGGTCGCCACAGCAAATCAGTGTCCTCCATCTTTGATCCGCATGCCATAATAATAATAATGCATTTAATTTCTAAGCGCCTTTCAAAACTCTCAATGACACTTTACAGTCATGGGATTTTTTGTGGGGGTGAGCAGCGGCAGCCACTCGCGCCAGCATTCTCTATACCCAGAAGTAACACAGCAGCAAAGTTATGAAAGGAAGAGGAAAGGAAAGAACGAAGTAGAAAAAAAATACAGGAGCTGCTGTAAAGGCAGCCACTGTCGCGGTGCCATTTTGAAGTAAAAAAAAATGAAACAACAAATAATATGACAACACAGACACAGAGAGTCATTCATTCTTCAGCACTTGCTGTACCCTCTTTGTGACATGAAGCAGTTCTAGATGAAAGACGAGAGGATGACTAGTTTTCAAATCTGAAGTAATAATGACTGTTATTGTGGTTTATATACGACATTTAGATTTTTTTTTTGTACTTTAGCATCATGGAATTTCACAAGTTAGATTTGCTTTCGCGGGCCGAACAAAATGGTGTGGCGGGCCGGATTTGGCTCACGGGCCTTGGCTTTGACACCTGTGGTGTAAATGAATATCAGAGGACAAAATGTCACGAAGAGTAAGCAATCTTCTTCCGCGATTGTGCGCAACCTGCATACACTCCATACAAAATATAACACTGAAGCAACTTATTAAACTAAATTCAACTTATGAACAAATTCCACTTCCGAACAAATTCAACTTAGAAACAACAGTTCGGAAAGTATCCCGTTCGCAGGTTGGGGAGCATCTGTATTCCCAAATTTCCATTGAAAAAATGTTAGCGATTTACTGACATTATGTTAAAGGTACGTTTATCACAACAAGAGCAGCACGGCCGTGGTTTCATGTAACTCCAAATCTGCTTTCCATTTCTGCAGGTGGTACGACTCTACGAAAGTCACATTGATGATGAAAAGTGCAAGTTGATCGCTAAACACCTCGCGGAGCACCCCTCCCTGAGAGAGCTCAACCTTTCTCACAATGTGATTGGAGATAAGGGGGCCAAAGCTGTCGGCAAGCTAATCAATAGCAGCAAACTGGAGATCCTCAACTTGAGCGACAATATGATTCGAGACGTGGGAGCCACCGCCATTGCTGACGCCTTGGCCAATAACTGCACCCTTTTGTCACTCAACCTCAGAATCAACCGCGTGACGGACGAGGGCGGGCAAGCAACCGTCGGGGCTTTGCTGAACAATAGCACTTTGCTCCATCTGCACCTGGGCGCCAACCTCTTGACCGGGCCTACTGCCATTTTGCTCTCCGAAGTGCTGGCTACAAATCAAACGCTCAAGACCATCAACCTCTCCTGCAACAAACTGGGTGTGGTGAGTGTGTCGAAGCAAGTGTGGAATATTCCACACATACATTTGGAATCGAACCGCTGGGTTGAGACTGGTGAGGGTGCATCAATATTATTATCAAGAAAAATTCCCTGTTGACTTCCGCATTAAAGGACAACCGATGTCACTTTTTTGTTTTTAACTGACATCAGAAAAAACGTTTTATAGCATCTAAAATACCCAAAACACACAGTATAATATTTTTAGTCAAATGCAAAACACCAATAAAAATGACTTAAAGTGTCCAAAATCTGCAAAAAAAATGAACCCGCAAGTGGCCAGTTTCAGAAAGTCCCGCCCCCAGTTCGTGACGTCATGCCAAGACGTCTTGCATTGCTGGAGAATCAAAACAATGGCTTCAGATTCGGAGAATATGCTTTCTTGTTACACATCCAGTTATGAATAGGATTCAAATAGTTCTGAAGAGGAAAGCATACATGCCTGCAATCGATTAAAGAATTTATTTGTGCCATTTTGAGGCAACATTGGGGGGGAAATCTCTCACCCAAAAAAAGAGGCACAAATTGGCGACCTACTGTGGCCACCTCCGTGGCTTCCACCTCCACATGCTGATAAATTCCTTATATGGCGCTTTGATGCCCTCTTCTGGCCTTCTGGCGGCTTTTCGGTGCAACACGAGGACCCCAGACCAAACAAGTACAGCAAAATACATTGACGTGATGGAAGGACCGCTACAATGCGTCTTTTTTTTACGGTCATCGGGTGGTCCTTTAGTGACGTCACGTACGGACTCGTCACCAACTCAAAAACAAGACTTCCTGAATATTCAGCGCGAGTGTTAAAATATAGCTATATGCGGTGGAATCTTTGTAAAATACGCTCAGTAGAAGTCATTTGAAGCCATTTTACAAATTATGGACACAACTTGTCCAGAGACGTCGGTTGTCCTTTAACTCATTCGCAAGATGGAGGACACTGATTTGCTGTGCCGACCCCTTGAAGGGAAAAGCCGAAAGGAAAAGAAGACTTCCATTCACAAATTTATTTGGGAATTGAAAATATGACGACGTAGAGCGCCATTCCCAAATGTCATCGGGTTTTGTTTTTTCATGCATGGGTGCTGATAAACCGCTGGCCATGGCCTATGGCAATGTTTATATATTTCCACAAGGGGGCAGCATTTCCTTTTCCCCCATGTTAGCGCTTTGTTGCAGCTTCAGCTGTTAAAGTGCTATATAAACCAATATGTCAGTATAGTATGTATTTTGGATGACCACCCTCATTTCAAGCTCATATAACTCCATATACATATTTTTTTTCTTATGAAAGAAAACAGTGGAAGGTTTCTTGCGCTGAATAGAATGTTGATGTAGTCCTAAAACTGAATATTCCGTGGGTCCTGGAATTCGAGTGACAATGACAAAAACCCTGGCACTGGAGTGGGCACTGTTTTGCACGTCTGGTGAATGAGTTAAGGAAAAAAATATCTTATGCTTATATTTGAGACTTTCTCGAAAACATTTCAAGACTTTTAATAATAATAATAATAATACATTTCATTTATAAGCGCCTTTCAAAACTCTCCAGGACACTTTACAGTCGCAGGATATTTTTGGGCAAAACATTGCCAGAGATCTGACCTGCGCTTTATCGGAACCCCCTGCAAGAAAAACCCAAACAAATTCCTGAATGGCGCTCCGTGTGACACTTATCAATTCTCGTATGAATTCAGAAAGAGTTAATTCCTAAGTTCAATGGCTCTGGAGTTATCTGAGCTTGAAATGGGGGCAGCTGTACAGACGGCAAATGTTGCCCCCTCGTGGGAGAGAAAAACATTGCCAGAGGTCTGACCAAAGCTACATTCGCACCCCCTTACAAGAAAAAACAACGCAAACAAATTCGGGAATGGTGCATTCCACGTCATGGTTTTCAATTGCTGAAAAAAATCAGCTATGGCAGTGAAAGAGTTAATGTGGTTCTTTGGTGTTAAAAGTTTACAAATTCAGTCCTAAAGATGATCGACACTTGTTCCCCCCTGCGATCAGGATGGCGGCAAAGCGCTGGAGGAGGCCATCGCTCAAAACAGCTGCTTAACAGAATGCGACGTCCGCCTGACCGATATCGACGAGCAAAGCGCGGCCACCATCAACCAGGTGGTTAGCGCCAATAAGAGCGCCTCCCGCACCCGCCGGGTGGTTAGCGCCAACGAGAGCGCCTCCGTCGTCCACCAAGTGGCCTGCGCCGATGAGCCCTTGGAGCAAGAACAAGGCGATGAGGAGCGAGCACAAACCGATGAGGAAAAATCACAAGAGGATGAGGAGGAGGAGGTGGAGGAGGAAGAGGAAGATCAACCTCAAGATGATCAAGTCCAACCAGAAGACGACAAAGGACAAGAACAAGATGATGAGGGACAAAAACAAGATGACGAGGGACAAGAACAACACAACAAGGTACACGTACAGCCTTTTTATACTCTTAAAATCTGACGTGCAGTCGAGCAAAAATGCCCTTTCTATTTATTATTTTTTGTTTTTTGCATCAACAGGCACCCTCCGACGCGAACCCTTCCACCACCAGTACCTGATGTCAATAGTTTGATATTTTGAATATTTTTATGCAGCATATCGCATATAATTGGACAACCAAGTCAATCCAAGTGTCCAAAAAGCTTCATGAATAAACGTCCATAACAGGTGGGTAGCGCATGAAATGTTTGTCGACAGGAGTAATTTTGACCGTCTTCAGAGGGTGACACTTCTTTACTATAGTTTCTATACTTTTACTGAACAACTAAAGCATGATTGATCAAACAATGACAAACATCAGTAGAACAACATCCGACAACTTCTCAAACATTCCTGTTCATTCAGTCATGTGGAAAACCGTGACAGTGTTTCATGTTATGAATCCAGTGATACCTTGGCTTACGAACGTACTTGGTTCCCAGACAGTGTGTAAGGCGAAAAGTGTGTATCCCAAAAATGTATTTCCCATAGGAAACCATCAAAATGAGAGTAATCCGTTCCCAGGTCCCCATAAAACATAATTTACTACTTTCTAATTTTCTCCCAGGTACACAAAATATACCTTATTTTTATGTATAAAAACTATGGTATTTAAAGAAATAAACTCAGAATTACTATTGCCTTTCTAATTTTCTAAGCCGTTTAAAACTACACAAAATATACCTTATAATTTTATCGTTATATCGATAATAAATGTGCTATGGTATTTTTGCACGCAAGAAAGGCAAACAGGGTCGGATATAAACTGTACTATATAATGAAGTAGTTTTATTTACCTTTGTGATGGTTGTTGATGGCTCGATGAATGGAGTGGCCAGTTTCATCAGCATTAAACACTTGATGAGGAATGTAGCCTTCTTCTTTCACCATCTTAAGCAAATAATCCCTTGTAGGTGCTTTCTCTGTGATAATTTTACCTTGTTCTTGACCAATCACGTCACTTTAACCAAGACTGGGGGTGGGGAATAGAGGACAAAAATGAGTCGGCTGCCATTTTCTTGTTGGAGAACAGGCTCGTTCACGAACAACACATCACTCATTGGGGCGCTCCGTGTGTGTATCTCGAAAAATAGTTCGTATGCCAAGGTTAAATTTTCATAAATTTAACGTTCGTAAACCGAAAATTTCGTAAACCAAGGGATTCGTAAACCGAGGTATCATTGTATATCACAATAACCATTAATACACAAATTATTTTGGAGACCGAAAGGACAACCGACACCGCCGGACAAGTTGCGTCCATAATTTGTAAAATCACTTCAAATGACTTCTACTGAGCGCATTTTACAAAGATTCCACCGCATATAACTATAGTTTACCTTTTAAGACTCACGTTGAATATTCATGAAGTCTTGTTTTCGAGTTGATGGCAATGCCCTAAGTGACGTCACGGAGGGAACGCCCCTGACTGAGAAAGTGACATGCAATGCATTTTGGCTACTATTTTTTTCATCTGAAAACACTGTGTTGATCGCGAAATTAGAAGGAAAACTATATAAATAACGCCACGGTGAATCGTTGTCTGTTGCACCAAGACTACTATTTGATACTAGTTGACACAAATTCTCAGCAGACAAATCAGCCCATTTCCAACGGAGCTTGTGCGCCATCATGTGCATTTTCTGGGCGCTACACTGGAGTCCAGACGCCTCAAAATCAGACGGAAGTACTTCTTTAATCGATTGCAAACATTTATGCTTTCCTCTTCAGAGCTATTTCAATCATATTCATAACTGGGTGACTAACAAGAACGCACGCACCTTCTCCGAATCTGAACTCTCTGAAGCCATTGTTTTGATTCTGGAGCAAGGCAGTTTGTGAAGGAGTATTGTGGCATGACGTCACGAAGAAGGGGGCGGGACTTTCTGAAAGCTTGCCGAGCTCATGGCAGTGGCAGTTTTGGGACACTTTAGGTCATTTTTATTGGTGTTTTGTATCTGACTAAAAATATCAGCCTGCGTGTTTCGGGTATTTTAGATGCTATAAAACGTTTTTCTAATGTCAGTTAGGAAACAAAAAAATTGTGTCGGTTGTCCTTTAAATATTGATAGCCAGCCTCTTGTAAGTGATTTAGTCCGGTTGTCGCCCCCCCCCCCCCCCTGCCTCCTCTTGTTTGATGCAGAGTAGCCTGACAATCTCCAGACAGGACTGCAAGCATTACATAAAAAAGATAAACTGCCGCGAACACTTGACCAAGAAAATAAATAAATAAATAAAATGGAGTTATTACTTGCCCAAAGGGTTCAGTGCGTTGACTAACAGTCATAATATCATTTTTTACAGTCTTTTATGGCACTGTTCTGTTGCAGTAGATTGCTTGGTATAAGTGTTGCTAATGACACTTAGAAGCACAACTTGGCTCTGGTGACTTTATGTATAACAAATGCAAGCGTATGTATCGTTGGCTGTAATATCCCAACACTGATTCTTAGAAAGGTCCTCATCCTTTTTGGAAGATACAAAAAAAGTCATCTGAGAAGAGTGGAAATGGTTAGAGCTGAAAAAACATTGTATACTGTATATGCATATGTATATCCATATATATGTATATACGTATCTACATATGTATATACATATGTATATAGGTATATACATGTGTATGTATATAGGCATATACATGTACGTGTGTATGTGTATAGTCGTGTATGTGTATAGGTGTGTGTGTACGTGTGTATGTGTATAGGCGTGTACGTGGATAAGCGTGTACGTGTATAGGCACGTGCGCTTGCGTGCACGCATGTGTGTATGTATGTACAGTATATGTATGAAATATCTTGCAATGCATGTTATTAGTCTAAATATTTATTTTTCACCTTTTAAGTTTGAAATAAATGAACTTTTTCACGATATTCTAATTTTCTGCGTATTACCTATAACGTTAATAATAATAATAATAAAAGAACTCTAAATATACTGTGAAAAACCCTAATGTCCCTTTTGCAAATAATGCAGCCTTTTTCATTCTGTGCACAGTTTCAATCTAAATCCTAAATAACGTTATGGAATAATGTATCCTGTGACTGTAAAGTGACCGTGAGAGTTTTGAAAGGCACTTGTAAATTAAATGTATTATTATTATTATTATTATACACACATGGTGCTCCTTTTTTTGAGGGGGAACAAAAAACGTTTTCTAATAACTGCATGTCATTGTTCAGGAAGATACTCAGCATTTGCCCATCTGGTAAAATTATTGGTGCTAATTATTGTAAGAAAACTTAACAGAATGATCTCCTTCAACCTCGTTTTCACCCAGAGAGCCATGTCGTCCTTCATATCCGCTTGAAAAGTTACGGCACTCCCCGATTTTCATGAACATTCCTTCGACCTGACATGCGCATCGCGGCCCTCAGTTCTTTTGAGCCATCTTCTCGCATTATTACATGTGATACTATCAGACGTGAGTGCAGCCCCCCCAACCCTCCTCGACTCCCCCCGCCTATTTTCAGCGTCTCTGAGAGCCAGCCCTCTGATATGCATCAACAGCTGCCACAGCATCCAGCTTTGCCTCATCTCTATTTCAACATCAGCAATGCAAAAATAATATTTTAAAACGTTCATTGTAGTTGAAACAGTAAAAAAAGAGGACATGCACAAAGACACACCCAAGTGTAAACTTGGTATGGAGGAAAAAGGGGGAAAATATTTTGTTGGTCATATCAATTGCACTAAAGGACAACCGACGTCTCCGGACAAGTTGTGTCCATAATTTGTAAAATGGCTTCGAATTACTTCTACTGAACGTATTTTACAAAGATTCCACCGCATATAGCTATATTTTACGTTTTAAGACTCGCGCTGAATATTCAAGAAGTCTTGTTTTTGAGTTGGTGACGAGTCTGTACGTGACGTCAGTAAAGGACCGCCCCTGACCGTAAAAAAGACGCATTCTAGCGGTCCTTCCATCACATCAATGTATTTTGCTGTACTTGTTTGGTCTGGGGACCTCGTGTTGCACCCAAAAGCTGCCAGAAGGCCAGAAGACGGCGTCCAAGCGCCATATAAGGAATTTATCAGCCTGTGGAAACGGAGGTGGGCACAGGAGGTCACCATTTTGTGCCTCTTTTTTTGGGTGAGAGATTTCCCCCCAATGTTGCCTCAAAATGGCATAAATAAATTCTTTAATCGATTGCAAACATGTATGCTTTCCTCTTCAGAACTATTTGAATCATATTCATAACTGGATGTGTAACAAGAAAGTATATTCTCCGAATCTGAAGCCATTGTTTTGATTCTCCAGCAATGCAAGACGTCTTGGCGTGACGTCATGAACTGGGGGCGGGACTTTCTGAAAATGCCCAATTCGCAGCTCAATTTTTTGCAGATTTTGGACACTTGAAGTCATTTTTATTGGTGTTTTGCATTTGACTAAAAAATATCATACTGAGTGTTTTGGGTATTTTAGATGCTTTAAAACGGTTTTCTGATGTCAGTTAAAAAACAAAAAAGTGACGGCGTTTATCCTTTGACTCATACACTGCTATGCCCGAATATATTCGGGAATTGAAAATTGGGCGTGGATCGCCATTCCCGAATTTGTTTGGTTTTTGGTTTATCTTGCGGGGGGTGCCGATAAAGCGCTGGACATTGCATCTGGCAATGTTTTTTTCTTATCCACAAGGGGCAGCATTTGCCTTTTTTCCATGTTAACGCTTTGTTACAGCTTCAGCCATTGTTAAAGCGCTATATAAATCAAAATGTATGTATTGCATTGTATTTTGGACAGCCACCCTCATTTCAAGCTCAGATAACTCCAGACCCATAGAACTTGGGAATTAGCTCATTCTTTTCTGATGAAAGAAGAGAGTCTAAGGTTTCTCACGCGGCATTGAATATTTATGTAGTCCTAAAACTCAATGTTCTGTGGGTCCTATAATTTGAGTGAATATGACAAAAACCCTGGCGCTGGAGTGGACACATTTTTGCATGTCCGGCAGTGAATGAGTTGAAGTAGGCTAAATAATAAAATCATCATAATATTGCCAAGTATTAAAAGTCAAGATGTAACGAGTTCTGACACAAGTTTTTAATGGCATCTAATTGGCATTGATACAATATTTAGTGTGAAACCCTTGAAAAAAAAAGAGTGTAGTGCTTTGTGTCCTTTGGCGCTCCTCTGCTGAATTATTAATAATCCATGTTGCTATATTTACCAAGCCAGGAAGTATAATGTCATCGCCGCCGAGCCATTTCTGCTAACGGCTTATTTCAGCATCGCTATCAAAGCCGTTTTGGCATTCCATTTTTCGCTGAATTATTTCAGACATTTTCATGTCAGATTTTTTTGTGACCGATAACTTGAAACATCCTGATTTGAGTGGTCGTGTGATTTGCAAATAATGTTTTTTTTAATCCATTTTTGCTCTTGACATTGATTGACAGGTAGGACGAAATGGCGAAAGGTTGAATTAACCGCCATGTTGTCATTCATACAGCACAACCGAAGAGAAACGGGACCAGATTTCTTCGTGAGTACAGTGATACCTCGGTTTACGAACCCCTTGGCTTACGAACGTTTTGGTTAACGAACGTTAAATTTATGAAAATGTTACCTTGGCAAACAAACTATTTTTCGCGATACACACAGAGTGCCACAATGAGTGATATGTCATTTGCGAAAGATTAGATAACTGATTTAGTTGTAGTGAGTTGTATTTTTCATGCGTTTTGTACTTGTTTTTGTGCTGTATCTTATTTTGAAGGCACGTTTAAACATTACCATGGTGATCATAGAGCATTAAGGGGCAGAGACGATGTCACATTTGTTGTTTCCATGGCTGTCGTATCAATATATTTTGTTGTATTTATCCGCCTGTCTGACATTAAACCTGTCCATGGCGCCATAAAGGTTGGAGACCACTGGTTTATACATTAAAGAGACAGGCAGACGACAGAGGGAGAGTGACAAAATGGATAGAAAACAGTGAAATTTGGAGTGGTTTCAACTTTGATAGTTCAAAGGCAGTGTAGACTGCAAGGTTAAAATTCCCATCAATCAGGCTCCACAAATAACCCGCACAAGCCATCTGTACATTTGATGCAAAAAGCTATCAACCCAGCTAAACAGAACACAATTGGTGAGGAACAAGGTAAAATTATTGCAGAGAAAGCACCTACAAGGGATCATTCCTAAAGATGGTGAAAGAAGAAGGCTACGTTCCTCATCAAGTGTTTAATGCTGATGAAACCGACCAATCCATTCCATCAAGCCATCGACCATCAGGTAAATAAAACAATTTTATTATAAAGTACAGTTTATTTCTTTAATTATAATACAATAGCACATTTATTATACATAAAATAAGGTATATTTTGTGTAATTTTAAGGTTTAGAAAATTGCAAAGTAGAAAATTATGTTTTATGGGGACCTGGGAACGGATTGTTCTCATTTTAATGGTTTCTGATGGGAAATTAATATTTGGGATACACACTTTTTGCCTTACACGCTCTGTCTGGGAACCAATTAAATTCGTAAGCCAAGGTATCACTGTAAATGAAAACAAGTTTTTTTTTTTTTGTCAGTGTACTTTTTGGAGTGATGTTTTGTTTCCGTTTTAGCGCTGACATTTTGTGCTCCCCCGAGCGTCACAGCGAGGTCTCCACGCAAGAGCCGTTTCTGTGCAGGGAGCGATGATTGTGATTGAGGCAGCCTTCGTGATTGTGCACGATAAGCACGGGAAAGTAAAGAGCATCCTGGTATGGCGGAGGGCTCTCCTCCTCGCTCTGCTGGCCCGACAGGCAGCGGGTGCTTTCCGTGAGGCGGCTCGGGGGCTCGTTCAAACTCCCGCCGCTTCTCCACAGGCAGCTCCGCCCGGATCCGTACAGACGCCCTAGCGAGAAGCGACTAGCGCTGAAAGGCAAGCGCGGACTCGCCGCGTTGCAGATGCTCAGGGCGCTGCGCGAGAAGATGGAGGAGCTACTGATGGCGCGGCGGCAGCGCTGGCAGTTCTGCCTGTAGCGATGGCAAACGTAGTTCTGGGAACCGCCCGAGACCTGGGCCAGATCCATGAGAACCGCTTCGGAGTAGCTAGGGACCAGTTGCTGGTTGGAGCGAATGTGCCACTCCAGCTCGGTGCTGTCCACCGTGTTAACGCGCGGGACGTGCCTGCAATAAGGACGCTCCTCGGAAGGCGTCAGCGGTATGTAATCGAAACCGAAAAGCTTCTCCACGTGGTAGTGGACGCAGGCGGTTCGGAATTCCGTCAGCACCCGTAAAGGCCAGGAAAGAGTCAAAGCCGCCGCCGTCCAGAAAGCGGAATGTGACGCGTACCAGGGGAGGTGTCGCGGATCGGTGAAGGCCATCACGTATTCCTTAAAGTCGACATTCTTGAGGTGCATCCCCTCACGGGCCTCCATGTAGTCATCCAGGCCTTCGTTCTCTGTGAAGAACCTGGCCCGTTGCGTCAAATAAGAGTTCTCCGACTCCACGTTGGCAAAGCTGAAGCACTTGGTGAACCTCAGCTTGGTGATGGCGAAGCGTTCCAGACCTCGCAGATGCTTTGAGATGTCCTTCACGCCGCAGTTGGCGTAGTCAAACTCGGCTTCGGCCACGTGCGTATTGACCCTCTCGTGGTAGACCTGAGTGGCGGTGAAGGCGTCTCCGTTGCGGTATCGCGTCACCTGCCGCGTTCTCCTCACGTAATGGTAGCTGATGGCCTTCCACCAGATGCACGGCGTGGCCCGCGTCATCCTCTGGACTCGTTCGGCCACGTTGCCGACGTCCACTTTGTACTGCATCTCGTTCCTGGTGTAACAGTGCCAGCACTCCACAAGGTAGACCACGTAGAGCATGACCAGGAAGGCCAGCGGGATGTAAATGTAGCCGTTGGAGCAAGGACTGTCGTGGTACATCATGGATTTGCCTTTGTAGGCGCTGTCGAAGGAAAGGCGAGTGACGGTGGTCACCTGGCACCAGGTTATGGCTCCTACGCAGGTGTACATCAGCAGGGAGAGCAGAAGACATTTCCAGTGCGTTTTCTGCCATAAGGACTTGAGCAGGGATTGTTTCTGAGGCCAAAGCTGCACACAGCGGGAAGACCACAGAGGTTAATTGTTGGCTAAAAATATGCCTCAGAAGTAGAAATAAAATATGGTGGTAAAAGTAAACCGGGATGATGTTTTTTTTTTTCATCAACTCGAAAACAAGACTTCTTGAATATTCAGCGCGAGTCTTAAAACATAAAATATAGCTATATACGTTGGAATCTTTGTAAAATACGCTCAGTAGAAGTCATTTGAAGTGATTTTACAAATTATGGACACAAAGCGTCGGTTGTCCTTTAAACGTCCCAGAATGGGGAAATTTGCAGTCCGCAGTAGCAATTTGAAAGGGGATGGAGGTGGGAAAGGAAAAAAAAACAAGATACAGTGAGACCTCAACTTACAAACTTAATTGGTTCCCAGACAGAGTGTGTAAGGCGAAAAGTGTGTATCTCAAAAAAAAAATTCCCATAGGAAACCATTAAAATGGGAATAATCTGTTCCCGGGTTTCCATAAAAATATACTTTTCAACTAAATAAGCCTTAAAACTACACACAACATACCTTATTCTATGTATAATAAATGTGCTATTGTATTGTAATGAAAGAAATACAGTGCATTGTATCATAGTCACTTTATTTACATTTGTGATGGTCATTGATGGCTTAATGGAATGGCGTTGGAGGTTGAAGGTCAAAGGGAATTGCTGTTTGGAAAGAGGTGCATTACATGAAGACTGTAATTAAAGAAATAAACTGTGCTGTAAAATAAAGTTTTATTTACCTTTTTGATGGTCGTTGATGGCTTATGGAAGGAGAGTCACCTTCCCTAAGGACTGTTGGTAACGTAACCTCAGGTGCTGTTCGGTCGTGTGGTTCCGCCGAAGATCACTCCGCCAGCCGTGGTGGGTGTGTATTATGAAAATAGTGCTTATTATAAGGTTTAATTTTCATAAATTTGAAGTTTGTAAGATAAGGTGTTTGTAAGTTGAGGTCTCACTGTATGCATAGTAAAAATTACAGAAGACTGAGATGTATACTATAAATGTGAAAAAATGTTTCATAAACAAACTACATGTAACTGGCGGGTATATTGTCATTAGTTGCCACGACAACAAAAATATAATTGATTTGGTGTTGTTGTTCTGTAAAAGTGTTTAACGTTTCTATGCGATCCTTTATACGTGTGTTTTGTCTTAAAATCGTCTTCAATACTTTATTTCTAATGTTTTGTCATTATCACTTCTGCTTCCGTGTCATGTGTTTCGATGTACCAGAGTAATCGCTCGAGACAGAACGAGAGTAATGCTAGAGAGAGATAGAACGACAGTCTAAAGTCTACGTCAAAGTTTATCTACTTTCGGGTTAATAAGGTGAACACGGTACGTTATTAATTTGCTGTATGACTTGATGAACTTACTGTAATGTTAATTGTTGTTTTTAAATGTCCTTTATAGTTTTCGCGGTGTTCCACAATAAACGTTGTGACATCAGTACGAAGCGTCATCCTTGACCGGGGTTGAAACAGTACACAATGCAAGTATCAAAGAAAAGGTATAGTGATATATGTAGCTGTATTGCATCAACACACATTTACAGTACAAGAGTCCAGGTTTTTTTATTGGGTGGGTGGGGGGGGGTCAAACTAATATGTATTTTGGATTGGAAGAAGTACAAAAACAAAATACAGGAAGTGCTGTCAAAGCAGCCACTCTCGAGGCGCCATCTTGAAATCAAAAGAACAACAAAAAACATAATATGACAACACAAAAAAACACAATCATTCAATCTTAAGCACTTTCTACACCTTATTTGTTGCATGAAGCAGCTATAGATGAAAGGAGAGAGGACCAAAGCGTCCTTTTCACCAGTTGAGCATGGTGAAATGTGCATGTCTGCTACAAGCTAAATGGCTAAAAAGGGCCATTTGTAGTTAGTTTCCTCTGAAGGGTCGTTATGAATTTGGAGAAATGATTCAAATGTTTAATCTCCTCCACATATTACAAACAGAACGTAAAAAAGGTAGCAAATAACTGTGTATAAGGCGCACCCAAAAGCCTTGATTTTCTTCAAAAGATGATCCTGCGTCTTATATGTGAAGTAATATTGAGCCACAACAGGTCTCGTGACTACTATCAGCATAACCCCAGCCTCTACTAAAGCGTCTCATAATTTGGTGTGCTTTATATTTGGTAAACAGATATATTTCTATATTATATACAGGTGGCATCTGATTTAGGACCGGCGCGAGTTACGACCACCCGTACTTAGGACCGCCAGACCGCGTCGGGCTCACGGTCGGCGGCGCCGCCTCTTTGAGACAGGTGACGTCTTCTGTCTTCTGCATTAAAAGGGAACGCGATTTTTGGACAGCTCGCATGCGTGGGAAGCCGTGCGTATTTGGGTCAGCAGAAAGCGTGTGCGCTGACACAGTAATAGATCGATAATACAAAAATATAAATATACGAAATATAAAATGGTTAAAATGACACTAAAAGTTATAAGATTTATAAATGAACTGTCAACATTTTGGTATATAATAGCATTCAATAGAAAATGTTGCTTACAAACAACAGATTGACATCGTATACTATCCTGTCGTATAGTAGATGCAAGCGTGTCGTCATCTGTTATGATCACGTGATCCTCACGTCAGCCATTTTGAATGCTTTTCGATTTACGACCGTTTGACTTACGACCGTTTTGTCCGAACGGGACCCGGTCATCTTTTTTTTTTTCATTCTGGTGAGCCTCATATTTGGAAAAAGTTTGAAAATACAAAATTCATGGGGGGTACACCTTATACTCCAATGCGCCTTAAACACCGGAAAATATGGTAATTTTAAATTTGAAGTTTAAAAAAAAATCACTGTTATTCTGCTTTACAAGGGACAATTTGAAATGTTGATTCGGATTTTAGCAATCATCATGGAATTTCACAAGTTTGATTTGCTTTCGCGGGCCGACGAAAATGATGTAGCGGGCCAGATTTGGCTCCCAGGGCCTTGACTTTGACACCAACATAGTTGGGAGAAAATCTCTCTCCGAAGATAAAAATGGCTCAAAAATCAAAGACGCGTGCAGATAAAATATTTATTCCAATATGCAGTGTTGTAAGTGCTTTTTCATCGTTTATGCATGAGCGGTCGCACATGTCACACTTTGCGCTTATTGCAAAGCAGAGACCAGCCCGTGATAGGCAGAAATCCCCCCGATGCGTGTCTGTCTGACTTTGCATGTTCGCTGAAGTCAATGTGCATGCAAGTTCACGTCCATACTCGATGCCAAGCCGTTGATGGGGGTGGGTGGCGAGGGGGGGGTGCATCAGATTGGCTATGTAGCGTAAAGCTGGTGGCGCCCTTCATCACCTCGGGGGTAGAGAGTGAGCCCCGTGCCTGGATCATGAGTTAGTCACGCTTTTTTGGGAATGCTGCCATGCAAACCTGGCCAGGATTCAAAAGTACCAGGAAGGCCTGATTATTGCTATACTGTATTTGTTTAACAGCAAACGGCAGGCTGGAATAAAAGTAGAAATAAAATTCTATACATTTCTTTATTAAAGGGAAATTTAAACAAGGGGGTATTATAATAATAATAATGATGATAATGATGATGATAATAATAATAATAAGAATACATTTAATTTCTAAGCGCCTTTAAAAACTCAAGGACACTTTACAGTCACAGGATATCTTTTCTGCAGGTGAGCAGCAGCCACATGCGCCAGCGTTCACTCAACCCCATTGTAACTCAAATAGATAGCAAGCTAGCGCGAGCTAGCGAATAGATAGCCATCAGCTGAGCTAATAGCTATCTATTCACTGGCTAATGGCTATATGTTCACTGGCTAATAGCTATTCACTGGCTAATGGCTCTGTTCACTGGCTAATGGCTATCTATTCGCTGGCTGATTACAATAACAGACAATCGCTGTCATTCCTTTTGACCTAAGTGCCACTTCTCACAGTAATGGACACTTTGTCTTGACGTAATAAGACCATTTATGTTATATAAAAAAGGAGCTGTTGTGTAATGGATAAATTGGAGTTACAAGTTTTACTTCAGCCGTCATTCCATATTTGGTTAGCATGTATTCAGTTTGTGTTTGTTCCATGGTGACTTTGGATGAATACAACATTGTCTGGATACATATTTTATTTTTTATTTTTTTTGGGGGGGGGCTGTTGAGACAGCACAGTGTATCATGGTTCTCCTTATTTAGGACGTTGGTTAACTGGAGCCCAGTGTAGCTGACTGAGCTAGTCATTTAAAGTCGGTTCTGAACTTAAGCGAGTGAACCTCTACATTGTTCGAGGGAAAGTGTCATCGTCATCGTAGTCACCTTGGTACATAAAAGTTGACATTTGGACTCTTTGTTGCGAGTGCTGTCAGTAACCAAATCAGCATCCCTTACCAAAAAATATCAGAATCATCTTTATTGGCCAGGTATGTAGAGCACGCTGCACTAGCAACATCAGAAAAAAGACATGACAAATAAGTATGTAGGACACTAATAAAGGCTAATCTAATCATATCTAAACTGATTCCTTAGTGTTGAACACGTAGTGGCTCCTCTCTCTCCCGGCAAATTGACGTTTTCGTGTTTATTTTATTTGTCAAAGTCATAATAAGTGCCTTGCACGCTGGGGCCGAGAGGACAGTAATTTCATCTGTGCTGTATGTCATGCATATTAGCAAATTTGACAATAAAGCTGACTTTGACTTCGTGTAAATCAGGCGAGTATCTGGAAAAGGTGGTGGGCAGGGTGCGGAGGGCCCAGTAGGATTTTTTTCGTGCCTTTGTCTTGATTCTTGCAGTGTGCAAGTCCTCGAGAGTTGGTATGATTTTTTTCCCCCTAACTGTCCAATGAAGTCATATTTTGTCCATATTGAAAATATATATTCTGATTTATGATGGATAATTAATCGTTTTATATTTGTAGGAACAGATTAGAGGGGGTTAGCAAATCTTATTCCTGAACTATATATTTTATGTCATTACATTACTGGGTACATAAGAACGATGCTTAAATATAGAGAAAAAATACTTCAAAAATAATGTATTATGTAATCAGATTATAAGGAGCAGAATGATCACTCCGATCATCACGTGGCACAAAACGCTATGTTTTTTCCCCACGTTTTGTAGTTATGACTGACAAATCTTTTTTCGTACAAACCCCTTATATCTCGATGTTAGGAGTGCTTCAGTTACTGGTATCATGCCAGAAGTTTGGGTACCTGCAAGAGGTACCTGAACCCTATTTTGGACATTTTTGGCGCTCAACTTGATTAGTAATTAAAAATCAACCACTTTGTTCTGCACAATCTGATTATGTCGACCATATTGTGAGGAGCAGCACTGATTACTCCAATTATAGTAGGCTTGAATTCCCGTCCCATTTGAATGCATACGACCGTAACTAACTGATCGTCCCTCGCTCCTCACCTCAAGTCTGGGGCTGCCCGGCTCCGGCTCCTCTTCGGGGGCGACGGTGCAGGTGCTGCTTTCACTGGCCGCTGCGGCCGACGCTGGGGACATGATGACAAAAGAAGTCCGGCATGGAGCCCCGCTTTGGAGTAGACAAAAGAGGTGAGCACTGTTGCTGGAAATCTAAACACACGGGCAAAACCCGAAGCGAACCCAAAACATCTTCCAGGTGGGCAAAGATGAAAACCTTAGCGGTGGAAAAGACCGAGCGACGAGACGTCTGGACGCCGAGACGAGAGCACTTCAAGGGATGCTCGGAAACGACAAAGACGGCCGTCGGGTCAGCTACCCGTTCCCGGTTGTGGCCGTGAAGGGGGACAAAGAAGACGGCGGGCACGTGTGCGTTGACATGCCGACGCCACTTCATAACAACGACGCGCGTGCACGAATCATGCGAGCCCATTGTGGGTGGAGCTGCGACAACGGAAGCGAACCCCGCCCCCTCCCACCATTATTGGTACCTTCTCACCTGCAAGTACCACACATACCTATGCTTGTCTGTGATCTTAAAGTGTCCTTAAGAACTTTGAAAGGCGCTTAAAATATTATTTTATTATTATTATTATTATTATTATTATTATTATTATTATTATTATTATTATTATTATTATCATCTATGAATCAAGTCGAATGTATATAAACATAGAATCCCGCCCACCCGTAATTTAATCATAAAACTCCTATTTAGTCTCTGGTGTCTTAATTACATTGACATTCCTATTGTTCCAAGCTCAGTTGTAATGTATTCACCTTCAACATAATTCACACTGCATATTCTGTTGATATTCAAGCAAACATAAAAATATAATAAACATTACATTGATAATGACTGAATGGTTTTTAAAAAATGTTTCATCTTTGGGTGTTTCATAACAGATTGTACTTGATTCTGACAGCTTTGGAGACGAAGCTGTGACGGAACCCTGTGGCTGTGGCCCTGATCCAGTTTGACCATTTGACCATGAAACCAGTTGGGCTTTGTGTGATCATGCGCAGTTTGCATATACAACACAGCACGAGGAGATGAGGAAAGGCCAGTGTGCTAAAAATGTTGACACTGGAGAGACAATTGGGAAGTTATACCTATTACCCTGGACCCTGGTACGACTTTTGAAAACACATTTAATTCCCTAAAAACTACAATAGTCTGAAAGCTCAGAATGACAGAGAGGCACAAAGCGTCGACAGCATCTTTATTGAGAGAAGAGAGTGAATATTTCAGTGAAGTTGAATATTTGCCTTAAGCTGGTGAGTAGATATGCTTTCATGAAAAAACATACTTAAATTGAGTGATAAAGTATAGACAGAATAGAAATTATCATATTTTTAAAACAATGCTTAGAAGGCCCACAACGGAAGCACAGAAAATCGGGTCAATCTGAGGTGTACAGACACCGCCTGTTAAACTGTCATCTTTATGTAAGAGTGATTCAAACGCGGCTGCGCGTTTGATGGGCTCAAAATGGACCAAAGAGGATATAACTATGCTATATAAAAACGCTATCTAGCTTGCTATCAATTTGCTATCTCGCTAACTACCTAGCTGGTTATCCATTTGCTATCTATTATCTAGCTACCTAGCTGGCTATCTATTAGCTATATGGCTAGCTAGCTAACTATGTAGCTGGTTATTTATTAGCTATATGTTTATCTAGGTAGTTAGCTAACTGTCTAGCTGGCTATTTATTAGTTATCTGTTAGCTAGCTAGCTAGCTTTCTATCTGAGTTAGTTCTGAGTTGAGTGAACGCTGGCGCATGTGGCTGCCGCTGCTCACCCGCAGAAAAACTGATCCTGTGACTGAAAAGTGACCTTGAGAGTTTTGAAAGGCACTTATAAATGAAATGTATTATTAAAAAAATTCAAATTTGATCATCAAAGTGGTCTAAAACGTTTGCCATTGGTCCGGGCGACTTCAATTCGAAACCCGCTCTCACCTGTATATGTTCACAAAAGTGAACTTGAACATAAAACAGGTGAACTTCTTAGTATTTGACCTCAAGATAAGCTTGAATTTGAAAATTGAAACTTGTATTTATTAGCTCTGGACGAGTCCAATTCGAAACCATGCATGCATAAAAGTGGACTTGAAGATAAGCCTTCTGAACCATAAAAGCAGTCTGAAGCCACTAGATTAGCTAAGATTTGAAAATTAACCATTTGGAAGTTATATTTTGTTTCAACACATGATGAGCTACAGGAGTCTTCAGGTGGTGATGTGATAAAGGCTCTCTCTCCACAAACCAAAACGTATAGTTTTATTTTCTTTCTGATGGGGAGATTGCAAAATTGATGCTGTACACTATATCATTGTTAACTGCACTCCCCAGAGGTCTCCAGTTGCTGTTCTTCTGCTGGGAAAAAAAACTGAAGGAAAGTAAGCACATCGGAAATGACTTGACGCTTGCTAACATCCTTGGGTGAATCGGCATCTTTCTTTACTTTATCAAGAACTGCCTGGGGAACAAGACGACGGCGAATGGGGACGTTGCAGTCTCTCAAAATGGCTGACGTAAACATTTCGTAACACATTTCTCTTTTGCAGGTGACAAAGCTGCCCAAAAGTGTCTCTCAGGTCATCAAAGGTCCAGTTGCCATTCTGTGCATTTGTCCTCAATTTGCTTTTCCATTCTGCTTATGTCCACGAGGTGTCGCCAATTGATCCTTGAGAACCTCAATCGGCAAAGGCACAATGCTGTCCGTTTTTTTCAGCTGTGATGCTTCGGTTGGTAAAAACTGTGACTGCAGGTGGTCGAGCGAACATAGCGCCATGATCGTTCTTTTGAGATGAGCCAAGATGCAAACAAGCAACCCCCTTTTAGACTGTGCAGAGGAAGCTTGCAGTCAAAGTGCCACCGTGGACTATTCACTCAGGTCACCAAGATGCTGCCCCTGCCGGGAAAAACAAATTCAGCATTTCCCATTCAGCATTTTTCAAAAAGTTTCTAAATCCCACGGGTCTTGTCAAAGTTTGTCTAAGTTCCATTCGAATCTTCAGGTCAGGTGTGAACTTAAGAGTGACAAGAAACTGAGGCCAAAGTTCAGATGTCCATTTCGGTCAAAAATGTTGTTCATGGAACGCTAAACAGGAGACAATGTTTGTTTTTTTAAGATGCGCATTATTTTGGAGATGTTTCCTGTGAAAAGGAGGAAAAGTTCACCTCGCCTTACCTTTGCACAACACGTCGCCACTTTTGAACGTAGACAGTAATCAGCCGATGCGGATACAAAGTTCCTTCACTGTAGTCGTCTCTTGCGCATGTAAAAAATACAAAAAAAAGCCTTGCTTCGAGCTAACGTATCTACACTAACTTTGCTCACCTGTTTGACCCCCTAAACCCCCCAAAAATAGGAGCAAAGAAAACGACAGTCAAAACAATGGGACGTTTCCTGTTTTGGTACGGCTTTAACTTCCGGGCCACAGCTCAGAGAAATTTAAAAATGAATTCTAGACCTCGTTAATATTCCTTTAAAGATACACATAATGTTAACATTTCTCATACCTACAAAAATAAACATAAAACGTATAACGTCTCCTGGATTTCCGTGCCTTCTCTCGCCTGACGTCGCTCGGTAAACATATCCAATAAGGTGACCCTAATGTTTCGACCGTTTATTTTTGGCTCCATATATACGTATATTTTAAATATATATATTTTTAAAGATCCTATTATTTGCTTTCAAATCTTTAAATGGCCTCGCGGTACCTTATACTTTCGAGCTCATTCACATCTCCGAGTCAGAGAATTCAACAGTGTTAGTGAGTACAGGTCGAACGTACTCGTGATTTACTGTTGCGCGTGCGCATTAGTCCATTTTGATTATTTATTTATGTTTTGCTTCGTAGTCTGGCACTGGGGATTCCCCAGCGTGACAAAAACAACTCAGCTCTTCACATGTCGACTGTTCCCCTTCACGCCTTGCATTGCTCATATACTCCGCGCCTGGAGGAGCACACCCCGCTAACCGGATATCTCGACTCCAAACACGGATATCTTCGCTCTCCTCTCGCGTCCGCGATGTGCGTCGAAACTTTGACAAGCGCCTGCGAAACACGTCACAGGCGAGCAACGGAAGACTTTGAGCATCGTCGTTAGTCGTCCTGTGGCATGAAAGGCACCAGTTCTCGCCCACGACTCTTTCCACAAACGGGGGGCTCTTCGTCCTCGGAGACCCGGTCTCCGGCGGCAGCCACCAGCCTTTGAATTATATCAGGAAATTAGTCGCGGACGAACCGGGGATACCCACGATGGCCAGCGGAAACTATGGCAAAGATGAGTTTCTGGAGGAGAGTCGCGTGGACTCCGGCATTAACTCTTACTGTTCCTCACTGAAGTCCGAGGAGCGCGTTACCGAGATGACCGGGCAGAAGGACACGTTTGCAACCGTTGAAGAACGCTTGGATTCGGCATACGGGTCGTCGTCGCTGACGGTGGAGAGCTTAGCAGAAATAGTCGAGGGTATCACGTTGGACATCGAGGAACCACCAGCGACCAGCTGTGGACACTCAGAACAGGAGGAGAACATCATCACATCCATTACGGAAGATGGAGATACGTAAGTGAACGTTTAAGAAAAAGTTTACAGGCGACGTTCACTCGATACTTGAACCGTTTTACCTTAAACTGTTTGTTTTGGTGCATTTCCAATTGATGGTGGTTTTGTGTTTTTTTCTCTTTTTGTTAGGAGCCAAAATTAGCATTATGGGTGAACTTCCATGTTTTGCAGAGGTGGGCCATTCACAGGCTATCTCTATTCAATGGTTTTAATGATTAGGCCACAGCTCTCGAAGGCACACAGCCAGCCCACAAATACTTCATTTGAAACGTTTTTTAGCTGTGGTTTTTTCTTTGTTAAATACACACCAATGGTGGTGTTTATTGGAGGCTGTGACTGAAAATGGCGTTTCAATCAATCTCAATAAGAAACTTGTACCACTCTTATGATGTATCATCCGCCACTCATTCTAAACTATATCAGCTATGTATAGGATTCCTTAAGCATGTATACTGAAAAGAACATTGAGTTTGCCTGTGATGCCTGTATTGTAGGGGGAATTCATATATTTACTCAACTTGTCATGCGTGCAGACAGACGGCTGTGAGGCTCTTGAGTGAGAAAACAGAAGTGAAAGAGGGAGGCCTGGACTTCCCCATTCGGCATAGACAAAGCATGCGCTGTGAGGGCGGCTTGACTGTTTTTTATCCAAGAAACTTGTTCCTCAGGATAGACAGTGCTCGTTCTGTTTTTTAACGATTATTATTATTAGTAGATGTAATTCGGTTTTTGCCATCCCACAAGATGGAGTCTTGTCACAGTATCATTTTGCCACTCTGCACCTTTTTTTAAATTGACCACACTCAGCGTTATCATCTCACGAAAGCCTCGTGTGCATGTAATCGTTGTTGCCATGTCACCAGTGGGCCTCGATTGACATCGCAGGCTCGGTATTCAACCAGTCAATGAAGTAGCAGAATTGTTTGCCGTGCCCCTGACCTCTTTTTATTTACGCCTGATGCTCGTCGGTTATGATACCAGGCTATTTCACTCACACGTATTGTCAATATTCGCAAAGGGGAAGGAGACTCATGATACAAACTCATACAAACGCGCTGCAGCTCACATTCAAAACCATGCTTTGTCACTGCTTTATTTCCTGTATATGATAGCTGTCCATGTTAAACTTTGTTCCA
The DNA here is from genome assembly GCF_051943395.1 of Hippocampus bargibanti. Taxonomy (NCBI): domain Eukaryota; kingdom Metazoa; phylum Chordata; class Actinopteri; order Syngnathiformes; family Syngnathidae; genus Hippocampus; species Hippocampus bargibanti. The sequence continues at coordinate 10,278,439 of NC_142752.1, forward strand.
GCTTCAGCTGTTGTTAAAGCGGTATATAAAACAATCTGTATTGTAAGTCCAAATGAAGCCCGAAAGCTTGGTTCCATTTCCTGTCTTTTGATCACAACGCTAGTATTAATTTGCTACAACTTTCCTTTCGGGGTTTGAGGTTAATGTTTTGTGTTTCTTTTTGTTTCTGCCATCACATGTTATTTTCCCTCCTCTGTATTCTAAAATGAGTACATTTAACAAGTCATTTGTAGCTGCTGTCTGATTTATTTATTTATTTATTTATTTATTTATTTATTTGCTACTTGTTTAGAGTCCTGCACCTGGCCATCATCCATGAGGACACACTAATTGCAAAACAGTTGATCCAACTATTCCCAAAAGATGTCCTGGACATCCAGAACTATTTGTATCAGGTAAGTTATTTTCTTGGCTGTACTCCTTATCAACCATAGAAACTGTCATTGGGTGTCTGCTGTGTTAACATGTGGATTGTGCAAGTATTTATTTATTTTTGTTAACTATTTACTTCCAGAGAACTATTAATTCTTTAATATACAGTCAGGTCCAGCCTCCCTTTGGGATGTCCCTGTAGGTACTTCCAGTGTTGGCTCACTAGTGACTTTCAGTGGAAACTCCCGTGCTCTTCCTCAGCAGAAAAAGAACTGTGGCAAGCTGTGCGGTGACTTGTTTGAAGGCTAACAAGGCTGCGTATTCTGTCTGTTGGCTATAGTCGAGGCCAAATTGAAAATGGAGCAACGTGACATAAGTTGTCAGTTGAAAACCTCAGAGGAGGCGAAGTTCATGCTCGGCAATGAGTCACTTAGGGCCTCTTCTTTCACCCTAGTCCACTTTGCTTGCCCAATTTCCTCTTGGTAGTCATTTGAAGACATTCTAACATTTGTTCACAGAAACAAAATCAGCCTACGTGTTCCTTTTTTTTAAATCACCGCCCACGCACATTGCCTAGTAGGTATGGTGTCTTCACTGCATGATACTTCATGCTTTTGATTTTGGAGCCCGTTGTTAGCACACTTCAAGGTCAATAAATAAATAAATAAATAAATAAATAAATAAAGTTGTACATTCGTAAATAAACAAATTCGTAAATAAATAACTTCAGAAATAAAAAAATATCTTAAATACATACATTCCTAAATACTGTACGTAAATTCATAAATACATAAATTTGTAAATGCTTAAATTCGTAAATACATGAATTCATAAATACATGAATTCGTGAATACAAAAATTTGTAAATACATAAATACGCGAACACACAAACACAAATAAATTAATAAATTATTAAATTTATAAATGAGAGAGATAAGTAAATAATAAATTAATCAGTAGATAACTAAGTTAATAAGTAAGTAAATAAGTAAGTAAATAAGCAAATAATAAATAAGTACGTAAATATATAATATATAAATAATAGTATTAATATATAAATAATAGCGAAGTAAATAAGCAAACAAGTAAGTAAATAGGTAAACAAGTAAATAATAAATAAGTAAATAATGAACAAATAAGTAAACGAGTAAGTAAATCAGTAAATAAATATAAATAACAAATATAAATAATGAATAATCAATAAACACATAATTATTAAGTAAGTAAATAAGCAAGTAAATAAGCAAATAATAACTGAATAAGTGAATAAGTAAACAAGTAAAAAATAAGTAAATAATGAATAAGTAAATAAGTAAACACATAAGTAAATAATAAATACATGACAAGTAAATATTAATAAGTAAACGAGTCAGTAATAAGTAAATAAATGTAAATAATAAATATAAATAAATAAACAATTACAAAATAATAATACATTTCATTTTTAAGCGCCTTTCAAAACTCTCAAGGTCACTTATAAATACATACTCAATAAGTAAGTAAATAAGCAAGTAAATAAGAAAATAATAAGTAAATAAGTAAACAAGTAAGCAAATAAATAAGTAGATAAATAATAAATAACAAGTAAATAATAAGAAAATAAATAATTAATAAATATAAATAATAAATAAACACTAAAAAATAAAAATAAATAAGTAAATAAGTACATACATATATACAAACATGTGTGCATGCACACATACATACATACATACATACATACATACATACATACATACATACATACATACATACATACATACATGCACATACATACATACATACATACATACATACATACATACATACATACATACATACATACATACATACATACATACATACATACATACATACATACATACACACACACACACATAAATACATACATAAATCGATGAAAAGGTTTCTTCAGCCGTCATCTGCACTTCTTTGAAGGTGTCAGACGTTTCGCTTCTTAGCCAAGAAACTTCGTCAGCAAACATACATAAACCTTCCCTGTATTTCACACGTGTGTCCAATGGCTGCTAGTTTGAATTGTAAACCACGTCAGATGTATCCCATATATGGCTTGTTTGTGCAGAGTCCTTTGCACCTCGCTACCTACTTGAACCTGACCGACGTCGTCAAGAGTCTCGTGGCCAAAAGCGTCAGCGTTGAGCTGCAGGACCGGGATGGAAACACGGCGCTGCACGTGGCCTGCCGTCACGGCTTGACCGTTTGTGCCACAGAGATGACCAGTGAAATGTCCCCTAGTAAGCTGACACTCGTCCTGGAAACCCAAAACTGGAAAGGTGAGGTCGAAACACTCAACTGCTTCAAATTCTCACCATTCCCGTCCATCTTTTTTTTTTAACAAATTAACTTGTGATACGGTCACTGTTTATTTTTTTCCCTTATTTTGTATTACAGTGATACATTGGCTTACGAACTTAATTGGTTCCCAGACATAGTGTCTAAGACGAACATTGTGTATTCCAAAAATTAATTTCTCATAGGAAACCATTAAAATAATAATAATCCGTTCCCAGGTCCCCATAAAACATAATTTTCTACTTTCTAATTTTCTGAGCCTTAAAACTACACAAAACATACCTTATTTTATGTATAATAAATGTGCTATGGTATTATAATTAAAGAAATAAACTGTACTATATAATAAAGTCGTTTTATTTCCCTTTGTGATGGTCGTTGATGGCTTGATGGAATGGAGTGGTCGGTTTCCTCAGCATTAAACACTTGATGAGGAACGTAGCCTTCTTCTTTCACCATCTTGAGGAATGATCCCTTGTAGCCTTGTAGGTGCTTTCTCTGTGATAATTGTATCTAGTTCTTCATCAATTGTGTTCTGTTTAGCTGGGTTGATAGCTTTTTGCATCAAGTGTACAGACAGGTTATTTATGGAGCCTGATTTTAACTTTGCAGTCTACACTCGAGTGTAGACTGTCCAAATTCACTGTTTTCTATCAATTTTGTCACTCTCTGTCGTCTGCCTGTCTCTTTAATGTTTAAACCACCTGCCCTCACTGCTGCGTTCTTGACCAATCACGTGGCTTTAAGCGAAGACTGGGGGCGGAGAATAGAGGACAAAAAAATGTCGCCAGCCATTTTCTTTTTTGGAGAATGGCTTCACTCTCTCTCTGTCTGTAACCCCCCCACCTCACTGCTATGTTCTCGACCAATCACGTAGCTTTAACCGGCGACCGGGGGCGGGGAATAGAGGACCAAAACAAGCCAGCTGCCATTTTCTTTTAGGAGAACGGGCTCGTTTGCGAACGAGACATTACTCATTGTGGCAGCTCCGTGTGTATCCCGAAAAATAGTTCGTATGCCAAGGTAAAATTCTCATAAATTTAACGTTCGTAAACCAAGGGGTTCATAAACCGAGGTATCACTGTATTTTGGAAAACCAATTACGTCTCCCATTCAGTATCTCTCACCACAAAAATCCACTCGCAGGTCTTGCCTGTCTTCACTTGGCAGCACTGAGCAGGCAACACCAGATTATGAAACTGTTGATGGCAAAGGGCGCAGACCTAAATATCAAGGTTCGTGTCATCACTGTGTCGTTTGCATGCTACGATTGCTACGTGTCGATCTGTTTGGGTTTTTTTTTTGCGGTTTGGACAATCTCAAAACAAGCGGCAACTTATATTCTTCTTGTCGTTACGTCAGCAAGGAATGATGATTTGTGACGCATTCCTTTCCTTTAGTTTTAATGACAACAAAAAGATGAGGCTGTCATCATTGATCCAAATAATGTTTGTTTTATATTCTTGAACAAAAACCAAGGCTCATCAAAAAGTGTAAAGTGTAGAGTAGAGAGTAAAAGTAAAAAAGTGAGTGAGTGAACGTAACTTCGACACTGGCCTTTTATACTAACACGAAACACAATATGAACATGCTCTTAACACGTTCTGATCACGTTCATAACACGATGTGATCACATGACTTGAGATGGTGACTTTAGACGATTCGATCAGGTGAATTCAGATGATCCGATCAGGTGAATTCAGATGATTTGATTAGGTGAATTCAGACGAGTTGTTGTTCCATGCCTTACTGCAGTGTCTGAAACTCATGACAAAAAGTGAGCGGATACCAGAGAAACTTTTCAGAGTTGTCTGCCCCAACCATGAAGTTGCCTGTCCCATTTTCACAATTTGAAACAAAATGACACGACTAATCGCAAAAAAACCAACATTGTTGCAAAGTATAAAGTTTTTTTTTTTTATTAAGGAAGTACCTACCACAAATGCGCCCTTGCTTAATTTATAATAAATATCCCTTGCTGAAGATTTTTCTCCAGTTGTCGTTTGTCGTTTGAATTGCGTTGTCTGCTCAATGCCACGTGGCCTCCTCTTTCTAAGCGGCTTTCAAAACTCTCAAGTACACTTTACAGTTACGGCATAGTCCGAAGCACGAAACAGGCTTCTGATTGGCTGCCGTGCCAAGTATGCATTTGTGTGTGCTTCGGGCTATACCGTGACTGTAAAGTGTACTTGAAAGTTTTGAAAGGCGCTTAGAAAGAGGAGTCCACGTGGCTTGAAGTGGTTTGTTTGTAGCTTTTGCTTTATTGAATAAAACAAACGTTTGATTAGAAATAATATATATATATATATATATATATATATATATATATATATATATATATATATATATATATATATATATATATATATATATTTTTTTTTTCTTTTTTTCTTGAAGAAGTTGTCGGCCACCCGGGCCAAGATGTTTTGAAAGTTGTACGCCCGACGTAAAAGTTGTACGCTTCGGGCCTCCGGGCAGATGTTATTTCAAACACTGCTTACTGTCTTCCAAATGCTGTTTATGTCAACATGGCATGGCCTTTTTTTCACAGACTAAAGCAGTTTCTGAAATAACTACAGCCCGGGGCGTGCAACTTTTACGTCGGGCGTACAACTTCTAAAACGTCTCCGCCCGGTTGGCTGAGAACTTTTTCAAGGAAAAAAGAAACAAAGATTTTTTTTCATTTCGGTTCGTTTGGCAATTTGCATACTCGGCAGCCAATCAGAAGCCTGCATCAAATAACTTAGTGCTTCCGGACTTTCCCGAGCGTCATAGCCCCAGAAGAAAGATTCAAAAGAAGCTAACAAAATTTATGCCGCTACAAAACTTACATTAAAAGCATCGCGGAAAGAGGAGTTCACGTGGCTTGTAGCAGACGACGCAACGAAAACATTGCATTGTGCAACATGGCGAACAGTGTACAGACAAACGCCAACTGTTACAAGCTCGCTTGGCCTCGTTGGTATAAAGAAAGTTGCTGGGTGAAGGTCGGTGCTTTGGCGGACTTCATTTTAGCATGCCGGCTAGCAGCGCGGAAGCCATCTTGTTCCGGTTCATGTTAGCGTTGCCGTCGGCGTCCATGCCAGCGCTGTTAGTAGTGTCACGGTGAGCGTACCTGCTGTCTGATACTCGTGCAGCATGTGCAGCTGAACTTCTCCTGCCAGCTAGCTAGCTAGCTAACCAGCCAGATAGCTAGTAGTTTAGCGATAGCATGACGTGACCAAGGACAAAAATAATAATAATAATAATTAAAAAACAAAATGGAGTTGTGGCATGTTTTACTTTACAACCAATTCCATACCAAGCAATTCTTTATGCCGCCACCTCGGCACAGGAGGGAACTAGCGGCAAAACGGCGCTCCATCTGGCTGTGGAAATTCACGATACCACCTCGGTGAAGCTGCTTCTCAACGGTGGCGCCAACGTGGACGCCGCCATGTTCAACGGCTGCACGCCGCTTCATCTCGCTGTGGGGCGGCAAGACGCAGCCATCGCCAATCTCCTCTGCCAATCCGGCGCCGACACCATGCTGCGCAATGTGGAGGATGAGACCGCGTTGGACTTAGCCGATGGCAACAACGATGTAAGATGTCGTAACGATAAGCTGCAAATGATTTCTGATATTGGTGTTCCTCTAGATGATTTTTTTTTATCTTTCAGATTCTGGCTCTCTTTCCGTTTGATGACATTCAAATTTCGGGGAGGTCAGTGGTTGGTGTGAATTTTTGAGCTGCTGTATGGAGCTGCATCATATGCTCACGAAGATCAACTGCATGTTGGCAGCAATCTGTCATTAGCAAAACTGTCTCTGAACTGTACTATTTGTATTACTTTGTTATTGAATCTGTATTTATATGTTCTATAGGCATCAATTAAACTTTGTGGGATTCAGGCATCATTCTGCTTTGACTTGAACCCTGAAAATAATACTCTGTTCCTGACGGTCATGTTTTTATCAAGACAGACATGAAAAAGTATTCAAAGATCTACCTCTTTCTCATCAACACTTACAATAACTTGTAATCAAAATATGAAATGGCTTTTGCCCTGTCTTCTAAATTTCACCAGAGCTGATTTTTTTGGCTGTTTTTTTCAGCTTTTTGTTATAAAACTGCATGATTCCACTTGGAAGTGTTATCTGTGATATCACATTCTTTCAAGTTTTTGCTTCACTGATCGGTGTTACAATAATTGCATTGGTCGTATTAGTTAATGACAGTCGTTTCACGCTCATGAATTTTATAATAAAATTGTTTTAAAATATGATTGCATCCCATCACTTTTGTGCAAATGGGATTCTATGACAAACCACTGTTTTCAAGACTCATCACAATATGAGGTTGGTGCCTGTCGTGGCGGCAACCCCCGTAATCGCTGGTGGACGCCGGTAGTAAGGGATGCCGTAAAGCTGAAGGAGTCGTCCTACCGGGCCTATATGGACTGTGGGACCCGTGAGACAGCTGACAGGTATCGATTAGCCAAGCGGAATGCAGCCGTGGTGGTCGCCGAGGCAAAAACACGGGCATGGGAAGAGTTCGGTGAGGCCATGGAAGCCGACTTCCGGAACGCTATGAGGAAATTCTGGTCCACCATCCGGCGTCTCAGATAAGCGGCAGAAGATGGATGGATGGATGGAGCTTTGTCGCCATCTTCTGCCTCTTTTTGGTGCTACACGAAGTTTTCAGACCAAAGTACAGCAAAATGCATTGACGTGATTGAAGGACTGCTACAATGTGTCCTTTTTTCGGTCAGAGGCGTTCCTTCAGTGACGTAACGTGAGGACTCCTCACCAACTCAAAAACAAGACTTCTGGAATATTTAGCGCGATCTTAAAACGTAAAGTCAAAGTCAGCTTTATTGTCAAATATGCTAGTATGCATGACATACAGCACAGATGAAATTACTGTCCTCTCGGACCCAGCATTCAAGGCACTTATAATGACTTTAACAAACATAATAAATATGAAAACGCCAATTTGCCGGGAGAGGGGAGCCGCTGCATGTTCACGCGCCGCCATCTTGGGAAAAACAAAAATAAATAATATGGCAACACAAAGACACAGAGAGTCATTCATTCTTCAGGACTTGCTGTTCCCTCTTTGTGATGACATGAAGCAGTTCTAGATGAAAGAGGAAAGGATCAAAGCATCCATTTCAGCAGTGGATGAGGGACGTCATGGTGGAATTTGCACATCTACTACAAGCTAAATGTTGAAAGCAAACACGAAGCTGTAGCATCCATTGACAAAAAGACATTGTCTCACATCTCCTGTCCTACATAAATCCGCTTCAATTCCAAGCCGCGACAGTTCTACATACGCATCGGTGCTCTGCGCTGACGCTCCTTTCTTATCGCGGGCTCCTCAAGCCATGCATCCATCCAACCGCAGATTGTCCAACAGCACCGACCTTTCCGCTGAACAAAGCGGGGCTTTGAAGTATGCTGCCCATTACATGCGCAAAAAAGCACAATGGCCCCAGAGCTGTCCAGCGATGACAGTCAAATAGCACGACATTCCTCCCACTCAAAAACAGTACTGGCATATTCATGCTGCCGAAATCCGCAACCGCTCAACACAGTCTCCTCCTTGATGATTGTTGTGGCCAAAAATGCTGAAAAACAATCCGTATCCGTTCCACACGACGCACAACACCACAAAGTGACAAAAGAAAGTAAAAGTAAAATGTAGCTATAAGCGGTGGAATCTTTGTAAAATACGCTCAGTAGAAGTGATTTGAAGCCATTTTACAAATTATGGACACAACTTGTCCGGAGACATTGGTTGTCCTTTGAGTCATTTTTATTGGTGTTTTGCGTTTGACTAAAATATTAGCCTGTGTGATTTAGGTATTTTAGATGCTATTAAACGTTTTTCTGGTGAAACAAAAAAATGGGTCGGTTGTCCTTTAAATTGTATGCGTTATCGACGATCTCATCCGTTACGGAGACTAACCATGTCAGCCTAGAGATGCAACGTTGCAATCACGCCTCCGCGGTACCAGGGGGCGCTAGTTAAATTTAGGTTCATCCGCAAATGTTGTGAAGAAGAGGAAAGCGCCTTTCCTGTTGGACTCAACGCTTCGGCTTTTCATCCTAAATTGAAGCTAGAAGCCAGTCTCGAAGGAAACACATCCTAGGTAACCTGCGTCTTCCCAACAAGCCGACTTGATGCATCGTTTCTGCTTTTGATTGTGTCGCCGCCGCTGCGCCAGGTGCCTGCAAGAAAATGTCATCTTTTTCACAAAGGTAATGTTGGACTCATGGAGCAAACGTTGAAATAAGCAACGACGACCGGTCACCAATGCAAAGTTGAGACCAAGTGTTCTGCTCCGTTGACGAGCGAAATGAAATACATTTCTTTTGGGTTTTTCGGTAACTCGTTGTACTCCTCGGTGGCCTGTGTTATATTTCCACTGCTGTCCAATTTGCGATGATGGTAACTTTCATGTGACGACGAATCCACCCAATAAGGCTTGTCAAGGCAATGTTTTAACATTTATCGGTGATCTAAATTGGAGAGTATGGGGTGTTGGTGCTGCAATTTCTCAAAAATACTGAACGAGCAAGTTTAGACGCCCAGTATTTCCACACTTGAATCAGAACATCCTATCCGTATGTAAAATGAATGTGTTGTCGGTGTCTTCACGAGTCAATCAGGCTTGAGTCTTCAAAACAATAATTGTATTCATTTAATTTTTAGGATACTAAAAACAGGTCGCAGTGACCCAAACAAATTTTGCTAACTAACTTTCCGTATGTTGCTAAAGTTTGTCAAAACGTGTCGCTAAATCAAACGTTTTTAAATGGCGACATAAATCAATAGCATACGTGTATCTTGGGAAATGCATGCACTTTTGTACTATTTTTCCATTCTTGTTTCCAGGCTGTTCTTTCCTTGTGTTTTGCAAATTTCATCTTGGCTCCAATATAATAACTTTGTATCACTTTTCCTCTCTGAATGCTACAAAATAAACATAGGCTACAATTAAACTCTTACTAGTTTAACACCATCCAAGGCTTAAACAGGTACCACAAGCTGTTCAAGTCTGTAAAGTCACTCGCCAACCTGTGCACAACATTCCTGCATGCAATTAACTGCTTGTTCGGGTTGAGGTTCTCCTTCACTGGGACCCTGGCAGTCCAAGCCACAGGCCAGTCTCGCACAAAGACGTACTGTGTGAGTCAGACATGGCGACCTCACCCGCGAGTGGGATCCGATCCCTCTGCCACGGAGGCAAAGTGGCATACCTTCTACATTCATGTCCAGTGAGTGAGAGCGTCACTCACTGATGTGCTGGACTCATCCATGCCTTCTAATCTGAGCTGAAAAATACTGAATGGAAAACTTGTATCTACAGTATTTCTAAGCAATAGCTCTGTAAAGCTCCAGCAGACGTTTAAACAGCTTCTTCCCCCAAGCCATTAACTCTTTGAACTCTTTCAACAGTAGCCCAAATGGAACTGTATAGTGCCACTTAGCAATTTTTTGATGATGATACTAGTGCAGCGTGTTCTACCGGAAACAAATTCCTTGTGTGTTCTACATACTTGGCAATAAAGATGATTCTAATTCTGGGGGTAAAAATCATCTTTCTTGGTGACGGTTGTCCAATTGAATCAGTGACGTGCGGTGAGGTTCATGGCTGGTGAGGCACTGACGTCACCGATCGTCTCTACTTAGCATTTGAACGGTAAATGTGAAAATTCAGCGATTTTGAAAAAAAATCCTAAAACGGTGAAGTTAAATGGACAAGAACTTTAAAGTACAAATCACTAACTGTTTAATTTATTTTTTCATTTGATATTTCCATGACAGCTTTCCATGATGACAGGTGAGGCACTGCCTCACCTGCCTCCACTGACTGCACGTCACTGAATTGAATAGTCATCGACTTTAAAATGGTTCACGGTTGTACAGTGATACCTCCGCTGACAAACGCTTTGCTCATCAAAATCAGAATCAGAGAGGACAGTAATTTCATCTGTGCTGTTTGTCATGCATATTAGCATATTTGCACATATATAGCATATAGCACATTACATCACAAACAGAACTTCAAAGTCCTTTAAGATGCTTTATGGTAATAAAGCATCTTAAATAATAATAATAATAATAATAATACATTACATTTTAAGTGCCTTGCAAATCTCCCAAGGACACTTTACAGTCACAGACAAGCATTGGTACTATAATAAATAAAATACAATCACAAATAGAATGCAATAAATAAAATACAATTATAAATAGAAACGAGAGAGAACTACACAAAAAAAATGCAATTTTAAATAGGTGGGTTTTGAGATGGGACTTGTAGGTGGGAAGAGAATCGATGTTACGAATGTTGGAAGGAAGTGAGTTCCAAAGTTTGGGGGCAGATAACCTTGAGAGGTTAACACGCTGCCGAGATTTGGGGTGGTACCAATAGGCTAGGAGTCCAAGATGGCGCCCGAGTAGGCAGCTGTCAGCAAGTGCTCCCATGAGCCTTGCTTTTTTTTTGTTGTTTTTGTCTTGTTTTGTGTTTTATTTTGTCACTTTGTGTTGTTGTGCATCATGTGGAACGGATACAGATTGTTTTTCAGCATTTTTGGCCACTACATTCATCAAGGAGGAGACTGTGCTGAGCGGTTGCGCCTTTTCGACAGTAATAATATGCCAGTGCTGTTTTTGAATGGGTGGAATGTGCTTTTTTGCGCCTGTAATGGGCAGCATCTTCACAGCCCCGCTTTGTTCAGCGGAAAGGTCGGTGCTGTTGGACAGTCTGCGGTTGGATGATTGCATGGCTTGAGGAGCCCACGATAAGAAGAAAGGAGCGTCAGCGCAGAGCGCCAATGCGTATGTGGAACTGTCGCGGCTTGGAATTGAAGCGGATTTATGTAGGACAGGAGATGTGAGACAATCTTTTTTCGGCAATGGATGCTACATTTGCGTGTTTGCTTTCAACATTTAGCTCGTAGTCGACGTGCACATTCCACCATGATGTCCCTGATCCACTGCCGAAATGGATGCTTTGATCCTTTCCTCTTTCATCTAGAACTGCTTCGTGTAACAAAGAGGGTACAGAACGTGCTTAAGAATGACTGACTCTCTGTGTCTGTGACTTTGTGATGTCATGTTATTTGTTATGTAGTTTATTTTGTTCTTTTGACTTCAAGACGGCGCCACGAGAGTGGCTACCTTTCCAGCAGCTCCTGTATTTTGTTTTTCTACTTTCATGCCTTTCATAACTTTGCTGCTATGAAATTTCTCCACTGTGAGACTAATAAAGGCAAATACAATCCAATGAATAAATGTAAATACTACAGTGTTTAATTTTTATGTGACTGTAAAACGGCGTCCGTTTCAAAGGTTCTTTCATAACTTCTTGACGTTTTCAAACCTCAAGGATACTTTTGCTATTATGAGACCAAAAAAAGACCCCACCACAGGCTAGTGTTAAGCCGAAGAAGACACAAAAGAAAATTACGGTCGAGCACAAGAAGGAGATCATCGAAAAACACGAACGAGGTGTACGTTTGTGTGACTTAGTGTCCTAGTACCATTTCGCTAAGTCAACTGTTGCTCCGTGTGGCTCAGGTTGTTTCTGTGTTGTCTAAGCAACGGTCTCAGGCAATAGAAGAGGTTGAAAAACTTCTGTTTATTTGGATTAACGAAAAGACGCTAGCAGGGGAGAGTGTGTGAGGCTATTATCGCCGAAAAAGCACGGCAACTTCACTCGGATATCATCAAGAGGCAACTACATCAATGACCATCACAAAGGTAAATAAAATGACTTTATTGTACACTACAGTAGCGAAAAAAAAATAGATCATTTGAAAGGGGAGTAAAAGAAGCTATTTTCATAAAACAACAAAATCCTTCACTGAACCGCCATGGTGGGTTTAGGTTCAATTTGGATCAGAATTTGGAACAGACTCCTTAGGCAACATAGGTTTAGTTATGCTGATGAGGTGATACCAGAGCAAATGGGGCAATCAAGCCAGGTGTAGACCTCATACTCAGGCAGAACAATAGAAGTAATCAGTCAGGACAATAGAAGTAATCAGTCAGGACTATAGAAGTAATCAGTGGAGCCGGAGGGAGTAGTCCTCTGCTCCCCCCACCGCCACGTCTGGACAGAGGGGATATATAATTTATATATATATATATATATATATATATATATATATATATATATATATATATATATATATATATATATATATATATATATATATATAAAGAAGTAACTGTGAGATTAATAAAGGCAAATCCAATATATATCGGGCCGAAACTACCAGCAAAAGACTTTAGTTCGCTGACGAAGCATCTTGGATAAGAAGCGAAACGTCCGACACCTTCAAAGAAGTACAAATAACTGCTGAAGAAACCTTTTCATCGATGGACCACTCGTATTATGCAGTGCAGTTTATTTCTTTAATTACAATACAATAGCACATTTATTATACATAAAATAAGATATTTTTTGTGTAGTTCTAAGACTTATTTCGTTAAAAAAATGTTTGATGGGGATCCGGGAACTGATTATTCTCATTTTGATGGTTTATTATGGAAAATAAATGTTCGGAAGACGAACTTTTCACCTCACACACACATTTTCTGGGAACCAATTATGTTCGTGAGCTGAGGTATCACTGTAATTACCCAGATGGATTTGCTGACGTTTTTTGTTCCTCCTTCCACTTTTCTCATAAATTATAGAATGTTCTTGCTCTTTTAATTGAGAATTTTGCCTTTTCTGTGATCACCTTACAGGGTTTGTCTTGCCCTGGTGTTGCTCATCTTCCCATCTGTGGTGACCACGCAAGAAGAGTCCCCCTTACAGGACAGCTGGCGTGATGTGTGGCTGTTTCGCTTCCTGGTCAATGTCCTGGGATACTCAACCATAATTATCCCCGGCTACCTCCTCATCCGCTACTTCAAGCGTACCAATTACTTAGACACGGGTGTGTCTCTTTATTTGTGGCGTGCTGTGATTCTTTTTTTGCTAGATTTCAACACCTAATGCAGATTTATTCATTTTTTTCTCAGGTAGTGGCGTCTTTTATCCGGTTATAAAGGCCTGTGTGCTTGGAACGGAAGCAAAGTCAAGCCTGCTGGACGACATGTCGGTTTCATCCAGGAACGAGGGGGATTCGCGCTCGACGTTGGCACAGGCTGTTCGCTTGATCTTTTGTGCTGCTGGACTTCAGGTGAGGATCTTCCCATTTTGTACACAAGGATATTTTATTAAGGTTGGAAAAAAAACCAGCCGGTTAGGATCCTGCAATCTGTGTGCTTCTTGTTTGCTTGGATACAGGGAGGACTGTTTAATATTTGTTTTAAAAGGCAGTTTGGTTGCATGTCTTGACAACGACACCTTCACAAACTGAAATCAGTTCCTCATAGATCAACAATATTTTTTCATGTTTCTTGAGATGTCATTATTCCATATTACACACTGAACATAGGTCCACACAATATAATTCCAATATACAGTAATCCCTTGCTACTTCGCGGTTCGATTATCACATAATAATAAGAATAATGAATCCTCCACTCCTTTTGGATAGACAGTAATCCCTCGTTTATCACTGTTCATGCGGACCAGGACCACCCGCGATAGACAAAAAAAACAGCAATAATAATAATAATAATAATAATAATAATAATATACATTTCATTTCTAAGCGCCTTTCAAAACTCTCAAGGTCACTTTACAGTCACGGGATAAGTTTTTCTGTGGGTGAGCAGTGAGCAGCACTTTACTGTATATATATATATATATATATATATATATATATATTTTTTTTTTTTAACCCCTAAAATGAACCAGATGTGTCTTTTTTTAAATAATAATAATAATACATTTAATTTAGAAGCGCCTTTCAAAACTCTGAAGGACACTTAACAGTCACAGGATAAGAACAAAATACTATGCGGGTGAGCAGCGGCAGCCAGACGCACCAGCGTTCACTCAACCCGGAAGTAACGCACACACATTAAACTCAGAATTCTGACCTAATTCCGACTTTTAACTCAGAATTCTGACTTTTAACTCAGAATTCTGACCTAATTCTGACTTTTAACTCTGAATTCCGATTTTTAACTCAGAATTCCGATTTTTAACTCAGAATTCCCACTTTTAACTCTGAATTCCAACTTTTAACGTAGAATTCCGACTTTTAACTCTAAATCCCGATTTTTAACTGAATTCCGATTTTAAACTCTGAATTCCCACTTTTAACTCTGAATTCTGACTTTTAACTCAAAATTCCGACTTTTAACTCAAAATTCCGACTTTTAACTCAGAATTCCGACTTTTAACTCAAAATTCCGACTTTTAACTCAAAATTCCGACTTTTAACTCAGAATTCCGACTTTTAACTCAAAATTCCGACTTTTAACTCAGAATTCCGACTTTTAACTCAAAATTCCGACTTTTAACTCAGAATTCCGACTTTTAACTAAAAATTCTGACTTTTGACTCTGAACTTTAATCAAATTCTTATCCTTATTTCTTTTTTCCCCCATAATGACCCAGAGGTGTCTTTTTTTTTTAATCCAAGCTCTTGCGATTTGAACCTTTGCCTTCTGCGAAATTGCAGCGTCAATACAAATTTGATTCCGAGTGCCCACCGACCTTGCCCTGATTGTCCTGTTTTGGTGTGCCAGGCGTCATTCCTGACATGGGGAGTCCTGCAGGAAAGGGTCATGACCCGATCCTACGGCGCCTCCACTCCAGAGGAGGAAGGCGAGCGCTTCAAGGACTCTCAGTTTTTGGTCTTCATGAACCGGATTTTGGCCCTGACCGTCTCGGGCCTGTGGTGCCTTCTGTTCAAACAGCCGCGCCACGGCACGCCCATGTACAAGTACTCGTTCGCCTCGCTCTCCAACATCATGAGCAGCTGGTGCCAGTACGAGGCTCTCAAGTACATCAGCTTCCCCACGCAGGTCCTTGCCAAGGCCTCCAAGGTCATCCCCGTCATGCTCATGGGTAAGATGATTTCCCAGAAGAGCTACGAGTACTGGGAGTACCTGACCGCCGCGCTTATTTCCGTGGGTGTCAGCATGTTCCTGCTGTCCGGCACATCCGGAAAACATCCTTCCACCGTCACCACCTTTAGCGGCGTGGTCATATTAGGGGGCTATATCGTTTTTGACAGTTTCACCTCTAATTGGCAAGACAACCTGTTCAAATACAAGATGTCATCCGTCCAAATGATGTTCGGGGTCAACCTGTTCTCTTGCCTTTTCACGATGGGCTCACTGCTGGAGCAAGGGGCCTTTTTTGACTCTGTGGCGTTCATGACGCGTCATTCGGAGTTCGCTTTCCACGCCGTGCTGCTCTCCGTTTGCTCGGCGTGCGGCCAGCTCTTCATTTTCTACACCATCAACCAGTTTGGCGCCGCCGTCTTCACGATCATCATGACGCTGCGGCAGGCCTTCGCCATGCTCCTCTCCTGTTTTCTTTACGGCCACGCCGTCACGCTGGTTGGCGGCCTCGGCGTCGTTGTGGTGTTCCTGGCTCTTTTTTTGCGAGTGTACGCCCGCAGTCGGATGAAGTCGGGCCGGCGCCAGGCGCTGCCGATGCCACAGAAGGTGTAGCGCTTCAGACAAAAACTGAGGACTGAGACCACGTTTTCTGTGGTGTTTTTTAATTTCCATTTTTTTTGTAAAAAATGGCTCACATCTTTTCATGTCTGTTAGGTACAGAAAGGGATTCTTTTAATTTGTCGGTCTGTGCCTCCAAGCGGCTCATGAGATTCTGTTTCACATCCTGCCTCTTCCCAGTCACGAGATGTTCTCTCCGTCCCGCCCCATCTGTAGCTTGTGTGGCCATTGCTACTTCCTCAAAAAAAAACTTCACCCAGTTTCAGGATGAACCTAAAATGCACTGAAACCTTGAGAGAAGAATTGAGTTTGACCTTCTCTAAACTTTTGAGTTTGAGACACATTTCTCAGATTCCAGTCATGGCTCAGCTGTTTTCTGGGTTTGGTCCGTGAACCGACTATGATGTCATTTCCAGTCAACAGCACGGTGGCGAAAAGTCCGTCCCCAGGCGGATGTTTCTGAATTTATTTTCCACAAATGTTAATATTGATCAAAATGTGATGTTTCGACACGTGCATAGAACATATTAGCCTTGACTCCCCCCTTTGAATAAAACCAAATTAAGTTAATTTGTATCGTTCGAACTACATTTTAGGTTCCGCGCCATGTTAAAAACAGAACACTTACGACTTGATGAGGTTGGCTGACCACTGGAACAAAATGATCAACATCATAAAAACGCCACATTTGTATATCACAGTCACCAGATGTGCTTCTCAATGTGGAAAGCAAACGGCCTTTTGTTATACAGTCATACCTCGGTTTTTTACCATAATCCGTTCCAGAAACCTATTCGAAAGCCAAAACATTTCCCACTAAAATCACTATCATCAATATCTGCTTTTTTTATTGATTGAACAATACAAACACAGCTTCTCACAATGGAACGCTACATTTTTGGGTTTACCGTTGCTGGCTATCTAGCTAGTTATCTATTTGCTATGTATTAGCTTGCTATCAATTAGTTATCTATTAGCTAGCTAGCTAACTTGATCTATTTGAGTTATTCCTAGTTGAACGGGGTCACCGTTGCTGGCTACCTAGCTAGCTATCTATTTTCTATCTGTTTGCTGTCTTTTTGCTATCTATTAGCTGTCAAACTAGCTACCTTGCTATCAATTAGTTATCTATTAGCTAGCTAGCTAACTTGATCTATTTGAGTTATTCCAGGTTGAACGGGGTCACCATTGCTGGCTACCTAGCTAGCTATCTATTTGCTATCTATTAGCTGTATAGCTAGCTAGCTATGAGTCATCTTTTAGCCAGCTAGCTAACTTGATCTATTTGAGTTATTCCCGGTTGAACGGGGTCACCGTTGCTGGCTACCTAGCTAGCTATCTATTTGCTATCTATTAGCTGTCTAACTAGCTAGCTTGCTATCAATTAGTTATCTATTAGCTAGCTAACTTGATCTATTTGAGTTATTCCCGGTAGAACGGGGTCACCGTTGCTGGCTACCTAGCTAGCTATCTATTTGCTATCTATTAGGTGTCTTAACTAGCTAGCTTGCTATCAATTGGTTATCTATTAGCTAGCTAGCTAACTTGATCTATTTGAGTTATTCCCGGTTGAGTGAACTGTAAAGTGACTTTGAGTTTTGAAAGGCGCCGAGAAATGTATTACTTTTTTTATTACATGAGAAATATCCATCGGTGACAATGAAACATTCAAAAACTGAGGTTTGACTGTATCATGAAACCGCACCATGAAATCTTGACACAGACACTCAATTGACACTTTGACAGGTCCAAACACACTTTCAACAACCAAATGCCGATTTGTCTCGCTCTCGTTTCCAGAATGTAGTTATTGTTGCCCCCCTCTGAGTGTATGTGTGCGCACTACTTTGTACCAATTATGTGCCCATGACGTGACCAAAAGAGATGCTATGAAGGACTTCATTTTGTGCTACATTGTTTTTAAAGACACTTTTTTCCCTTTTTTTAATTGTCTTCACATAGCATCGACTCCGAAAAACTGTTCATGTATCTTTCGATTTGTTTCTATGTATCATCGGTTGCACTGCTTCCTGTGTTTGGCTGACTGATTTGCGGGGAAGATCCCCGATAAACATTCAAGGGGTAGCACAGTGTAACTTCTGTGACTTATTGTAAGTGGATTGATTCATAATAAAATACTTATTCATATATCATGTTGTTCCCGTTCCTTATCAAGCTGCAAAATGTTCTGACACGGCTTCAAATGGTGAGTATTTTAAGATTATTTCTTTTAATGTGATGAATTTTTACTTCTTAACTCATTCACTGCCAGACGTGCAAAAATGTGTCCTCTGGGGTGCCAGGGTTTTTGTCATTGTCACTCGAATTCCATGACCCACAGAATATTGAGTTTCAATACAGCTTAATAAACATTAGACTCTCTTCTTTGACCAGAAAAAAAGTTAATTCCTAAATTATATGGGTCTGGAGTTATATGAGCATGAAATGAGGGCGGCTGTCCAAAGTACAATGCAATACATACATATTAGTTTATATAGCACTTTAACAAAACACAAAAACAAAACCTGAAAAAAAATTAATTCCCGAATATATTTGTGAATGGCAGTGAATGAGTTAATCAAATGAAGGAATTTGAAAGATTGACGGCGTGAAGTGTGGTGGTCTAACGTCACTATTGAGTGATAGCATCTTTTCTAGAGTTTCAAGTCGAGTCAGTTTAAGGTCACCAAAAGGCCGTCACAGGCCTCTAGTGAAACACACACACCATATTTGCGGGCTGAAAGCAATTGACAGTCAAGTTTCCATAGGTTGTATAATGTCAGCACACCATAGACTGAGCTGACCTGTATTTGATTAGAATAGCGAGTGACTATAACCTTTGAGTGAAATTTCCTCAGTTACTTAATATTCCATGTGGGAATCCCCCAAAAAATCTTAATAGCGAGGCTCATAATTTTAGCGTCAGCTCAAAATCTCCTTTGTGAAGTCTTTGGAGAAGAAAAACAGAGCGCTGGTGTGCTTTCTGGACAGAGTTCCCTCTGTATATTGATGTAGATTAAAATATGTACAAGGACATAATCCACAGCAAATATTTCCATCAGAGGTTGTACACTATGACCAAATGTATAATTTATGGGATAACAAGTGACGGTTTATCATAAATTGTACAGACGCGTCCCTACTTACGAACATTCGAGTGATGAACAACGGTCGATATGAACATTTTTGTACTTATTTAGTATTCTCTCCAGTTGTGCCTATATTTATATAGCATATATTTTATTAAATGTTTATTTTTCAACCAATACAGGTTACTTATACAAGCCTTAAACATACTTTTATATAAGCCTACCTATACAAGCATTCCTGACAAAATACCACAGAAACCACTTATGAACGAATTCCCTTTGCGAACGACCGTTCGGAATGTATCTCCTTCCTAAATTGGGGAGCGTCTGTAGTGTGTACCCCATTTCAAATGTCAAATTGTCCATTCAAAACTGCTGGATTGAGACACCAATTCATCATCCAGACCAAAACAGCTCAGGAATCACCGCTTTGCACCCAGTTTAAATCTCAAATTGCGTCCTTCCCAGTTGCGAATTTTAAAATAAAATTCATTCGTTGTAGTACAAGTTGACCCATTAAGTCATTAGTGGCTACATCTGTGTTAGGCTGTCGTACAGGAGTGGTCCGTTGACGAAAAGGCTTCTTCAGCCTTCATCTGTACTTCTTTGAAGGTGTCGGCCATTCCGCTCCTCATCCGAAGAGCTTCGTCAGCAAACTAAACTTGTGTTTGTAAATCTGGCCCTATATATCCCTAATGGAGAGAGGTGGCCATGCCATACCTCTGCTCTGATCTGTCCCTGCTCGCGGAAGCAGTGGACTACTGATTACTTCTTTTGTTCCGATTACTGTCCTGACTGGCAAGTAAAAAGACAGCACACATTGCGATTACAGCGCCACAATTGAAGAGCCAAAGTCAGACTTTTTATGTTCAGTATTGCATGTTTATTCTATTTTTTTTTGCAAAACAATACTTGAATACAGTTAAGCCTGGACTCGGTCGGGCAAAGGAATCTTAGTCAGTCCTCTTTTTCTCTCCATGCAGCGTGCTGATGATCAGAACTCACCCAAACTTTTAACCGGACCCTCTAATGGAATGTACCATTACCATGTTCACTCCCACATTTAAAACTCAGTGCAACAGGGTACTTGACAAAAGAAAATGTGCGGTCACCACCAAATTTACAGCAAAAAAAAAAAAAAGCTCAAACTGCTTCTTTTTCAAAAGGAGGGTCTTGTAGATAAATGCTCTTCAAGAGCAACACTGTTCCACCAAACGACATGAATATTTGTTTTTAAAGTTACTGCAGTTTAAAGGATGAACAATAGAAACGTGAGACCGAATGAGAGAAATTTGTAGCGGGGTAGGGGGATGTTTAATCAACTTCTTCCATGCGTGAAGCATCATCCTCGCCGTCGCCTTCTAGTGGAGGAATTTCATCTGGGGCGGCTGCAGAAGGGGTCTCCTCAATAGGGACGTCGTCGTCGTCAATACCTGAGACAAAATGCATAAATAACCAATTACGATGCTATTTCACGCAACTGTGAGGGAGCCTTCATCAATCGCAAACTTGTTCCTTACCAAGTCCGAGTTTGATCATTCTGTAGATGCGGTTGGAGTGGGTCTGTGGGTCATCCAGAGAGAAACCAGAGGACAGCAGAGCAGTTTCAAAGAGCAGAATGACCAGGTCCTTGACGGCCTTGTCGTTCTTGTCGGCCTCGGCCTTCTGCCGCAGGGTCTCCACGATGGGATGGTCGGGGTTGACCTCCAGGTGCTTCTTAGCCATCATGTAGCCCATGGTGGAGTTGTCCCTGAGGGCCTGGGCCTTCATGATCCTCTCCATGTTGGCCGTCCAGCCGTACGTGCTGGTCACGATGCAGCAGGGCGATGACACCAGGCGGTTGGAAACGGTCACCTGAGTTGAGAGGATGATGGCACTTGAGGTTTTAAAAAGGCAAACCTGGATGGGTAAGTAGCATGCAACTCCAAATTTGGTATTCAAATCTTCACTAAATACAAAAAAGTGTCAACCCAGGCAATGTTAAATGACATTCACGAGTTAGGTTGTCAAAATGCATTTGACACTATTCAAAACTCCAAGGTGGACTCACCAGAGTACAAGTAATGTTCAACTAAGGCACCTGTTGTCACAACACAACTACGATTGGACAAAGTTCAAGTACTTTGACATTGACGTGAAGTTGTCCACCATTCCACCTTACCTTCTCCACTTTCTTGTCCAGGATCTCCTTCATGAGCTTGCAAAGGTTTTCAAACTTCGCCTTGTCTTCCTCCATCTTTTTCTTCTCATCTTCATCCTCTGGGAGCTCCAGACCCTCCTTAGTGACTGAGACCAGGCTCTTGCCGTCAAATTCCTTCAGCTGCTGCACGCAGTACTCATCGATGGGCTCCGTCATGTACAGGACCTCGAAGCCGCGCTTGCGAACGCGCTCTACAAAGGCGGAGTTTGCCACCTGGTCCTTGCTCTCACCTTGGGGAAAAGATTCCATTTCGGGGGTAAGTTAAAATAAAGAAAATCAGAGTGATACTTCAGAATAAGATCTTATCAAGCTGACCAGTGATGTAGTAGATGGACTTCTGGTTGTCCTTCATGCGGGTGAGGTACTCTGTCAGGGAGGTGGTCTCGTCCCCGGATTGGGAGCTGTGGTAGCGGAGCAACTCGGACAGCTTCTTGCGATTTTGAGAATCCTCGTGGATGCCCAGCTAGAGACAAAAAGGCAATTTTGGTCAAAAATGCCACACAATTTATAGAAATCAAATAAAACTTTGACAAGTTACCTTGATGTTCTTAGAGAAGCCTTCATAGAACTTCTTGTAGTTTTCCTTGTCCTCAGCCAGTTCCGCAAAGAGCTCCAGGCACTTCTTCACGATGTTCTTGCGGATGACCTTCAGGATCTTGCTTTGCTGCAGCATTTCCCTGGAGATGTTGAGGGGCAGGTCTTCGGAGTCCACCACGCCACGGACGAAGTCTGAGGGAGCACAAATCACGTCGTCAGAAGATTAGGACCGCCAAGCGGCCCCGGCGGACCTCCTGCGACGCTCGAACGAAGCAAAATCTCGTACTGAGGTACTCGGGGATGAGCTCTTCGCAGTTGTCCATGATGAAAACTCTCCTGACGTACAACTTGATGTTGTTCTTCTTTTTCTTATTCTCAAAGAGGTCGAAAGGCGCACGGCGAGGGATGAAGAGCAAGGCGCGGAACTCAAGCTGACCCTCCACAGAGAAGTGCTGCAAGGAAGTGACGAGGAAGACTTTAATCTCCAAACGAGGTAACCTGTGAAAGTTGCTTTGCCCAATTACCTTCACAGCCAGGTGATCCTCCCAGTCATTGGTCAGACTCTTGTAGAACTCTCCATACTCCTCATTCGTGATGTCATCTGGATTTCTGGTCCAGAGGGGCTTGGTCTTGTTCAGCTCCTCCTGGTCGATGTACTTCTCCTTGATCTTCTTTTTCTTCTTCTTATCTTTGTCTTTGGAGTCATCTTCATCGTCCTCGTTGACGTCTTCGATCTTGGGCATGTCCTCGCCTTCCTCTTTGTCTTCCTTGTCCTCTGCTTTCTCCTCCTCTCCCTCATCATCGCTGATTTCCTTGTCGCGCTCCTTCTCCACCTATTGCGCGACATTGACAAATCCCGGTTTAGAACGCACAACAAACTCCTCACCGAAATGTCTCACATAATAGCTTAAAGGACAACCGACGTCTCCGGACAAGTTGTGTCCATAATTTGTAAAATCACTTCAAATGACTTCTACTGAGCTTATTTTACAAAGATTCCACCGCATATAGCTATATTTTACATTTTAAAATTTGCACTGAATATTCCGGAAGTCTTGTTTTTGAGTTGGTGAACGCCCCTCACCGAGAAAGGACATATCTTACATCACCTCAATGCATTTTGCGGTACTTTGTTTGGACTGAAAACTTCGTGTTGATCCGTGTTGATGGCGAAATTAGAAGGAAAACACATAAATAACGCGATGTGTGTTGCACCAAGACTTCTAAAGTGTATTTGATGTTCGCTTACAAAACGTCCCAGGAGACAATTTACACGGAGCTTTGTCGCCCTCTTCCGCCTTTTTTGGGTACTGTCAATACTAAAGAGTGTCACTACATTTCTCTCCAGATGCATCAAAATGACCGGAATAAATTCTTTAATCGATTGCAAACATGTATGCTTTCCTCTTCAGAACTATTTGAATCATATTCATAACTGGATGTGTAACAAGAAGTAACAAGAAAGCCTTTCCGAATCTGAAGCCATTGTTTTGATTCTCCAGCAAGGGAAGAAGTCTTGGGGTGACACCACGAACAAGGGGGCGGGACCTCCTGAAACTGGCCACTTCCGGGTTCAATTTGAAGTAGTTTTTGGACACTAAGCCATTTTTATTGGTGTTTTGCATTTGACTAAAAATATCAGACTGCGTGTTTTGGGTATTTTAGATGTATAAAATCTTTTTCTGATGTCAGTTAGTAAGCAAAAAAGTGATGTCGGTTGTCCTTTAAGTTTAAGGCCGATTCTGTCGAATTCCCGAGAAGTATATCATTAAAGAAAAACAAGCTCCGGATTTACAAAAAATGGCAGCTTCCAAACAAACTGATTTCTCTCATTGCTTTATGAAACCTTTTGAAGCTTCCTGTTATGATAGATTTGTCCACAGAATTTCCAAACTTCTCATCAAAATGTCTCATATAAAAGCTTAAGTTTAAGACAGATTCTGTCGAATTCCTGAGAATAAGTTCATCGTTGAAGAAAAACAAGCTCCGGATTTACCAAAATGGCAGCTTCCAAACAAAATGGCCGACGACCTGTTCAATTTCAGTCATTGCTTCGTGAAACCTTTTGAAGCTTCCTGTTATGATAGATTCGTCCAGAGAATTTCCTCTTGACCGTCAAACTCCTCACCGAAATGTCTCACATGATAGCTTAAGTTTAAGACCGATTTTGTCGAATTCCTGAGAAGTTTATCTATTTGAGTTACTATTGGGTTGAGTGAACGCTGGCGCGTGTGGCTGCCGCTGCTCACCCACAGAAAAACTTATCCTGTGACTGTAAAGTGACCATGAGAGTTTTGAAAGGCGCTTATAAATGAAATGTATTATTATTATTATACGTAGAACATAAGCTGGCGATACTTACAAAGAGTGTGATGGGGTAGCCAATGAATTGCGAGTGCTTCTTCACAATTTCCTTGACTCTCTTCTCCTCAATATACTCAGTCTGGTCATCTTTCAAATGAAGGATGATCTTTGTTCCACGGCCAATTGGCTCTCCTGTGAAGAGTTGCGCAAGCTTGAATCCACTGTGTTCCAACAGGCGGTCAAAAGTAAACAGAAAATTCACTTTGGCCTTCTCGGGGCTTGGTTTACTCCTCCCATCCTCGACTAAGGCAAATAAGGCATTCGGCCATCATTTTCAGGTGTAAAAAAAGTGCATGAAGACCTACAAATCTGTGTCCACTGAAAAGCGAAACGATCCTACCTAGCGTAGCGCGCGGCGGCCATTTTGTCGCACTGTTCAAATGTGCCTTTTTTCCCCTCAATGGCTCAACTTTCTTTTGCCCCATTTAGCTTTTTTGTCTTTCCTCTTTTTAAAATTTATCTAGCTATCCAGCTATCCATCTAGCTGGCACACTACCAAGCTAGCCATTTGCTAGCTGGCGATCTAGCCATCTTTTTTTGTCTTTTGGATTGGATTTACATTTTACCACAGTGGATAAATTTACATTTCACAGCAGCAAAGTTATGAAAGGAAGGGGGAAGGAAAGAAAGAAGTAGAAAAACAAAATACAGGAGCTGCTGGAAACGCAGCCACTCACTTGGCGCCATCTTGAAGTCAAAAGAACAAAAAAACTAAATAACAAATATGACAACAGGCATTCTTAAGCACTTGCTGTAGCCTCTTTTTTTCTCTCGACTATTCTTTTCTTCACTTGTTTTTATTTATCTAGCCATCTATCTAGCTGGCTATCGACTTAGCTAGCTTTCCATCTATTTGAGTTACTTTCGGGTTGAGTGAACGTTGGTGCATGTGACCTTGAGAGTTTGGAAAGTCGCTCATAAATGAAATGTTTTCTTATTATTATTATTAAAAGTAACCCAAAACCAGGCGTCAGATAAGCAGAGTTTGGACAACCTACCACTGTCGACAGCGACTGTGAAGGAGCCACCAGCGGAGGACTCCCAGGCATATTGCTCATCGTCATTGTGTTTTGTGATGACGACCACCTTTTCAGCTACGAGGTAGGCGGAGTAGAAGCCAACACCAAACTGACCGATCATGGAGATGTCAGCTCCAGCCTGAAAGAAAAAGTCACCGTTCAAAAAATGTCAGGATCGATAGACTGCTACTGATACAGTACAACCATTACTCTTAATTTCAAGGTTTCTAGCACCTTGTTTCTTCTATAGAAATATCCTCTCGCTCACATCCAAAAGTTACTTACCTGAAGGGCCTCCATGAAGGCCTTTGTGCCAGACTTGGCGATGGTTCCCAGGTTGTTGATCAGGTCAGCCTTGGTCATGCCAATGCCGGTGTCGATGATGGTGAGGGTGCGGTCAACTTTGTTGGGAATTATATCAATTTTCAGATCCTTGCCGCTGTCCAGCTTGGTTGGATCAGTCAAGCTTTCATAGCGAATTTTGTCCAAAGCCTGATTGATTTAAAAAAAGCACCATGAACAAAACCAGAACTTGATCTAACTCAAACCTCCCAAGACCCTTGAGACTTACATCAGAGGCATTAGAGATCAACTCCCTGAGGAAGATCTCCTTGTTGGAGTAGAAGGTGTTGATGATCAGGGACATCAACTGAGCAATCTCTGCCTGGAAGGCAAAGGTCTCAATCTCTTGCATTTCTTCAGGCATCTGTACAGTGAAGACAGACAGTGTTAAACCGAATTCAGATTATTTTCAGCAATGCAGAGGACGTAGCAATTTTGACTAAACACTTTGTTTCAGAAAAGCTCACGTCCTTTTTTTTCTAGACCAACTTTGTGTGCCAGAGATGCGTTTAAAAGAAAAAACGAGTAAACCCTGCAAACCAAATTTTAGGACAGCCTCCCTCATGCTTCGCCAGATGGCGGAAGTCGCCCCCAACCAACATGGCGCCCAAACACAGACAATGGCTGCAGAAAAGCACGTGCTTACGGAGAATAACGACCAATAAAATATTTTTTTCATAATCTTACTATGTGCGCCCAAATTTTTCGTCACGCATTATACTTAAACGTAAAAATTCGCCCAGCAGCAACCAGAAGCAACACAAAGGATCACAATAGTGTGGCCGACACACGAGGAATGTTTTTAAACTTACTATAATAGCATCGAGATGTTGTTTTAATTCAATACAACATGACTTGCGAGCGAATACAGCATAACTTGAAACGGATAATTAAATAGTTTAATTTTTGACAAACCTCTTGACTGTATAGACTGTATATATAAAAACAACAATAAAAGTGTACTCGGGATTAAAAATTGAACACTTAATTCAATTTCGATAGTGTCTGTAATTAACAGAGCGAGCATTCGCTCCATATCGACGGTCACCACCACACCTGCCTTTATGTAACCAATACTCGACCCCAACGCCTTGATCTGCGGCGCTGCACCCTTAACACAGCCTGACAATGCGTCAAAAACGCCAAACAAACCATACTTGACAGCATGCTGCACGTGTGTGATATATTTTAAAACGGAAATAATAAGCAGGCACGTTTATTATTATTATTCGTGGTACCGTCCTGATTCGGGGGGGCTCGCATCACAATAGTACCTAGAAAAATCGCACAACTAAGTAATAATGATGCGTCACCAAAAATGACCGAGCGAGGGATGGGGTGTTCACTAACCGTGTCTGTTGCGTTGGAATTTCTTGAATAAAATGCAAAAAAATGTCCCCCTCTGCTCACTGACTGGAGGAAAAAGGAAAAAGGGACTCGCTTTCAATAGACCGGAATCTTTATACTCGCGAGTTTCGACTGGGTGCAAGTCATATCCATCCGCGGTGCACTGTGTACCAATGAATCCGCACTGGTTCCTTCCAGAGACTTCTAGCACTTCTTTAAATATGCATTCAAAATAATATAATATAAAAGAAAATGACATCGACATGATTGGTGACATGTGATGCGATAACTGCTATCAATGTATCCCTCTTTTTTCACTCACATTATAATAACTAAATGTATATTCAATACGCCGATATGTAACCTTGGAGTTATAACTGCAAATTACGTAGTCATATGCGTTGAATGGGTGCTGCCATCTTGTGGCATCATAGATGGTTCGCCTTCGAGGTCGATTTTATAGGGACGAGAAGTAGTCCTCAAATCTTGTCGACGTACGTGATCGAAACAAAAACATTTTAATTGTAAAAAGGCACGTGCTTAAAGTTAATGTGTTATAACGTTGTTCATATCACGATAACCCGAGAAAACACAAGGGTCTTTTTAATAGGACGCAGGGATACTGGAAATGAAGAGGGCGTGCTTTGCTTCTTCTGGCACTTTCTACAAGGAAAAAAAGGAAAAAAAGCGCACCAAGAGCGACGTCACAGACTTGTCAACTGCAGCCATCGCCGCACAGCTGCCATGAACAACACAAAAACTATGGCAACATTTTTGATATTTTTAACGACACTGTATGGCACCCGGGCACTATAAAATTGTATTTTGAGTCCAAAAAGTGATCAACTACACATACAAATAATGTCTGCTGCATTAACACTAAAATAAATGTTATGTCGTGTGACATTTGCAGATGTCCCACGAGTCCTGAACATTTTAAGACATGACTTGTTTGGTGTTTGTTTTTATTCAAATTGAGTTATTTTCCATATGTATCTGCACATGTGGTCAGTGTTGGTTACGTTCAACATGTACATGTACTCGTAATTTTGAATGTCCATGTTTTATTTCCCAGGGAACGATGCAATATATAAATGATGTGGATTTTTAAAAAGTCATCGGATGTACAGTACTCACGATTCAATTTAAACGTTTCTGCCCGGGTGTGTATCTTTGGTTCTGGCGGTGCACAATTCGCTTTTAGGTGGAGGCGAACACATTTTGTTTTGCAGCAGTCAAGGACGGACATGTGAGACAATCATATATGACGTAATTCTTTAATGATGTTTATGAAAATTACGTCTTGTCTTTGTTTGGATGGGGACATGTGATCTCAGTGGGCGGCTAAGAATTGTAAAGGGAAATCATACGGTCGTGTTTGTAGTTGACTTTCCAGGCGGCATCCATGTTGAATTTCTACACTGATTAATCAATGACGTCACAACCATCATCGAGTCAATACTTCCGGGGTAAGTGGCGCACATGGAGTTCATGCATAAACACTTAAGCTTTTTCTCATATAAATATACCGGACGTACGTTGTTGTTACAGGATTTTACAGGAAGGTGATTTTACAGGAATGTATAAAATCCCCAAGTATCACTTATTCTATTTATAAAAACATTCATTTGTATTCTCGCCCATGGTTAGGTTTGTTCGATTTAGGACATTCAATCTGTTTTCTGCCGAGTGTTGAACGAAACGAATCGTAACTCCGTCCGCCAGGCACATCCCGGAACTACAAGCTCTCCCTCCATTGCTTCTACCTCAACGCTTGCGTCTGTGTAGTAGCGGGCCGGCACCTAGCTGTTGTGCTAACCTAAAACCAGCAGTTTTTAAAAGACGTTTGCACTTAAAAGGACTGTTTTGGCCGCTCTAGTACATTCAGACAAGGAATATTTCGGGGTAGGTATATGTATGTTGTCTTTGAATGCACTATTTTCTTCCCTATAGTATTGGCGTTAACTAGCAGACGGTAGCTTAGCATAGTTTAGCCATGACGGGCAACAATGTGGTTAATGGTATTTTATTTTCGCCGTTTTCGTCGTTATGACTACTAAAGCAAATAATAAGACACCGGAAAGCGACTCGGCAACTGTTTACACCAAAACACCAGGTTTTGTCCCCGAGTGACTGGTCTATTACCTTAGCACGATTGGCAACCGCTAGCAGGTTGTGGTGCTTCTAATTCAACGATGATAACAAACGCTAAAGTATAAACTTTGACACTCTGATACTAATACTGTCTGTGTTAAATGTTCAATGTAAAATATATAATGCCTGATTGTCACTATTCCACATTAGGTCCATTCAATTTAGACCCACGATGTCATTTCCTCCACATTTAAACCGGCCGCTGCTACCACCTCCTGGGATACCCCCTCAGTATGCTGGTTTCCCTGCAGGTAAGACCCCAAATAATTTAATGCTCTAAATCATACAGTATTTAAGTGTGGTAAAGCAATTTATAAAATGTAATAAACTCCACGTGTGTTATTATCGTTCTGGCTTCTGTTGTCTACTCAAGGTGACCAACATGGCCCATTTGTAGATGCCTCTTTGACTTTTATGTGAATATTAAATACAGACGAGTAATGCACAGCTTTCCCATTTGCAGGACCTCCGATGATCCCAGTACACATGGGCATCATGGCCCCTAATCCTGTAATAGTGTCGTCTCTACCTGTAGTCAGCAAACCTCCGGTCCATAGGAAGGATGCGCTCCTCCGAGTCAAAGACGATGAGGCTGGCCCTACCACCACTGTGTTTGTGGGCAACATATCTGAAAAGGCCTCAGATATGCTCATCCGGCAGCTGCTCGCGGTAAGGGCACAAGTTATATGATGGTCTGGTATACAAGTACTAATTAATAAGAACGGTGCCTTTTCACCGGTTTATCTGATATTTGATTTATCGATTTATCTCATATTTGATGGTCTGATTTATTGTTCTTTGGAAAACTGTCAATTATTTGAAAGTCATTTGTTCTGGTGGTCTATTTGTGCTCTTTATACAGAAGTGTGGAATTGTTCTGAGCTGGAAAAGAGTTCAAGGAGCCTCTGGCAAGCTTCAAGGTAAGTCATGAGGAATGACAGAAGCTTCCCTTAATTTAACTGCAATGTTGATCGAACTCTCTTCTGATTGGATTTTATTTCAACATTCTATTCCAGGTTCAAACTTTCACTGTCACAAGAAATATTTTGATATAACTCACATTCAGGGACATTTTTAATCTGTCACTGAATGTTTGTAGAGTTTAGTCTTGAAAAATATAAAAATGTCATTCAAACGGGACTTTGTAAATATTCTTATGTTTGTCTGTTGCCAGCGTTCGGTTTTTGTGAGTACAAAGAACCGGATTCCACTCTACGAGCTCTGCGGCTGCTTCATGACATGCACATTGGGGACAAAAGCCTTCTTGTGAGAGTGGATCCTAAAACAGAAGCACAACTGGATGAATGGAAGGCCAAGAAGAAGAGTGCTAACGGTGTAGGACATTTTTTTCTTTGTGATATTAGTCAACATTATGCTTCAGTTTTATTTTTTGACATTCATTTCTGTATTACCAGAAAGTAGACTCAGAGAATGGAAACGATCAAGAGGAGGTTCTGGATGAAGAGACCAAAAAGAAGGATCAAGTCGTCAAAGGTGCGATTGATGCATTAATGCGGGAATATGCTGACGAGCTCAGCGCGCCTTCTCAGGATGAAGATTCCCTGCGGCGAAAAAGAAAAAAGGACAAAAAAGATGAGGTGCGACAAGTCAGTTACAAAGAGTGGTGGCGTAAACAAGTGGCAAGGACTGACATTGTATTTCAATCCCAAAGGATGACTTGAACACAATCGATATGGAGGATGACAAGAGAGACCTGATTACCAGAGAGATTAGTAAATTTCGAGACACTCACAAGGTAAAACCCCCCTTTTTAATCCTCTAGTTGACATTACAGGTTTTTGGACAGCAGCAGATAACGTAGTTCACGCCTGTAGCTTGCAACACTCAGCAACAGTTGACACATTGTACCAACATTAGGACCACACCATGAATTGGGTAGCATCAAAGTACACTTTGCAATTAATTTATGCAATATTTGATCTTGTGTATTGAATCTATTTAGGTGTGACAAATATTGTTGCATTTATCTCACACGCACACACACAATGCATGGAGACAATGAAAAGTTACTTAAAAGCTAATCTATTGATTAAACCCCACCATTATGATAGTGATCATATGGTGACTAAAGCAAGATGAATCTCAGAGCTTTGGAAAAAGTTGCGAGGATAGGATGTAAGTATGAGACTTCCTTTACTTTCTACATCAACTGGGTACCCCCCTCTTGAGGACTCGCAAAGGGGCAACTGCACTGCACTTTGGTCTCTTTGACCCTCGCCAACTGCGACCAATCCGCGCCCGTTAGCGGCGCGCCCGATAGCCGAAGAGTGCGTGAACTTTTGCGAGTCTTCTGTAAGCTGTTCTAAATAATGATGGTAAATCGTTGTCAATAACTGCTGCCGTAACCGTGGCCGAAGTATGATGCATCAGTACGGGGTCATGAGGGAGGGGGGTGCCCTCTTCACAGCAGCACGGTGGACTGAAGACTTTAAAGGTACGTTCTTTTGAATGTGGTTATGTGTGGAGGTGTTCGTTTTCGTCTCGTTGTCTTTCACTGCCTGGCTCGCTCTGCCTTAGTCTTCATATATGAAATTAAGCGTGACACATCTCAAACAGTCTACTTTTATCCAGTATGAACAGCCCACAAAATCTCTGTCAGGGAGGGCATTTGTTCTTAATTCTGATTTTAGCATCCCACTAAACCAAACACCCCAAGGTTGAACAGAAACTGTCAAAATAATAATAATAATAATAATAAATTTCATTTATCAGCACCTTTCAAAACTCAAGGTCACTTTACAGTCACAGGATCAGTTTTTCTGTGGGTGAGCAGCGGCAGTCACACGCGCCAGCGTTCACTCAACCGAGAATAACTCAAAAAATCAAGTTAGCTAGTTAGCTAATAGATAACCAATAGCTAGCCAGCCAGACAGCTAATAGATAGCAAGTAGGTAGTCAGCAACGATGACCCCGTTCAACCGTGAAAATCAAATACATGAAGTGAGCTAGCCCGCTAATAGACAATAATAATAATCCATTTCATTTCTAAGCGCCTTTCGAAACTCTGAAGGTCATTTTACAGTCACAGGATTAAGTTTTTCTGTGGGTGAGCAGCGGCAGCCACACGCGCCAGCGTTCACTCAACCCGGAATAACTCAATAGATGACTAATAGATAGCTAGCTAGCTAGATAGCAAATAGATAGCGAGCCAGGTAGCCAGCAACAATGACCCCGTTCAACCGGGAATAACTCAAATAGATCAGGTTAGCTAGCTAGCTAATAAATGACTAATAGTTAGCAAGCTTGTTAGACAGCTAATATATAGCAACTAGATAGATAGCTAGCCAGGTAGCCAACAATAGATAGCTAATAGATCGCAAATAGATAGCTAGCGAGGTAGCCAGCAACAGTCCTGCGTCACCTCGTCAAATAGCGACCGGCGCGTTTTCATTGATGTAACTGAAAAACGTAGTGGACAGAGGTAAGGTTAACAGTTAAATTTTACATTATTTACAGACGCTCCCCAACTTCATTCACATTCGCGTTACGAAAAACGGCACATATGAACATTTTTGCAAGTATGTTTGGACAGAGATGCTGTAAGTTAGATTTTGTATTGCTCGCCTTTTTCCAGCCGAGCTCGCTTACAATTGGCTGCATAGAGTATGTGGGCGGGGAGATAATCATTTTTCCTAGTTGACGCTCCAGAAGGGTGCGCTGCATAACAAAAAGTAATTGCTGCTGGCACATAATTCAGTCAATCCGTGCCAGCAGCTTCAGTAATGGTCAAGGATATATGTCGTCGTACTACAGTAGGTGTGAATTTATATTCGGACTGTTAGAGCATCTGTGTTTTATACTTCCCCGTTCAGTGTTTGACTTAAACATACGTTCCTTACAAAATATAACACTGAAGTAACTTACCACCAAATTCACCTTACAAACGACCGTTCGGTACGCATCTCGTTTCTAAGGTGGGGAGCGTCTGTACCGGGCATTTAATTTCTAAGGTCTTAAATTCCAGAAGAGGCAAAGTACCGGTAATTCTTTGAAGTCCCAAATGAATAAATCACAATAGGCAGGTTCACAATCGTGTTGCGGGAAATTATTGTTGACTGTGACACATTTGCTACAACTAACATTAAATTCCCATGCGCGACACATCCATTGACTACATTTGAAGTATGGCGCCCATTGGTCACTATTTGATTGCCAACATGAACTACTTCTCCCCCCCCCCAAATTGGATCATTGTTCCTGTGTGTTATAAAGGTAAGTGCAATACAGTCCCAGTCAACCGATGCGACATCACTGAAAGAATAGCATCTATCCATCAATTTTGTACACTTACAGCAGTTATTATTTATGTCTAGCAACGCATTAGACCCAAGGCTTCTCCTTCCTAGCTTGTCAGCATGATTGTGTGTCAGCTTGCCCACTCATCCTGGATGGTTCCTTCCAATTTTCATCAAAGATTTTTCCATTAAAAAAGCCTTGTGTGTAATGCTCTCAAAGGCAGAGTTGATGTGTTCGTGTGCGTGTGGGTGTGCCTCTTGGGTCACCAGGATCCGCCCGTTGGCATCTGAAGGGGGTAAGACAAGCTTCTACAATACTTCTAATTTACCTGTGCAAAAAAAATGTTCCTGATGTTCTTGTCAGAATGTCGATGTACTCACAATTAAAAAAAAATTTTTTTTGGATGATGCTCAAACAAACCTCAAACCCATAACGTGTTTCCTTTTGTATATCGTGTGACCTGCTTTCCTCCCAGGCCTAACTTAAAAGGCTTATAGGGGCAGCGAAGGGCTGAGTCCGTAGTTCATCACCTGTAAGTCCCAAACAACAAGTTCAAGCAAAGATTGACAAATTGCATTGTCTCTTTCGGCACCTTTTAATTTTATTTATTTATTTATTTTTATTTGTCATTTCTCGTATGGTTTTCAAGTTACATCTACACTAAACTTTACTCTCTGTAGCCCAAGTAAGCTTGAGGACTTGTAGCCGTTGCATGGACGAGTGAGAGCCGATGAAAAGCTCCTCGTCTTGCCTCTGAAGGAAGTTGAACGCGAAAATTGGCCTCGCTTCGTACCTTGCGCTGAACCTCTTTGTGCTTTCCTCCGACAGAAACGGGAGGAGGAGAAAGACAAGCGGGAGAAGGAGCGTCAGGAGTTTGAGCGGGAGAAGCGCGAGCGGGAAAAGGAACGCGAGCGCGAAAGAGAGCGACGGGATCGCGAGAAGGAGAAGGAGCGCGAAAGGGAACGGGAGAGGGACAGGGAACGAGAGCGCGAGCGAGACCGAGACAAAGACCGCGAGCGCAGGACCAGAGAGCGAGAATGGGAGAGGGACAGAAGCCGAGACAAGAGCGCTGCCCGCAGCCGTTCCAGGTAACGCCAAAAAACAAAAAAAACAAAACACTTTCACACAGTTCATGATAGAAATTATCTGTTAGACCATTTTCTACCACCCAACTGATGTAGTTTTCACTGCAAACAATTGCTACACATCCTTTTTTTTTGCCAAAGGGAGAAGAGCCGGGATCGAGAGCGAGAAAAGAGAAGGGACCAAGACGATGATGAGGAGGTGCATGAACGCAGAAGGCTGGAGAGGAAGCTTCGAGATAAAGAAGCAGCGTATCAGGAGGTAGGAGTCGACACAATGGGAGCGCTTTTTTGTTTGACTTTGGTGTCAGTGTGGCTCATCTCACTTTATTTTCACAACAGCGCTTAAAAAACTGGGAGCTCAGGGAGAGGAAGAAAGCGCGGGATTATGCCAAAGATGCCGAGAGGGAAGAAGAGCGCCGACGGGAGATGGTGAGAGACATTTTGTTACTCGATTGTGTCTAATTCAAGTGAAAATCTTCATTTATTGCTTTCTTCTTCCCTTCTTTCGAAACTCCTTTAGTGGTTATACCCCACTGGGATATAGACGTTGCCGTACTTACGAACATTCAAGTTAAGAACAACAGTATATGTGAAAATTTTTGAACATATGTAGTATTCTCTCCAGTTGTACATGTACATATAATTATAGAGCATATATTTTATTTCATTTTTATTTTTCAGTAATAAACAAAAACCGTTACTGATACAAGCCTTAAACATACTTATATAAAACTTAAACAGACTTAAAGGACAACCGACGTCACTTTTTTGTTTCTTAACTGACATCAGAAAAATGTTTTATAGCATCTAAAATACCCAAAACACGCAGGTTGATATTTTTATTCAAATGCAAAACACCAATAAAAATGACTTAAAGTGTCCAAAATCTGCAAAAAAAATTGAGCTGCGAATTGGGCATTTTCAGAAAGTCCCGCCCCCAGTTCGTGAAGTTACGCCAAGACGTCTTGCATTGCTGGAGAATAAAAACAATGGCTTCAGATTCGGAGAATATGCTTTCTTGTTACACATCCAGTTATGAATATGATTCAAATAGTTCTGAAGAGGAAAGCATACATGTTTGCAATCGATTAAAGAATTTATTCCGTGCCATTTTGAGGCAACATTGGGGGGAAATGTATCACACAAAAAGAGGCAGAAAATGGCGTCCAAGCTCCTGTGAGGACTTAATCAGCCCGTTTCCACAGGCTGATAAATTCCTTCCATGGAGGTTGGTCGCCCTCTTCTGGCGGCTTTTTGGTGCAACACGAGGTTTTCAGACCAAACAAGTACAGCAAAATACATTGCCGTGATGGAAGGACTGCTACAATGTGTCTTTTTTCGGTCAGGGGCGTTCCTTTAGTGACATCACGTAGGGGATCGTCACCAACTCAAAAACAAGACTTCCAATATTCAGCGCGAGTCTTAAAACATAAAATATAGCTACATGCGGTGGACTCTTATTAAAATACACTCAGTAGAAGTCATTTGAAGCCATTTTACAAATTATTTACACAACTTGTCCGGAGACGTCGGTTGTCCTTAAAGTAATCTTTAAACATACATTCCATACAAAATATAGCACTGAAGCAATTTATAAACAAATTCACCTTACGAACGACCGTTTGGAACTTACGAACAAAGTTGGTGAACATTGGTACTGGTTATTCATGTGTCCAAATGTAGTTGTGTGTGATGAAAGTTCAAAGTTTGGGACATTTTTGGTGTCCTTAACACATTCACTACCAGACGATGTGCAAAAGTGTGTCCACTCCAGTTCCAGGGTTTTTGTCATTGTCACTCAAATTCCAGGACCCACAGAATATTGAGTTTTAGGACTACATAAACATTCAATTCAGCATAAGAAACATGAGACGCTCTTCTTTCATCAGAAAAAAAGAGTTAATTCCTAAATTATGAGTCTGGAGTTATATGAGCTTAAAATGAGGGTGGCTGTCCAAAATACAATGCAATGCATACATATTGGTTAATATAGCACTTGAACAACAGCTGAAGCGGGATCAAAGCGCTAACATAGAAAAAAAAGGAAATGCTGCCCTTTGTGGATAAGAAAAAAACATTGTCAAAGGCCATGGCCTGCATTTGATCGGTACCCAAGCATGAAAAAACAAAACCCGAACAAATTCAGAAATGGCACTCTACGTCATATTTTCAACTCCCGAATAAATTCGTGATTAACAGTGAATGAATTTAAAAAAAGACCCTTTCTAGTCACAGGTAACAACGATAACGCAGCTAGGTTGTCGCTCTCGGCTTCAAAGCGCTAATGTACGAATTCTTTCAACTTGTCAAAGAGATGAGACTGATTTGAGATGTTTCGTCATTGCTCTGGTGGCATTTCAAAGTCCTTGTTTCACAAAAAAATGGGCAAGACAAATGCCGACAGAGGTTTCCTCCAAGAACGTGGTAATGGGAACCAACTTTCTAATGAAATCATTGACATATAGAAATAAACATCTGCTCACATTCACACTTGATCATCTCTACAACGGGCGAAACGCACGTTGAAGTGTTTTGTGTTTGATTTTCTTCCACAAAAACCTTAGTTGGACATTCTTCTACTTTTCACATTGTTTTCTTTGCTAGATCCTCCCATAAAAAGCACACTGTGGCAATTATTGGCAGAACTATGGTTTCGTGTCTCAATTCAAGTCCATCCCACCACCCCAGCATTAGGTTTTGCTGTAAGGTGTTCCCATTTTATGTCTGTGTCAGGGAAAGGAAGGAAAACGGCTAAAAGGCTTCCTGGAAGACTACGACGATGACAGAGATGACCCTAAATACTACAGGTAGGAGGCACAAAAAAGCCAACGTCGGTCGTCACATCATCCGTAGATCCAATCTGGTTTGTGACACAATTTTTAACTCCCTTCCCCCATGTCATGTTTAGGACACAATTTATGTACATTAAAGATACGGTGATACCTCAGTTTACGAACTTAATTGGCTCCCAGAAAGTGTGTGTAAGGCGAAAAGTGTGTCTTTCAAACATTAATTTCCCATCGGAAACCATTAAAAATGAGAATAATCCGTTTCCAGGTCCCCATAAAACATAGTTTTCTACTAAATCAGCCTTAAAACTACGCAAAATATACCGTATTTTATGAATAATAAATGCACTATTATATTGTAATTAAAGAAATAAACTATTGTATAATAAAGTAGTTTTATTTACCTTTGTGATGGTCGTTGATGTAGTTGCCTCTTGATGATATCTGAGTGAAGTTGCCATGCTTTCTCTGCAATAATAGCCTCACACACTGTCTTAGCAAAAAAAAAAAACATGCGGATCAAATCTCTAAAGATGGAGGACACTGATTTGTTGTGGCGACCCCTTGAAGGGAAAAGCCGAAAGGAAAAGAAGAAGAAGAAGACTGTCCGCTGCTCGCTGCTGTTTTTCAACCCCTTCTATTGCCTGAGACCGTTGCTTAGACAACACAGAAACACCCTTAGCCACACGTAGCAATGGTCGACTTAGCATACTGGTACTGGCACGCTAACTCACAAACGCACACCTCGTTCGTGTTTGTCGATGATCTCCTTCTCGTGCTCGATTTTAATTTTCTTTTGTGTCCTCTTCGGCTTAATATTAGCCTGTGGTGGGGTCTTTTTCGGTCCCAAAAAAGCAAAAGTACTCAACTCGAAAACAAACCACGTACAGTATGCACTCAGAAAAAGCGTATGTGGAAAAAGTAGTCCAGCAGCCACGGTGGCGCTGTTCGGCCCTGTGGTTTGGTGTTCTTCCGCTCAAAACTAGTTCGTAGTAGATCTTGCGAATTTAATGTTCGTAAGGCGAAACGTTTGTTAGCTAAAGCGTTCATAAGCTGAGGTATCACTGTATGTGTATTGTGACTGTAAACCTAATCATTTGAAATGTGCATGAAATTTGACTGTCTAAATTATTGGATGACAATATTGAATTTGTATTGGGCTCTGTGAGTAAGTCAGCCATTTTTGGTAATAGAAGGTTCAAGTCTAATAGCCAATTGACTGTACCACCTTTTTTTAATCTTAACACGCCAATGAGGGTATTCTATCGCAACAAAGATGAATTAGTTCAGTCTTGTTTGCTCCTGTCATAAAGACAACATGAACATTGATTACGGTCTGGAGGCAGACAAGCAAGGTTGGGTGGGTGGGGGATGCTGCAGCCATTGTTCTGAAGCATGCCATTGCTCGTTGCGGCCACAAGGGGCAGTGCACTGCAGAAACGCCTTCGAGACAGGGAGAAGGAGGCGGAGGCGGATGAGCGTGACAGGAAGAGAGAGAGGGAGGAGCTGGAGAAAATCAGACAGAGGCTGCTAGACGAGGGACATCCAGATCCAGACGCCGAGCTTCGAAGGGTAAAGGACCATCTTTTGACGGGATCATTGGTGTGCGTGCGTGTGGATGAGAGTGAATCTGGATGCGAGCGTGCGTGAGCGCTGTCTCCGTGAAGGTCACTTCATCATTCCCTGCACGTTGATTCATGTCCCTGTTTTTCACCTCCGTCGCATCCTATTGGTCAAGATGGAGGAGGAAGAGGAGGAGCGACTGAGACGGCCTCCCTTCGTCCAAGACCCAGAGCTTGAGGAGCCACGGGAGCAGCGCCACAGGGCTTCACGCGTCCATCGAGGGGACCGCCGCGAACACCGAGGGGACCACCGGGAGAACCACAGCAGCCACCAAGACAGACCGGAGCATCGTCCGTACGCCGCCCACTCGGAGGACGAGGAGGTGGAGGAGGTCGAAGACAACTATTATTACGAAGAGGACAACCCTGAAGTAAAACCCTGCCTCAAGCCCACCATGAGGCCCATCACCGCGGCGCCGTCTGTGTCGTCGGCTAGCGGTAACGGCTCGCCCGACACGCCCGGCAACGAGTCGCCGTGCGGCATCATCATCCCACATGAGAACTCGCCCCCCAATAAGCTACCTGATGATGAGAACAGACCCAAAATCGGCCTCAGTCTCAAACTTGGTGAGTACATTTTACCACATTGTGCCTCCATCTTATTCCAAAGTTTCAGTAAGACAACTTTAACCAAATGAGTGTTTCACAAATGAAACGCTCTTAACGCAGGTGCGAGCGGCAGTCCCAGTCAGCCCAACGCAGGCAAGAGGAAGAAACTGCCCGTCGACAGCGTCTTTGGCAAATTCGAAGACGAGGAAGCAGAAGAGCAGCCGCGCAAGAGGAAGCTTGTGCCGCTGGACTATGATGACGAAAAGAGCCTGGGGGCCGATGGCGCCAAGGGGCCAAACTCGGAGGAGAAGCGCAAACACATCAAGAGCCTCATTGAAAAGATTCCCACGGCCAAACCCGATCTGTTCTCGTACCCTCTGGATTGGTCCATGGTGGACACGGTAAGCAGTACTTGATTAGTATTTGTACAGACGCTCCCCACCTCACGAATGAGATATGTTCTTAGCGATCGTTTGTAAGGTGAATTTGGTCGTAAGTTGCTTCTGTGCTATATTTTGTATGTGTTTGAGTCAAACACTGAATGAGGAAGTAAAAGACGCAGACGCTCTAACAGTCGTCAAATTCACACCTAATGCAGTACGACGACATATCCTTGGGTCTTCAGTAAGCCATTACTGAAGCTGCTAGCACGTAATTACAGTGATACCTCCGTTTACAAACCCCTTGGCTTACGAACTTTTCAGTTTACGAACGTTAAATGTATGAAAATTTAACCTTGGCATACAAACTATTTTTCGAGATGCACACCGAGCGCCACAATGAGTGATGTGTCGTTCGCGAACGAGCCCGTTCTCCTAACAAGAAAACGGCAGACGACTTGTTTTTGTCCTCTATTCTGAGTCTCCGGTTAAAGCCACGTGATTGGTCAAGAACGCAGCAGTGAGGGGGGTTTAAACATTAAAGAGACAGGGAGACGACAGAGAGTGAGAAAATTGATAGAAAACAGTGAAATTTGGACTCGTTTCAACTTTGATAGTTCGAAGGCAGAGTGTAGACTGCAATGTTAAAATATCCCATCAATCAGGCTCCACAAATAACCCGCACAAGCCAACTGTACACTTGACGCAAAAAGCTATTAACCCAGCTAAACAGAACACAATTGATGAGGAACTCTGTAAAATTATCGCATAGAAACCACTTACAAAGGATCATTCCTCAAGATGGGGAAAGAAGAAGGCTACGTTCCTCATCAAGTGTTTAATGCTGATGAAACTGGCCACTCCATTCCATCAAGCCATCAACGACCATCACAAAGGTCAATAAACGACTTTATTATACCGTAGTTTATTTAATTACAATACCATAGCACATTTATTATACATAAAATAAGGTAGTTTTTGTGTAGTTTTAAGGCTTAAATTATGTTTTATGGGGACCTGGGAACTGATTATTCCCATTTTAATCGTTTCCTATGGGAAATTATTTTTTGGGATACACACTTTTCACCTTATGCACTCTGTCTGGGAACTAATTAAGTTCGTAATCGAAGGTATCACTGTACTGAATTATGTGCCAGCAGCTATTACGTTTTGTTATGCATTGCGTCCTCCTGGAGCCTCAACTGGGAAGAGGGATTTCCTCCCCACCCACATACTCTACGCAGCCAATCGCAAGCGAGTTTGGCCGGAAAAAGGGCCGCAATATAAAATCTAATTTGCTCTGTGAATGTACCGTTGTTCGTAACTCGAATGTTCGTAAGTTGGCGAGCGTCTGTACTTGATAAGTATTTGTACTCCCACGTGACACTTCTGGATTTCTCTGCAGGCATTAATGGAACGACACGTGCGGCCATGGATCAATAAAAAGATCATAGAGTACATCGGGGAGGAAGAGCCCACATTAGTGGACTTTGTCTGCTCCAAGGTATCAAATCTCTCTCGTGCTTGGTCGCTTACCTCCGCACCTGTGGCACAGGCTGCACTCACGCTTGTCTCCGCAGGTGATGGCTCACGGCACCCCGCAGGGTATCTTGGATGACGTCGCTATGGTGAGTCATTGATTCGAGCGGCCATTTCGTCAGATTTTATCCACCAACAAATTGCTTAATATGAATTATTTTTGTAGGTTCTTGATGAAGAGGCAGAAGTATTCATTGTAAAGATGTGGAGGTTGCTCATCTATGAAACGGAAGCCAAGAAAATCGGTCTGGTAAAATAAAACAAAAGCCTTTCTTCGTTCTTATGTATAATAGATGAAGGAGAAGCTCGGTGATGGCCCTAGCAACTTGTGTTTAGCTGCTGCCTTCACCATTTTCGTTGTATATAATTTCACTCTTAAATAATTTCCTAAAAAGGACCATTTTGTTTGTTTTTAATCAAAGTACTTGAACTCGTAGTTGGTGTGGAGCGAATTGAGAAAGGTTGCCTTCTTCAAGGTGTCGTTTGAATGCGGGTTGCTTCATTTGTGTGCACACCTGCAAAGACGTGTCATATTTGATCATTTCAGCCAAAATAATTTGTTAAAACTTCCCCAGGAAATTTTTACAGTTAAATACTCTCCATTGTTTCTTTTTTGTATTGGTGGCCATTTCAATAAAAAAAGTTGTTTTATACTTTTTTTCTGGGTTACTATAACACTTGGTGATACTGAAATGTGTTGAAGCTATGAATTGAAAATGCTTATGACACATCGAGATCAAGATTTTTATTGTTGCCAAGGGAACAGAAAAGAGTAGATCCTATCAGTAAAACCCACCTAAATGTCACCACTCAATGATGGGTCGACATTTTTTTTGTCTTATTACATGACAGCGCTGTGGATACTTGTTTGAAGGTCACGGCGATGTCATTAAAAAAATAGAAGCACATTGTGTGTGTGCCCTTGAACGACTCAATGGGTTGAATACCTTCTGAAGCAAATGGGCTAAATCAAAAACTGCTGTTAAAAGTTCAAATGAAGTACTTTTAATAACAGTTTATCTTTGACGGACTGACGGTATCCATGTTTTTTTTTTTTTTAGTCCTCTGTTTTGGCCTCCATTTCCTCTGCGTCGTCGTCTCCGTCCACCTCGGCGTTTTCTCTCTCTAGTCGCTCCAGCTGCCGGGCCAGCTCGGTCTCGTCTGTGTCCGTCACCACCTTGGGCTGAAGGGAACAGTTTTTACGTGCATTTGTTTGCAAGTTATGTCTTAAAAACGTGAGATTCTCCCATATTAGTTGTTCATAGAAAACCACATCACCTCCATTTGGATGTTAAAGACGCCCCTTTTCTCTTCGATTTTCTCCTTGATGGCCGCCATGGCCTGGTTGAGGACAGAGAGGCCCTCCGTGCGCTCCAGTGTGGTGGTGGTCATCACGTAACGGGGAGGAGCGATCAGGTTGATCTGTGGGGAAAGATCGGCTTTTTTCCCTCATCGCTATTGATCACAGCACTGTAGTCAATATGAGGAAGAAAAGTCGAAAGATCTTTCAACTCGGTGCTGGTGGTTGTGATGTCACCTTAATGGGCATGGCCTCCGTCGAGCAGCCCAGGCCCGCCCTCAGCGCATCCTTGACGGCGTCGATGCCCTCGTAGCCGTAACAAGCCACTTCAATATCTGCCATCAAGACGAGAAAATGTGAGTTTTTTTCTATTATCATGAAATTAAGGGATGTTATTAGAAATCACGTTTGTAAAAAATATTTTCTCACCTGCACGGATCTTAACTGCCTGCGGCGTGAGTCGCCTGTTGATGTTGTCAATAAGCACGGCTCTCTCTTCTTCTGTCAGGTCCAGGTCACACAGGATAGCTGGATCACTGTGCCAACAGAACATGCATGTCATGGTATGAAATTAAATCATATTTTATCCAAAATATTCCCGCCTTCAATTTGTGAAAGATCAACAGTGTTGATCCACGTGACAAAGTGCCGCAAGCACTTACGACACAGCCTGTTTGAAGACGTCGTAGGCACCGTATCCCGGTCGCTTGTACTTCTCATCAAAAACCCAAGCGGTGCGCTGGTACAAGCTCTCCAGTTGCTCATCTTTGCTGTATTCCAGCACTTCGGCCACGTGTCGCAGGATGCTGTATACCTGCAAACGCGCATCTCAGGTCAGTGTTGGCTCAATAAGCAAAAAGTTGATTATTTCAGTGGTGTGAGTCTACTCATAGCGTATGAGTAAAGTCGTAATTGTATTTAAAATCATCCAGAGACTAACAGTTTTAGATTTGGTGAATTTATCTTCACACTTGATGGCCTCTTCAGGTGAAACTCTTCTTTTCGATAGATCAATGTATCCTAATGGGGAAGCAGAGCAGAGACACGGTTAAGGCTCTTTCCACAAAACAAACAGCCGCTGTGCGAACTAACCTTTCTCTTTGTCGACTCGGATAACCACCACGCACTCGTTGCGTCCTATGCGGATGAGCTTGTTGATGGAGCGAATACGCCGACGCGACAGCTCGCTTAGGAGGATCATGCCCTCGATGTTGTTGTACTCTAGGAGGCTGACGTAGGCTCCCATCTCTGCGATGGACCTCACGTTCACCATAACCACGTCCTCCACTTCTGGGAAGCGGTGCTGGTAAAATCGACAGCTGAGTCCTGGCATTGCTATTTCAAAAATATCAAACAAAAAATGGCTTGAGTGAACACCCACTCAGTTTGAATGATATTCGAAAGTACTAGGATTGTCTTTTGAGGTACAGTTAGCAGTTAACTTTAAACAACATGGGCAATTAAAACGTGTGTTCTATTCATAAATGTTCACTATTTGCATTAGGGTTTATCTACTAACTTAAAAACTAGACTAAAACTACAGTTTATGTATTGAGTTTGGTAATACTGCACTGCCCTACAGAACAGGGAAGCGCTGAGTCGTTTGGTTATTACTGGTCATGCTTTGTATATTGTATCATCGTACCAGCAGTCAACTTATTTTAATCCCGTGGTGGTCCAACAGAATACTTAAC
The DNA here is from genome assembly GCF_051943395.1 of Hippocampus bargibanti. NCBI lineage: Eukaryota > Metazoa > Chordata > Actinopteri > Syngnathiformes > Syngnathidae > Hippocampus > Hippocampus bargibanti. The sequence continues at coordinate 10,322,983 of NC_142752.1, forward strand.
AAGCAAAAAGTATCGCCAGGATATTTTGCATTTGCACTTTTTGCCGGACAGGATGTTGCAACAGAAAAGCTCCCAACGTGTACATGTCCATTTTCTATATCCAGTAAAACAAGCACGGCTCCGAATATTTAAATATCTGGCCTGCGTGGAATTTATGGTGTTCTGTTATCTCAATAAACGGTATGATGAAATAAAATAATGAACAAAAACAGCTAATAGCATGATTAGCTTGAATCGAGTAGCCGGGTGTCCAGCTCACATGCGGCACATGAAGCAACGCTAGCAGCCAACGTCGCCCGCTTGCAACTAAAGCGTCCGTTCAACCTCACCTTTGTCATGTGTTTGGGTAGAGGCAGTCTTGAAAACGATTCACTGGTTGCTTAAATGACCAATTTTGCTCCACTCGACTTCGTTTTGGTGAAAGTAAATTAGCATCCGTTAGCTCAGATTCCAGACTGCTAATTTTTCGACCCGGAAAAGATCGTTTTTTTCTTTACCACGCAAGCGCAGAACTGCTCTTTGTGTCACGTGACAGCGGGTCAGCTGATCTACGGCCGCAGAGTTGAAGGATCATTTCAACCAATCCACCAGGGAAATATTTGGTCCCGAAAAACGAAGAACATTGGCGAATTTCACGTCAGAGATCCCAGAAAGCCGACACGATGTCTGGAAAGGACAGGATCGACGTATTCCCATCCAGAATGTAAGATTGTTTGATACCTACTCTTGCTAACGCTTTAGCATCCAACCACCAATTATAGCGATTTGTTGTTTTTATTTTCTGCGCTCGGCTTTTTGTGTGTAGACATGCTATGCATACTTGTGATCTATGCAATTCGGATTCGTTTTCTGCGTTTGAATTGGAAAGGGGAAGTCTTGTCATGTGACGTGCAATCTATGACTACTTCACTCACGTCTTCTCTGGCAATGATTGAATTCTGGCAATTTTCAAATCCGAATTAGACAATCTTGCACGTAATAATGCCCTTTTAACTAATAACTAGCTTTCCCAAAAGATGATCCAAGCATCGTGTTATGTTGTATGTTTTGTTAATAATTTTGATGTCATTGGACAGTCTTAAACAGAGGCATTATCTAATTTGTTTTATTTACCACAGACGTTTAAAATGGATGCTATTTCATTTGTGTTACACACGTCATGGTTTAATTTTTAAGTTATTTTTTTATTCCCCAAAATAAAATGTTTCTATCTACAGTTGAATGTCAACATGCCGATAACTTAGTGTGGCATACCTGTTAGGATACAGAACACTCGTAGCTATAACAAATAGTTAACTATGTCATTGCTCACTTTTACTCTGGTATCATTCCGACCTTTTGTTCGCAGGGCTCAGACCATCATGAAGGCTCGTATGAAAGGAGCGCAGACAGGCCGCAACCTCCTCAAAAAGAAGTCGGATGCTCTCTCCATGCGATTCCGTCAAATCCTTCGCAAGATTATCGAAGTCTGTGGTTTTTATGCGACAACCTATGAATTTTTAGAGAGTATTTGTCACTGACTAATATGCTGTTCTCTTTTCAGACAAAAACCAAGATGGGGGAGGTGATGAGAGAAGCGGCATTCTCTTTGGCTGAAGCCAAATTTGCTGCTGGTGACTTTAGGTAAGCGTTGTGTTCAAAAATGATTGAATGATTGTGCCACACTAACACTCGTCTATGTGTCAACAGCACGACAGTCATTCAGAATGTCAACAAAGCTCAAGTGAAGGTGCGGGCCAAAAAAGACAACGTGGCAGGTGTTACTCTTCCTGTTTTTGAGCATTACCAAGAAGGCGGAGACAGTAAGTCCACTAATACAGTGATACCTCAGCTCACGAACATAATTGGTTCACAGAAAGTGTGTGTGAGGTGAAAAGTTCGTCTTCCGAACATTTATTTCCCATAAGAAACCATTAAAACAACAATAATCCGTTCCCAGGTCCCCATAAAAATCATTTTCTACTAAATAAGCCTTATAACTCCACAAAATGCACAGTATTTTATGTATAATAAATATGCTATTGTATTGCAACGAAAGAAATAAAGTGTGCTCTATAATAAAGTCATTTTATTTACCTTTGTGACGGTAGTTGATGGCCTGATGCAATGGATGACGAACTTCCAGGTTGCCTTTTGATGATATCCAAGTGAAGTTGTCGTGCTTTCTCGGCGATAATACCCTCACTCACACTGTCCTCTGCTAGTTGCTTTTTGTTAATCCAAATCAACAGAAGTTTTTTTCAACCTCTTCTATTGCCTGAGACCATTGCTTAGACAACAAAGAAACACCATTAGCCACACGTAGCAATGGTAGACTTAGCTAACTGGTACTGGGACGCTAAGTCACACAAACGCACACCTCATTCGTGTTTTTCGATTATCTTCTCCTGTTCGGCCATAATTTTCTTTTGTGTCTTCTTTGGCTAAACACAAGTTCACATCCTTATTTGTGATCGTCAGGCTATGAGCTGACCGGTCTGGCCCGAGGAGGAGAGCAGCTCTCCAGGTTGAAGAGGAACTACGCCAGAGCTGTGGAGCTGCTTGTGGAGTTGGCCTCCTTACAGGTACCAAAATGCAGTGCAAAATACTGGTGCTCAAGAAATGACATCTTCACGTTTCGTCCCCAGACATCTTTTGTTACTCTGGATGAGGCCATCAAGATCACCAACCGTCGCGTGAATGCAATTGAGCACGGTGAGTTTAAACAACATTGGATCGCGAACTCTACATTTTTAAAGGACAACCGACATAATTGCATCCATAATGTGTAAAATCACTTCAAATGACTTCTATCTACTGATCGCATTTTACAAAGATTCCACAGATTCCGCATGTAGCTATATTTTCCGTTTTAAGACTCGCGCTGAATATTCAGGAAGTCTTGTTTTCGAGTTGATGACGATGCCTGACGTGACGTCAGGAACACCCCTGACGGAGAAAGCGACACACAATGCATTTTGGGTACTTTGTTTGGTCTGAAAACACAGTGTTGATCGCGAAAATCAAAGGAAAACTATATAAATAATGCAATGGTGAATCATTGTGTGTCGCAGCCAATTGCCGTAACACGCATAAAGAAGGTGTAAGTTGACACAAATTCCCAGCGGACAAATCAGCCCATTTCCAACGGAGCTTTGTCGCCATCTTGTGATTTTCTGGGATGCTACATTGCAGTCCTGACGGCTAGAATTGATACGGAAGGACTTCTTTAATCGATTGCAAACATTTATGCTTTCCTCTTCAGAACTATTTGAATCATATTCATAACTGGACGAGTAACAAGAAAGCATCTTCTCCGAATCTGAACTCTCTGAAGCCATTGTTTTGATTCGGGAGCAAGGCAGTTTGTGAAGGAGTATCGTGGCGTGACGTCACGAACAAGCGGGCGGGACTTTCTGAATCTCCCCAGTTTCGAGCTCATTTTGTGGCAGTTTTGGGACACTTTAAAGGACAACCGACACCATTTTTTTGTTTGCTAACTGACATCAGAAAAAAGTTTCATAGCATCTAAAATACCAAAACATGGAGGTTGATATTTTTAGTCAAATGCAAAACACCAATAAAAATGTCTTAAAGTGTCCCAAAACTACTTCAAAATGACCCCGGAAATTGCAAGTTTCAGAAGGCCCCGCACCCTTGTTCGTGACGTCACGCCAGGACATCTTCGCCTTGCTCTAGAATCAAAACAATGGCTTCACATTCGGAGAAGATGCTTTCTTGTTACTCATCCATTTATGAATATAATTCAAATCGTTCTGAAGAGGAAAGCATTACTCATAAAGAAGACATAAAGAAGGTTTTCTGGGGCGTTTTAATGGCTCAAGACTGACGTGTGGTGTCACAGAAAATGCAGAAGATGGCGGCAGAGCTCCATGTAAGGAATGAATCTGCCCGTTTCCACAGGCTGATAAATTCCTTCCATGGAGCTTGGACGCCCTCTTCTGGCGGCTTTTGGGTGCAACATGAGGTTTTCAAACCTAACAAGTACAGCAAAATACATTGACGTGATGGAAGGACTGCTACAATGTTTCTTTTTTTTTCGGTCAGGTGCGTTCCTTTAGTGACGTCACATACGGACTCGTCACCAACTCAAAAACAAGACTTCCTGAATATTCAGCGCGAGTCTTAAAACGTAAAATCTAGCTATATGTGGTGGAATCTTATTAAAATACACTCAGTAGAAGTCATTTGAAGCCATTTTACAAATTATGGACACAACTTGTCCGGAGACGTCGGTTGTCCTTTAAGTCATTTTTATTGGTGTTTTGCATTTGACTAAAAATATTACCCTGCGTGTTTTGGTTATTTTAGATGCTATAAAACGTTTTTCTGATGTCAGTTAGGAATCAAAAAAATGGTGTTGGATGTCCTTTAATACTCATCGCGGTCTCTTTCAGTGATCATCCCTCGGATCGACCGCACCTTGACCTACATCATTACGGAGCTGGATGAGAGGGAACGGGAGGAGTTCTACAGGTCTGTGTCCTCATGCGTCCCTCATTGGTTAAGTTCTCACAGGTCAGACATGTCATTTGCCGTCCTCTCAGGCTGAAGAAAATCCAAGAGAAGAAAAAGCAGCTGAGAGAGAGGACGGAGAAGGAGATCGCCGCCCGCCTGGCCAAATTGGGCCCTATCGCCGAGCCGGCTAACATGCTGACGGAGGAGACGGACGAAGACCTGCTCTTTGAGTAAACACCCTGTCGTCCAAGGAAAACCTTTCAATCTATTTATTCCGTGCCCATCAGGGCAATGTCAAAGTCTTCGGAAGACCATTTGCATGTTGTGTGATATGTTCATCAAATGTGATATGAATCACATTTCCGCATTTGTGCAGAACTCCAAAGCAGTTCAGATAAGTATGAAGCGATCCAACATGCGTACAAATAGTACATTTATTCAAAGTAAATTGTGATGATGTTTTTTTTTTTCCTCCTCAGTTCGCATGTTGTACATCTTAAAATGGTTGTGGTAGTCAAGAGTTGTGTGAATGTTGTTTAAAAGATGTTTACGGAATGAAACCCTTACCGTAACCCACATTTCAACAGGTCGCCCAATAAAAGCTGTACCCTGTGTCTGCTGCTTTTGGGGGCTACCACTACTCACCCCCGTTAATATCTTGGCGGCCATTTTGGACCACATTTTGGTCAGGTATGAATAATGTTTGATGTTGAGAAGAAGAAGGTTGAGAGGAGAGAAAAAAAACACATGACTATTAACAAATATTATTTAACACTCCCATTGGAGGCATATACAATTTAGAAGTAAAATGTTTACATTGTTCCCTGAATCAGAATTTACATGGATTAATATAAAGCTACCACCAGAGTGTACATTTCTTACGATTACATTTCTTAAAAAATATGCAGCCTATCCTTCAAATGTTCTAGAAGGTCCATGTAGCCCTTCAGGAGCTCAGCAATGACCGACCATGTTATAATATGTTGTTTTTAGCCGAAAAATTGACTATGTATGAATAACTAGCTGGCTGGCTATCTAGCTGGCTTTCTAGCTTGGTGTCTGGCTGGCGATCTAGCTGGCTATCAATCTAGCTAGCTATCTAGCTAGCTATCTAACTGACTAACTAGCTGGCTGTCTAGTTGGCGATCTCGCTGGCTGTCTAGCTGGCGATCTCACTGGCTATCTCGGTGGCTATCTAGCCGGCGGCTATCTATTTGGGAAGGGCCGAGGTTAATGATACTTAACATCGATTCCCTCATTGGCCACAAGACGGCGACAGTTTACGCTTGAAGACGATGGTGGTGCATGTGGTCAACAGCTCCATTCACATTGTGTTTTTTTCCGCCAAAAACACCTTGCTATACATGGTGGTTTTTTCAGGCTAAAAACGCCTTGTAATACATGGTCTTTTATTTCGGCTAAAAACGCCTTACTATACGTGGATGATTTTTTTGGGCCGAAAAACGCCTTACTATACATGGTCGTTTTTTTTTTGTCTAAAAACGGCCTACTATACATGGTGTTTTCTGCTAAAAAAACCCTTACTATAATTGGTCGTTTTTTTCGGCTAAAAATGCCTTACTATACATGGTCGTTTTTTTGGGCTAAAAACGCCTTACTTTACATGGTCGTTTTTTTCGAGCTAAAAACGCCTTACTATACATGGTCGTGTTTTTTCGGCTAAAAACGCCTTCCTATACATGGTCATTTTTTGGGCTAAAAACGCCTTACTATACATGGTGGTTTTTTTGGGCTAAAAACGCCTTACTATACATGGTCGTTTTTTTCCGGCTAAACACGCCTTACTATAAATGGTCGTTTTTTTGGGGTAGGGGAGGGGGCTAAAAACGCCTTACTATACATGGTCGTTTTTTTTTTTTGGGGTGGGGGAGGGGGCTAAAAACGCCTTACTATACATGGTCGTTTTTTTTCTGCTAAAAACGGCTTACTATACATGGTCGTTTTTTTTCTGCTAAAAACGCCTTACTATACATGGTCGTGTTTTTTCGGCTAAAAACACCTTCCTATACATGGTCATTTTTTGGGCTAAAAACGCCCTACTATACATGGTTTTTTCCCGCCAAAAACGCCTTACTATACATAGTCGTTTTTTTCAGGCTAAAAACGCCTCGCTATTCATGGTCGTTTTTTTCTGCTAAAAATGCCTTACTATATGTCGACGCCTTATTTTTTTTTTTCAGCCGCTAAAAACACCTTACGACAAATGGTCGTTTTTTTCGGTCTAAAAACGCCTTACTATACATGGTTGTTTTTTTCCGCCAAAAACGCCTTACTATACATAGTGGTTTTTTTCAGGCTAAAAACGCCTTGCGATACATGGTCGTTTTTTTTTTCGGTCCAAAAATGCCCTACTATAAATGGTCGTTTTTTTCAGGCGAAAACGCCTTGCTCACATGGTCGTTTTTTTTCGGCTAAAATGCCTCATTATACATCAATGGGTTTTTTTTGCCGAAAAACGCCTTACTATACATGGTCGTTTTTTTTCCGCCAAAAACGCCTTACTATACATGGTCATTTTTTTCTGTCTAAAAACACCTTGCGATACATGGTCGCTCTTTTCAGCTAAAAACGCCTTACTATACATGGTCGTTCTTTTCTGCCAAAAACGCCTTATTATTCATGGTCTTTTTTAGGCTAAAAACGCCTTACTATACATGGTCGTTTTTCTCTGCCAAAAACGCCTTACTCTATGTGGATGTGGACACTTTTTTCAGGCTAACAATGCACTACTATACATGGTCGTCTTTTTCCGCCGAAAAACGGCCTACTATACATGGTCATTTTGTTTTGGGCTAAAAACGCCTAATTATACCTTCGTTTTTTTCTGGCTGAAATGCCTTACTATTCATGGTCTTTTTTTGGGCTAAAAACGCCTGACCATTCATGGTCGTTTTTTGTACAGCTAAAAATGCCTTACTATACATGGTCGTTTTTTTGGGCTAAAAACGCCTTACTATACATGGTCGTTTTTTTTCTGCTAAAACGCCTTAATATACATGGTCGTTTTTTTCTGCTAAAAACACCTTACTATACATGGTCGTTTTTTTGGCTAAAAACGCCTTACTATACATGGTCTTTTTTTTCCGGCTAAAAATGCCTTACTATACATGGTCGTTTTTTTCGGCAAAAAACGCCTTACTATAAATGGTCCTTTTTTTCGGGCTAAAACACCTTACTATACATGGTCGTTTTTTTGGGCTAAAAACGCCTTACTATACATGGTCGTGTTTTTCTGTCTATAAATGCCTTACTATACAAGGTCGTTTTTTGGGGCTAAAAAACCCTTACTATAATTGGTCGTTTTTTTTTCGGCTAAAAATGCCTTACTATACATAGTCGTTTTTTTTGGGCTAAAAACGCCTTACTATACATGGTCGTGTTTTTCTGTCTATAAATGCCTTACTATACAAGGTCGTTTTTTTGGGGCTAAAAAAACCCTTACTATAATTGGTCGTTTTTTTCGGCTAAAAATGCCTTACTATACATGGTCGTTTTTTTGGGGTAAAAACGCCTTACTATACATGGTCATTTTTTTGGGCTAAAAACGCCTTACTTTACATGGTCGTTTTTTTTGGGCTAAAAACGCCTTACTATACATGGTCGTTTTTTTGGGCTAAAAACGCCTTACTTTACATGGTCGTTCTTTTCTGCCAAAAACGCCTTATTATTCATGGTCTTTTTTAGGCTAAAAACGCCTTACTATACATGGTCGTTTTTCTGTGCCAAAAACGCCTTACTCTATGTGGATGTGGACACTTTTTTCAGGCTAACAATGCACTACTATACATGGTCGTCTTTTTCCGCCGAAAAACGGCCTACTATACATGGTCATTTTGTTTTGGGCTAAAAACGCCTAATTATACCTTTGTTTTTTTCTGGCTGAAATGCCTTACTATTCATGGTCTTTTTTTGGGCTAAAAACGCCTGACCATTCATGGTCATTTTTTCGGTCTAAAAAAACGGCCTACTATACATGGTCGTTTTTTTGGGCTAAAAACGTCTTACTATGCATGGTCGTTTTTTTCTGCTAAAAATGCCTTACTATACATGGTGGGGGGTTTTTTTCGGTCCAAAAATGCCCTACTATACATGGTCGTTTTTTTCCGCAAAAAACGCCTTTCTATATATAGTCGTTTTTTTCAGGCTAAAAACGTCTGCCGATACATGGTGGGGTTTTTTTTTTCGGTCCAAAAATGCCCTACTGTACATGATTGTTTTTTCCCGCCAAAAACGCCTTACTATACATACGTCTGTGTAAGCTCTCAGTCGTACAGGAGTGGTCCATCGATGAGAAGGTTTCTTCAGCCGTCATCTGTACAAAGTGAAGGTTTCGGACGTTTCGCCTCCTATCCAAGAGGCTTCGTCAGCGAACTAAAGTCTGACTGGTCGTATCGGCCCCATTTATATATCCCTAATGTCCAGACCTGGTGGCGCCGGACACAGCTATGATAGGTCCCTACTCACAGGTTGGGGGGGGGGCGCGGGACCCCCCCCTTACTATACATAGTCGTTTTTTTCAGGCTAAAAACGCCTCGCTATTCATGGTCGTTTTCTCCGCTAAAAATGCCTTACTATATGTCGATTTTTTTTTTTCAGCCGAAAAACGCCTTACGACAAATGGTCGTTTTTTTCGGTCTAAAAACGGCCTACTATACATGGTTGTTTTTTCCCGCCAAAAACGCCTTACTATACATAGTGGTTTTTTTCAGGCTAAAAACGCCTTGCGATACATGGTCGTTTTTTTTTTCGGTCCAAAAATGCCCTACTATAAATGGTCGTTTTTTTCAGGCGAAAACGCCTTGCTCACATGGTCGTTTTTTTCGGCTAAAATGCCTCATTATACATCAATGGTTTTTTTTTGCCGAAAAACGCCTTACTATACATGGTCGTTTTTTCCGCCAAAAACGCCTTACTATACATGGTCATTTTTTTCTGTCTAAAAACACCTTGCGATACATGGTCGCTCTTTTCAGCTAAAAACGCCTTACTATACATGGTCGTTCTTTTCTGCCAAAAACGCCTTATTATTCATGGTCTTTTTTAGGCTAAAAACGCCTTACTATACATGGTCGTTTTTCTCTGCCAAAAACGCCTTACTCTATGTGGATGTGGACACTTTTTTCAGGCTAACAATGCACTACTATACATGGTCGTCTTTTTCCGCCGAAAAACGGCCTACTATACATGGTCATTTTGTTTTGGGCTAAAAACGCCTAATTATACCTTCGTTTTTTTCTGGCTGAAATGCCTTACTATTCATGGTGTTTTTTTGGGCTAAAAACGCCTGACCATTCATGGTCGTTTTTTGTACAGCTAAAAATGCCTTACTATACATGGTCGTTTTTTTGGGCTAAAAACGCCGTACTATACATGGTCGTTTTTTTTCTGCTAAAACGCCTTAATATACATGGTCGTTTTTTTCTGCTAAAAACACCTTACTATACATGGTCGTTTTTTTTGGCTAAAAACGTCTTACTATACATGGTCTTTTTTTTCCGGCTAAAAATGCCTTACTATACATGGTCGTTTTTTTCGGCAAAAAACGCCTTACTATAAATGGTCCTTTTTTTCGGGCTAAAACACCTTACTATACATGGTCGTTTTTTTGGGCTAAAAACGCCTTACTATACATGGTCGTGTTTTTCTGTCTATAAATGCCTTACTATACAAGGTCGTTTTTTGGGGCTAAAAAACCCTTACTATAATTGGTCGTTTTTTTTTCGGCTAAAAATGCCTTACTATACATAGTCGTTTTTTTGGGCTAAAAACGCCTTACTATACATGGTCGTGTTTTTCTGTCTATAAATGCCTTACTATACAAGGTCGTTTTTTGGGGCTAAAAAAACCCTTACTATAATTGGTCGTTTTTTTCGGCTAAAAATGCCTTACTATACATAGTCGTTTTTTTGGGGTAAAAACGCCTTACTATACATGGTCGTTTTTTTTGGGCTAAAAACGGCTTACTTTACATGGTCGTTTTTTTGGGCTAAAAATGCCTTACTATACATGGTCGTTTTTTTGGGCTAAAAACGCCTTACTTTACATGGTCGTTTTTTTGGGCTAAAAACGCCTTACTATACATGGTCGTTTTTTTGGGCTAAAAACGCCTTACTTTACATGGTCGTTTTTTTGGGCTAAAAACGCCTTACTATACATGGTCTTTTTTTTCGGCTAAAACGCCTTACTATACATGGTCGTTTTTTGTACAGCTAAAAACGCCTTACTATACATGGTCTTTTTTTGGGGCTAAAAACGCCTTACTATACATGGTCGTTTTTTTTTTTTTCCGGCTAAACACGCCTTACGATACATGGTCCTTTTTTTCGGGCTAAAACACCTTACTATACATGGTCGTTTTTTTGGGCTAAAAACGCCTTACTATACATGGTCGTGTTTTTCTGTCTATAAATGCCTTACAATACAAGGTCGTTTTTTGGGGCTAAAAAAACCCTTACTATAATTGGTCGTTTTTTTCGGCTAAAAATGCCTTATTATACATGGTCGTTTTTTTGGGCTAAAAACGCCTTACTATACATGGTCGTTTTTTTGGGCTAAAAACGCCTTACTTTACATGGTCATTTTTTTCTGTCTAAAAACACCTTGCGATACATGGTCGCTCTTTTCAGCTAAAAACGCCTTACTATACATGGTCGTTCTTTTCTGCCAAAAACGCCTTACTCTATGTGGATGTGGACACTTTTTTTCAGGCTAACAATGCACTACTATACATGGTCGTCTTTTTCCGCCGAAAAACGGCCTACTATACATGGTCATTTTGTTTTGGGCTAAAAACGCCTAATTATACCTTCGTTTTTTTTCTGGCTGAAATGCCTTACTATTCATGGTCTTTTTTTGGGCTAAAAACGCCTGACCATTCATGGTCATTTTTTCGGTCTAAAAAAACGGCCTACTATACATGGTCGTTTTTTTGGGCTAAAAACGCCTTACTATGCAAGGTCGTTTTTTGTACAGCTAAAAATGCCTTACTATACATGGTCGTTTTTTTGGCCTAAAAACGCCTTACTATACATGGTCGTTTTTTTCTGCTAAAAACACCTTACTATACATGGTCGTTTTTTTGGGCTAAAAACGCCTTACTATACATGGTCTTTTTTTTCGGCTAAAAACGCCTTACTATATAATTGGTGGTTTTTTTCGGCAAAAAACGCCTTACTATACATGGTCCTTTTTTTCGGGCTAAAACACCTTACTATACATGGTCGTTTTTTTGGGCTAAAAACGCCTTACTATACACGGTCGTGTTTTTCTGTCTATAAATGCCTTACTATACAAGGTCGTTTTTTGGGGCTAAAAAAACCCTTACTATACATGGTCGTTTTTTTCGGCTAAAAATGCCTTACTATACATGGTCGTTTTTTTTTCTGCTAAAAACGCCTTACTATACATGGTTGTTATTTTCTGCTAAAAACGCCTTACTATACATGGTCGTTTTTTTGGGCTAAAAACGCCTTACTATACATGGTCGTTTTTTTGGGCTGAAAACGCCTTACTATACATGGTCTTTTTTTTCCGGCTAAAAATGCCTTAATATACATGGTCGTTTTTTTGGGCTAAAAACGCCTTATTATACATGGTCGTTTTTTTGGGCTAAAAACGCCTTACTTTACATGGTCGTTTTTTTTTTTGGGCTAAAAACGCCTTACTATACATGGTCGTTTTTTTGGGCTAAAAACGCCTTACTATACATGGTCGTTTTTTGTACAGCTAAAAACGCCTTACTATACATGGTCTTTTTTTTGGGCTAAAAACGCCTTACTATACATGGTTGTTTTTTTTCCGGCTAAACACGCCTTACGATACATGGTCGTTTTTTTGGGCTAAAAACACCTGACTATACATGGTCATTTTTTTGGGCTAAAAACGCCTTACTATACATGGTCTTTTTTTTCCGGCTAAAAATGCCTTAATATACATGGTCGTTTTTTTTCTGCTAAAAATGCCTTACTATACATGGTCGTTTTTTTCGGCAAAAAACGCCTTACTATACATGGTCCTTTTTTTCGGGCTAAAACACCTTACTATACATGGTCGTTTTTTTGGGCTAAAAACGCCTTACTATACATGGTCGTTTTTTTGGGCTAAAAACGCCTTACTTTACATGGTCGTTTTTTTTGGGCTAAAAACGCCTTACTATACATGGTCGTTTTTTTTCGGCTAAAAACGCTTTACTATACATGGTCGTTTTTTTCGGCAAAAAACGCCTTACTATACATGGTCCTTTTTTTCGGGCTAAAACACCTTACTATATATGGTCGTTTTTTTGGGCTAAAAACGCCTTACTATACATGGTCGTGTTTTTCTGTCTATAAATGCCTTACTATACAAGGTCGTTTTTTTGGGGCTAAAAAAACCCTTACTATAATTGGTCGTTTTTTTCGGCTAAAAATGCCTTACTATACATGGTCGTTTTTTTGGGCTAAAAACGCCTTACTTTACATGGTCGTTTTTTTGGGCTAAAAACGCTTTACTATACATGGTCGTTTATTTGGGCTAAAAACGCCTTACTTTACATTGTCGTTTTTTTGGGCTAAAAACGCCTTACTATACATGGTCTTTTTTTTTCGGCAAAAACGCCTTACTATACATGGTCGTTTTTTGTACAGCTAAAAACGCCTTACTATACATGGTCTTTTTTTGGGGCTAAAAACGCCTTACTATACATGGTCGTTTTTTTTTTCCGGCTAAACACGCCTTACGATACATGGTCGTTTTTTTTTGGGCTAAAAACACCTTACTATACATGGTCGTTTTTTTGGGCTAAAAACGCCTTACTATACATGGTCTTTTTTTTCCGGCTAAAAATGCCTTACTATACATGGTCGTTTTTTTGGGCTAAAAACGCCTTACTATACATGGTCGTGTTTTTCTGTCTATAAATGCCTTACTATACAAGGTCGTTTTTTGGGGCTAAAAAAACCCTTACTATAATTGGTCGTTTTTTTCGGCTAAAAATGCCTTACTATACATGGTCGTTTTTTTGGGCTAAAAACGCCTTACTATACATGGTCATTTTTTTGGGCTAAAAACGCCTTACTTTACATGGTCGTTTTTTTTGGGCTAAAAACGCCTTACTATACATGGTCGTTTTTTTTGGGCTAAAAACGCCTTACTTTACATGGTCGTTTTTTTGGGCTAAAAACGCCTTACTATACATGGTCGTTTTTTTCGGGCTAAAAACGCTTTACTATACATGGTTGTTTTTTCGGGCTAAAAACGCCTTACTATACACGGTTGTTTTTTTGGGCTAAAAAACGCCTTACTCTACATGGTCGTTTTTTTTGGGCTAAAAACGCCTTACTCTACATGGTCTTTTTTTCCGGCTAAAACGCCTTACTATACATGGTCGTTTTTTGTACAGCTAAAAACGCCTTACTATACATGGTCTTTTTTTTTGGGCTAAAAACGCCTTACTATACATGGTCGTTTTTTTTTCCGGCTAAACACGCCTTCCGATACATGGTCGTTTTTTTGGGCTAAAAACACCTTACTATACATGGTCGTTTTTTTGGGCTAAAAACGCCTTACTATACATGGTCTTTTTTTTTTCGGCAAAAAACGGCTTACTATACATGGTCGTTTTTTCGGGCTAAAAACGCCTTACTATACATGGTCCTGTTTTTCTGTCTATAAATGCCTTACTATACAAGGTCGTTTTTTGGGGCTAAAAACGCCTTACTATACATGGTCGTTTTTTTCGGCTAAAAATGCCTTACTATACATGGTTGTTTTTTTTCTGCTAAAAACACCTTACTATACATGGTCGTTTTTTTTCTGCTAAAAACGCCTTACTATACATGGTCGTTTTTTTGGGCTAAAAACGCCTTACTATACATGGTCGTTTTTTTTGGGCTCAAAACGCCTTACTATACATGGTCGTTTTTTTGGCTAAAAACGCCTTACTATACATGGTCTTTTTTTTACAGCTAAAAATGCCTTACTATACATGGTCGTTTTTTTGGGCTAAAAACGCCTTACTCTACATGGTCGTTTTTTTGGGCTAAAAACGCCTTACTCTACATGGTCTTTTTTTGTACAGCTAAAAACGCCTTACTATACATGGTCTTTTTTTTGGGCTAAAAACGCCTTACTATACATGGTCGTTTTTTTTTTTCGGCTAAACACGCCTTACGATACATGGTCGTTTTTTTGGGCTAAAAACACTTACTATACATGGTCGTTTTTTTGGGCTAAAAACGCCTTACTATACATGGTCTTTCTTTTCCGGCTAAAAATGCCTCACTATACATGGTCGTTTTTTTTCGGATAAAAATGCCTTACTATACATGGTCGATTTTTTCGGCAAAAAACACCTTACTATACATGGTCGTTTTTTTGGGCTAAAAACGCCTTACTATACATGGTCGTGTTTTTCTGTCTATAAATGCCTTACTATACAAGGTCGTTTTTTGGGGCTAAAAAAACCCTTACTATAATTGGTCGTTTTTTTCGGCTAAAAATGCCTTACTATACATGGTTGTTTTTTTTTGGCTAAAAACACCTTACTATACATGGTCGTTTTTTTGGGCTAAAAACGCCTTACTATACATGGTCGTTTTTTTGGGCTAAAAACGCCTTACTATACATGGTCGTTTTTTTTGGGCTAAAAACGCCTTACTATACATGGTCGTTTTTTTTGGGCTAAAAACGCCTTACTTTACATGGTCCTTTTTTTTTGGGCTAAAAACGCCTTACTATACATGGTCGTTTTTTTTGGGCTAAAAACGCCTTACTTTACATGGTCGTTTTTTTCGGGCTAAAAACGCCTTACTATACATGGTCGTTTTTTTTGGGCTAAAAACGCCTTACTATACATGGTCTTTTTTTTGGGCTAAAAACGCCTTACTATACATGGTCGTTTTTTTTGGGCTAAAAACGCCTTACTATACATGGTCTTTTTTTTGGGCTAAAAACGCCTTACTATACATGGTCGTTTTTTTTCGGGGCTAAAAACGCCTTCCTATACATGGTCGTTTTTTTGGGCTAAAAACGCCTTACTATACATGGTCGTTTTTTTTGGGCTAAAAACGCCTTACTATACATGGTCGTTTTTTTTTCCGGCTAAACACGCCTTCCGATACATGGTCGTTTTTTTGGGCTAAAAACACCTTACTATACATGGTCGTTTTTTTTTTTGGGCTAAAAACGCCTTACTATACATGGTCTTTTTTTTTTTCGGCTAAAAACGCCTTACTATACATGGTCGTTTTTTCGGGCTAAAAACGCCTTACTATACATGGTCGTTTTTTTTCTGTCTATAAATGCCTTACTATACAAGGTCGTTTTTTGGGGCTAAAAAAACGCCTTACTATACATGGTCGTTTTTTTCGGCTAAAAACGCCTTACTATACATGGTTGTTTTTTTCTGCTAAAAATGCCTTACTATACATGGTCGTTTTTTTTCTCCTAAAAACGCCTTACTATACATGGTCGTTTTTTTGGGCTAAAAACGCCTTACTATACATGGTCGTTTTTTTGGGCTAAAAACGCCTTACTCTACATGGTCTTTTTTTGTACAGCTAAAAACGCCTTACTCTACATGGTCTTTTTTTGTACAGCTAAAAACGCCTTACTATACATGGTCTTTTTTTTGGGCTAAAAACGCCTTACTATACATGGTCATTTTTTTTCCGGCTAAACACGGCTTACGATACATGGTCCTTTTTTTGGGCTAAAAACACCTTACTATACATGGTCGTTTTTTTGGGCTAAAAACACCTTACTATACATGGTCTTTTTTTCCGGCTAAAAATGCCTTACTATACATGGTCGTTTTTTTTCGGCTAAAAATGCCTTACTATACATGGTCGTTTTTTTTCGGCAAAAAACACCTTACTATACATGGTCATTTTTTTGGGCTAAAAACGCCTTACTATACATGGTTGTGTTTTTCTGTCTATAAATGCCTTACTATACAAGGTCGTTTTTTTGGGGCTAAAAAAACCCTGACTATAATTGGTCGTTTTTTTCGGCTAAAGATGCCTTACTATACATGGTCGTTTTTTTGGGCTAAAAACGCCTTACTATACATGGTCGTTTTTTTGGGCTAAAAACGCCTTACTTTACATGGTCGTTTTTTTGGGCTAAAAACGCCTTACTGTACATGGTCGTTTTTTTTCTTCTAAAAACGCCTTACTATACATGGTCGTTTTTTTGGGCTAAAAACGCCTTACTTTACATGGTCGTTTTTTTCGGGCTTAAAACGCCTTACTATACATGGTCGTTTTTTTTCTTCTAAAAACGCCTTACTATACATGGTCGTTTTTTTGGGCTAAAAACGCCTTACTATACATTGTCGTTTTTTTGGGCTAAAAACGCCTTACTATACATGGTCGTGTTTTGGGCTAAAAACGCCTTACTATACATGGTGGTTTTTTTTGGGCTAAAAACGCCTTACTATACATGGTTGTGTTTTTCTGTCTATAAATGCCTTACTATACAAGGTCGTTTTTTTGGGGCTAAAAAAACCCTGACTATAATTGGTCGTTTTTTTCGGCTAAAAATGCCTTACTATACATGGTCGTTTTTTTGGGCTAAAAACGCCTTACTATACATGGTCGTTTTTTTGGGCTTAAAACGCCTTACTATACATGGTCGTTTTTTTTCTTCTAAAAACGCCTTACTATACATGGTCGTTTTTTTGGGCTAAAAACGCCTTACTATACATTGTCGTTTTTTTGGGCTAAAAACGCCTTACTATACATGGTCTTTTGCTTGGGCTAAAAACGCCTTACTATACATGGTCGTGTTTTGGGCTAAAAACGCCTTACTATACATGGTGGTTTTTTTGGGCTAAAAACGCCTTACTATACATGGTCGTTTTTTTCCGGCTAAAAATGCCTTACTATACATGGTCGTTTTTTTTCTGCTAAAAACGCCTTACTATACATGGTCATTTTTTTGGGGTAAAAACGCCTTATTATACATTGTCGTTTTTTTGGGCTAAAAACGCCTTACTATACATGGTCTTTTGCTTGGGCTAAAAACGGCTTACTATACATGGTCGTGTTTTTTCGGCTAAAAACGCCTTCCTATACATGGTCATTTTTTGGGCTGAAAACGCCTTACTATACATGGTCGTTTTTTTCTGCTAAAAACGCCTTACTATACATGGTCGTTTTTTTGGGATAAAAACGCCTTACATGGTCTTTTTTCCGGCTAAAAATGCCTTACTATACATGGTCGTTTTTTTTTCGGCTAAAAAAGCCTTACTATACATGGTCCTTTTTTTCGGGCTAAAACACCTTACTATACATGGTCGTTTCTTGGGCTAAAAACGCCTTACTATACATGGTCGTGTTTTTCTGTCTATAAATGCCTTACTATACAAGGTCGTTTTTTTTTGGCTAAAAGCGCCTTACTATACATGGTCGTTTTTTTCGGCTAAAAACGCCTTACGATACATGGTGGTTTTTTTGGGCTAAAATCGCCTTATTATAGATGGTCGTTTTTTTTCGGCTAAAAACGCCTTACTGTACATGGTCGTTTTTTGGGGCTAAAACCGCCTTACTATACATGGTCGTTTTTTTCGGCTAAAAATGCCTTACTTTACATGGTCTTTTTTTTCGGGCTAAAAACACCTTACTATACATGGTCGTTTTTTTGGGCTAAAAACGCCTTACCATACATGGTGGTTTTTTGTACAGCTAAAAACGCCTTACTATACATGGTCGTTTTTTTCTGCTAAAAACGCCTTACTATACATGGGTGTTTTTTTCTGCTAAAAACACCTTACTATACATGGTCGTTTTTTTTCTGCTAAAAACGCCTTACTATACATGGTCGTTTTTTTTGGGCTAAAAACGCCTTCCGATACATGGTGTTTTTTTTCGGCTAAAAACGCCTTACTATACATGGTTGTTTTTTTTTCTGCTAAAAACACCTTACTATACATGGTCGTTTTTTTTCTGCTAAAAACGCCTTACTATACATGGTCGTTTTTTTGGGCTAAAAACGCCTTACTATACATGGTCGTTTTTTTGGGCTAAAAACGCCTTACTCTACATGGTCTTTTTTTGTACAGCTAAAAACGCCTTACTCTACATGGTCTTTTTTTGTACAGCTAAAAACGCCTTACTATACATGGTCTTTTTTTGGGCTAAAAACGCCTTACTATACATGGTCATTTTTTTTTCCGGCTAAACACGCCTTACGATACATGGTCGTTTTTTTGGGCTAAAAACACCTTACTATACATGGTCGTTTTTTTGGGCTAAAAACGCCTTACTATACATGGTCTTTTTTTCCGGCTAAAAATGCCTTACTATACATGGTCTTTTTTTCCGGCTAAAAATGCCTTACTATACATGGTCGTTTTTTTCGGCAAAAAACACCTTACTATACATGGTCATTTTTTTGGGCTAAAAACGCCTTACTATACATGGTTGTGTTTTTCTGTCTATAAATGCCTTACTATACAAGGTCGTTTTTTTGGGGCTAAAAAAACCCTGACTATAATTGGTCGTTTTTTTCGGCTAAAAATGCCTTACTATACATGGTCGTTTTTTTGGGCTAAAAAAGCCTTACTATACATGGTCGTTTTTTTGGGCTAAAAACGCCTTACTTTACATGGTCGTTTTTTTGGGCTAAAAACGCCTTCCTGTACATGGTCGTTTTTTTTCTTCTAAAAACGCCTTACTATACATGGTCGTTTTTTTGGGCTAAAAACGCCTTACTTTACATAGTCGTTTTTTTCGGGCTAAAAACGCCTTACTATACATGGTCGTTTTTTTTCTTCTAAAAACGCCTTACTATACATGGTCGTTTTTTTGGGCTAAAAACGCCTTACTATACATTGTCGTTTTTTTGGGCTAAAAACGCCTTACTATACATGGCCTTTTGCTTGGGCTAAAAACGCCTTACTATACATGGTCGTGTTTTGGGCTAAAAACGCCTTACTATACATGGTGGTTTTTTTGGGCTAAAAACGCCTTACTATACATGGTCGTTTTTTTCCGGCTAAAAATGCCTTACTATACATGGTCGTTTTTTTCTGCTAAAAACATCTTACTATACATGGTCATTTTTTTGGGGTAAAAACGCCTTATTATACATTGTCGTTTTTTTGGGCTAAAAACGCCTTACTATACATGGTCTTTTGCTTGGGCTAAAAACGGCTTACTATACATGGTCGTGTTTTTTCGGCTAAAAACGCCTTCCTATACATGGTCATTTTTTGGGCTGAAAACGCCTTACTATACATGGTCGTTTTTTTCTGCTAAAAACGCCTTACTATACATGGTCGTTTTTTTGGGATAAAAACGCCTTACTATACATGGTCTTTTTTCCGGCTAAAAATGCCTTACTATACATGGTCGTTTTTTTTTCGGCTAAAAAAGCCTTACTATACATGGTCCTTTTTTTCGGGCTAAAACACCTTACTATACATGGTCGTTTTTTGGGCTAAAAACGCCTTACTATACATGGTCGTGTTTTTCTGTCTATAAATGCCTTACTATACAAGGTCGTTTTTTTTTGGCTAAAAGCGCCTTAATATACATGGTCGTTTTTTTCGGCTAAAAACGCCTTACGATACATGGTGGTTTTTTTGGGGTAAAATCGCCTTATTATAGATGGTCGTTTTTTTCGGCTAAAAACGCCTTACTATACATGGTCGTTTTTTCTGCTAAAAACGCCTTACTATACATGGTCGTTTTTTTCGGCTAAAAACGCCTTACTGTACATGGTCGTTTTTTGGGGCTAAAAACGCCTTACTATACATGGTCGTTTTTTTCGGCTAAAAATGCCTTACTTTACATGGTCTTTTTTTTCGGGCTAAAAACACCTTACTATACATGGTCGTTTTTTTGGGCTAAAAACGCCTTACCATACATGGTGGTTTTTTGTACAGCTAAAAACGCCTTACTATACATGGTCGTTTTTTTCTGCTAAAAACGCCTTACTATACATGGTTGTTTTTTTCTGCTAAAAACACCTTACTATACATGGTCGTTTTTTTTCTGCTAAAAACGCCTTACTATACATGGTCGTTTTTTTTCGGCTAAAAACGCCTTCCGATACATGGTGGTTTTTTTCGGCTAAAAACGCCTTACTATACATGGTCGTTTTTTTTTCGGCTAAAAACGCCTTACCATACATGGTCGTTTTTTTGGGGCTAAAAACGCCATCCGATACATGGTGGTTTTTTTCGGCTAAAAACGCCTTACTATACATGGTCGTTTTTTTTCTGCTAAAAACGCCTTACTATACATGGTCGTTTTTTTTGGGCTAAAAACGCCTTACTATACATGGTCATTTTTTTGGGCTAAAAACGCCTTACTATACATTGTCGTTTTTTTGGGCTAAAAACGCCTTACTATACATGGTCGGTTTTTTTTGAGCTAAAAACGCCTTACTATACATTGTCGTTTTTTTGGGCTAAAAACGCCTTACCATACATGGTGGTTTTTTTCAGCTAAAAACGCCTTACTATACATGGTCGTTTTTTTTTTCGGCTAAAAACGCCTTACTATACATGGTCGTTTTTTTGGGCTAAAAACGCCTTACTATACATGGTCGTTTTTTTCTGCTAAAAACGCCTTACTATACATGGTCGTTTTTTTGGGATAAAAACGCCTTACTATACATGGTCTTTTTTCCGGCTAAAAATGCCTTACTATACATGGTCGTTTTTTTTTCGGCTAAAAAAGCCTTACTATACATGGTCGTTTTTTTCGGCAAAAAACGCCTTACTATACATGGTCCTTTTTTTCGGGCTAAAACACCTTACTATACATGGTCGTTTTTTGGGCTAAAAACGCCTTATTATAGATGGTCGTTTTTTTCGGCTAAAAACGCCTTACTATACATGGTCGTTTTTTCTGCTAAAAACGCCTTACTATACATGGTCGTTTTTTTGGGGCTAAAAACACCTTACTATACATGGTCGTTTTTTTGGGGCTAAAAACGCCTTACTATACATGGTGGTTTTTTTCGGCTAAAAATGCCTTACTCTACATGGTCGTTTTTTTTGGGGCTAAAAACGCCTTACCATACATGGTGGTTTTTTGTACAGCTAAAAACGCCTTACTATACATGGTCGTTTTTTTCTGCTAAAAACGCCTTACTATACATGGTTGTTTTTTTCTGCTAAAAACACCTTACTATACATGGTCGTTTTTTTTCTGCTAAAAACGCCTTACTATACATGGTCGTTTTTTTTGGGCTAAAAACGCCTTCCGATACATGGTGGTTTTTTTCGGCTAAAAACGCCTTACTATACATGGTCGTTTTTTTTCGGCTAAAAACGCCTTACTATACATGGTCGTTTTTTTGGGGCTAAAAACGCCTTCCGATACATGGTGGTTTTTTTTCGGCTAAAAACGCCTTACTATACATGGTCGTTTTTTTTCTGCTAAAAACGCCTTACTATACATGGTCGTTTTTTTTTTGGGCTAAAAACGCCTTACTATACATGGTCATTTTTTTGGGCTAAAAACGCCTTACTATGCATTGTCGTTTTTTTGGGCTAAAAACGCCTTACTATACATGGTCTTTTTTTTTTGGCTAAAAACGCCTTACTATGCATTGTCGTTTTTTTGGGCTAAAAACGCCTTACCATACATGGTGGTTTTTTTCTGCTAAAAACGCCTTACTATACATGGTCGTTTTTTTTTTTCGGCTAAAAACGCCTTACTATACATGGTCGTTTTTTTGGGCTAAAAACGCCTTACTATACATGGTCATGTTTTTTGCGCTAAAAACGCCTTACTATACCTGGTCCTTTTTTTGGGCTAAAAACGCCTTACTATACATGGTCGTTTTTTTCGGCTAAAAACGCCTTACTATACATGGTCGTTTTTTTTGGGCTAAAAACGCCTTCCGATACATGGTGGTTTTTTTTCGGCTAAAAACGCCTTACTATACATGGTCGTTTTTTTTCTGCTAAAAACGCCTTACTATACATGGTCGTTTTTTTTTGGGCTAAAAACGCCTTACTATACATGGTCATTTTTTTGGGCTAAAAACGCCTTACTATACATTGTCTTTTTTTTTGGGCTAAAAACGCCTTACTATACATGGTCTTTTGCTTGGGCTAAAAACGCCTTACTATACATGGTCGTGTTTTTTCGGCTAAAAACGGCTTACTATACATGGTAGTTTTTTGTACAGCTAAAAATGCCTTACTATACATGGTCGTTTTTTCGGCTAAAAATGCCTTATAATACATGGTGGTTTTTTTTCTGCTAAAAACGCCTTACTATACATGGTCGTTTTTTTGGGCTAAAAACGCCTTACTATACATGGTCTTTTTTTTTCCGGCTAAAAACGCCTTACTCTACATGGTCTTTTTTTTTCGGCTAAAACGCCTTACTATACATGGTCGTTTTTTGTACAGCTAAAAACGCCTTACTATACATGGTCTTTTTTTGGGCTAAAAACGCCTTACTATACATGGTTGTTTTTTTTTCCGGCTAAACACGCCTTACGATACATGGTCGTTTTTTTGGGCTAAAAACACCTTACTATACATGGTCGTTTTTTTGGGCTTAAAACGCCTTACTATACATGGTCTTTTTTTTCCGGCTAAAAGTGCCTTACTATACATGGTCGTTTTTTTTCGGCTAAAAATGCCTTACTATACATGGTCGTTTTTTTGGGCTAAAAACGCCTTACTATACATGGTAGTTTTTTGTACAGCTAAAAACGCCTTACTATACATGGTCGTTTTTTTCTGCTAAAAACGCCTTACTATACATGGTTGTTTTTTTCTGCTAAAAACGCCTTACTATACATGGTCGTTTTTTTGGGCTAAAAACGCCTTACTATACATGGTCGTTTTTTTGGGCTAAAAATGCCTTACTATACATGGTCGTTTTTTTGGGCTAAAAACGCCTTACTATGCATTGTCGTTTTTTTGGGCTAAAAACGCCTTACCATACATGGTGGTTTTTTTCTGCTAAAAACGCCTTACTATACATGGTCGTTTTTTTTTTCGGCTAAAAACGCCTTACTATACATGGTCGTTTTTTTGGGCTAAAAACGCCTTACTATACATGGTCATGTTTTTTGCGCTAAAAACGCCTTACTATACCTGGTCCTTTTTTTGGGCTAAAAACGCCTTACTATACATGGTCGTTTTTTTCGGCTAAAAACGCCTTACTATACATGGTCGTTTTTTTTGGGCTAAAAACGCCTTCCGATACATGGTCGTTTTTTTCGGAAAAAAACGCCTTACTATACATGGTCCTTTTTTTCGGGCTAAAACACCTTACTATACATGGTCGTTTTTTTGGGCTAAAAACGCCTTACTATACATGGTCGTGTTTTTCTGTCTATAAATGCCTTACTATACAAGGTCGTTTTTTTGGGGCTAAAAAAACCCTTACTATAATTGGTCGTTTTTTTGGGCTAAAAACGCCTTACTATACATGGTCGTGTTTTTCTGTCTATAAATGCCTTACTATACAAGGTCGTTTTTTGGGGCTAAAAAAACCCTTACTATAATTGGTCGTTTTTTTCGGCTAAAAATGCCTTACTATACATGGTCGTTTTTTTGGGCTAAAAACGCCTTACTATACATGGTCGTTTTTTTGGGCTAAAAACGCCTTACTTTACTTGGTCGTTTTTTTTGGGCTAAAAACGCCTTACTATACATGGTCGTTTTTTTGGGCTAAAAACGCCTTACTTTACATGGTCGTTTTTTTGGGCTAAAAACGCCTTACTATACATGGTCTTTTTTTCCGGCTAAAAATGCCTTACTATACATGGTCTTTTTTTTCTGCTAAAAACGCCTTACTATACATGGTCGTTTTTTTGGGCTAAAAACGCCTTACTATACATGGTCGTTTTTTTGGGCTAAAAATGCCTTACTATACATGGTCGTTTTTTTGGGCTAAAAACGCCTTACTATACATGGTCTTTTTTTTTCGGCTAAAAACGCCTTACTATACATGGTCGTTTTTTGTACAGCTAAAAACGCCTTACTATACATGGTCTTTTTTTGGGCTAAAAACGCCTTACTATACATGGTTGTTTTTTTTTCCCGGCTAAACACGCCTTACGATACATGGTCGTTTTTTTGGGCTAAAAACACCTTACTATACATGGTGGTTTTTTTGGGCTAAAAACGCCTTACTATACATGGTCTTTTTTTTCCGGCTAAAAATGCCTTACTATACATGGTCGTTTTTTTTCGGCTAAAAATGCCTTACTATACATGGTCGTTTTTTTCGGCTAAAAACGCCTTACTATACATGGTCCTTTTTTTCGGGCTAAAACACCTTACTATACATGGTCGTTTTTTTGGGCTAAAAACGCCTTACTATACATGGTCGTGTTTTTCTGTCTATAAATGCCTTACTATACAAGGTCGTTTTTTTGGGCTAAAAATGCCTTACTATACATGGTCGTTTTTTTTGGGCTAAAAACGCCTTACTATACATGGTCGTGTTTTTCTGTCTATAAATGCCTTACTATACAAGGTCGTTTTTTTGGGCTAAAAATGCCTTACTATACATGGTCGTTTTTTTCGGCTAAAAACGCCTTACTATACATGGTCGTTTTTTTGGGCTAAAAACGCCTTACTATACATGGTCGTGTTTTTTCGGCTAAAAACGCCTTACTATACATGGTAGTTTTTTGTACAGCTAAAAACGCCTTACTATACATGGTCATTTCTTTCTGCTAAAAACGCCTATACATGGTTGTTTTTTTCTGCTAAAAACACCTTACTATACATGGTCGTTTTTTTTCTGCTAAAAACGCCTTACTATACATGGTCGTTTTTTTGGGCTAAAAACGCCTTACTATACATGGTCGTTTTTTTGTACAGCTAAAAACGCCTTACTATACATGGTCTTTTTTTTGGGCTAAAAATGCCTTACTATACATGGTCGTTTTTTTGGGCTAAAAACGCCTTACTCTACATGGTCGTTTTTTTGGGCTAAAAACGCCTTACTCTACATAGTCTTTTTTTGTACAGCCAAAAACGCCTTACTATACATGGTCTTTTTTTTGGGCTAAAAACGCCTTACTATACATGGTCATTTTTTTTTCCGGCTAAACACGCCTTACGATACATGGTCGTTTTTTTGGGCTAAAAACACCTTACTATACATGGTCGTTTTTTTGGGCTAAAAACGCCTTACTCTACATGGTCTTTTTTTTTCGGCTAAAACGCCTTACTATACATGGTCGTTTTTTGTACAGCTAAAAACGCCTTACTATACATGGTCTTTTTTTGGGCTAAAAACGCCTTACTATACATGGTTGTTTTTTTTTCCCGGCTAAACACGCCTTACGATACATGGTCGTTTTTTTGGGCTAAAAACACCTTACTATACATGGTGGTTTTTTTGGGCTAAAAACGCCTTACTATACATGGTCTTTTTTTTCCGGCTAAAAGTGCCTTACTATACATGGTCGTTTTTTTTCGGCTAAAAATGCCTTACTATACATGGTCGTTTTTTTCGGCAAAAAACGCCTTACTATACATGGTCCTTTTTTTCGGGCTAAAACACCTTACTATACATGGTCGTTTTTTTGGGCTAAAAACGCCTTACTATACATGGTCGTGTTTTTCTGTCTATAAATGCCTTACTATACAAGGTCGTTTTTTGGGGCTAAAAAAACCCTTACTATAATTGGTCGTTTTTTTGGGCTAAAAACGCCTTACTATACATGGTCGTGTTTTTCTGTCTATAAATGCCTTACTATACAAGGTCGTTTTTTGGGGCTAAAAAAACCCTTACTATAATTGGTCGTTTTTTTCGGCTAAAAATGCCTTACTATACATGGTCGTTTTTTTGGGCTAAAAACGCCTTACTTTACATGGTCGTTTTTTTCGGGCTAAAAACGCCTTACTATACATGGTAGTTTTTTGTACAGCTAAAAACGCCTTACTATACATGGTCGTTTCTTTCTGCTAAAAACGCCTTACTATACATGGTTGTTTTTTTCTGCTAAAAACACCTTACTATACATGGTCGTTTTTTTTCTGCTAAAAACGCCTTACTATACATGGTCGTTTTTTTGGGCTAAAAACGCCTTACTATACATGGTCGTTTTTTTGTACAGCTAAAAACGCCTTACTATACATGGTCTTTTTTTTGGGCTAAAAATGCCTTACTATACATGGTCGTTTTTTTGGGCTAAAAACGCCTTACTCTACATGGTCGTTTTTTTGGGCTAAAAACGCCTTACTCTACATAGTCTTTTTTTGTACAGCCAAAAACGCCTTACTATACATGGTCTTTTTTTTGGGCTAAAAACGCCTTACTATACATGGTCATTTTTTTTTCCGGCTAAACACGCCTTACGATACATGGTCGTTTTTTTGGGCTAAAAACACCTTACTATACATGGTCGTTGTTTTGGGCTAAAAACGCCTTACTATACATGGTCTTTTTTTTCCGGCTAAAAATGCCTTACTATACATGGTCGTTTTTTTTCGGCTAAAAACGCCTTACTATACATGGTCGTTTTTTTCGGCAAAAAACACCTTACTATACATGGTCGTTTTTTTTGGCTAAAAACGCCTTACTATACATGGTCGTTTTTTTGAGCTAAAAACGCCTTACTATACATTGTCGTTTTTTTGGGCTAAAAACGCCTTACTATACATGGTCTTTTGCTTGGGCTAAAAACGCCTTACTATACATGGTCATTTTTTTTCTGCTAAAAACGCGTTACTATACATTGTCGTTTTTTTTCTGCTAAAAACGCCTTACTATACATGGTCATTTTTTTGGGGTAAAAACGCCTTATTATACATTGTCGTTTTTTTGGGCTAAAAACGCCTTACTCTACATGGTCTTTTTTTTTTCGGCTAAAACGCCTTACTATACATGGTCTTGTTTTTTCGGCTAAAAACGCCTTCCTATACATGGTCATTTTTTGGGCTAAAAACGCTTCACTATACAAGGTCGTTTTTTTTCTGCTAAAAACGCCTTACTATACATGGTCGTTTTTTTGGGATAAAAACGCCTTACTATACATGGTCTTTTTTCCGGCTAAAAATGCCTTACTATACATGGTAGTTTTTTTTTTCGGCTAAAAAAGCCTTACTATACATGGTCGTTTTTTTCGGCAAAAAACACCTTACTATACATGGTCCTTTTTTTCGGGCTAAAACACCTTACTATACATGGTCGTTTTTTGGGCTAAAAACGCCTTACTATACATGTTCGTGTTTTTCTGTCTATAAATGCCTTACTATACAAGGTCGTTTTTTTTTGGCTAAAAGCGCCTTACTATACATGGTCGTTTTTTTCGGCTAAAAACGCCTTACTATTGTCAACGGTTTGCGAGGTGGTGATGGCGGGTTCAGATCCCAAAAAGCAGGCAGGAGGGAGCAGGCGGGTGTTTGACAAATTGTATTAAAATAAAGTCAGCAGGAACAAAATGTAAAACATCAAAATGATCTGAATGGAAAAATACAAAGTAGCAAAAGAAGACCAAAAGTAAAAGCCCGCCAAGGTTAAACAAACACGTACACGCTGCATGCTGCAAACAAGCAGCAAACAAACAATGAATCGGCCCCGGATGATCGTGCCAGGTGTCCTTTTAAGTGTCATTGATTATAACGACCAGCACCTGCGAGGCTGCCGGCAGGGCTGACGTCGCTACCCGCTGATCGCCAATCTGATCGGGACGACCAGCACCTGTGCAGGTGCAGGCGGGGCCGACAGCGCCCCCCCGTTGGTCGCCAACCAGATCATGACAACTATACATGGTTGTTTTTTTCTGCTAAAAACACCTTACTATACATGGTCGTTTTTTTCTGCTAAAAACGCCTTACTATACATGGTCGTTTTTTTGGGCTAAAAACGCCTTACTATACATGGTCGTTTTTTTTCGGCTAAAAACGCCTTACTATACATGGTCGTTTTTTTTCGGCTAAAAACGCCTTACTATACATGGTCGTTTTTTTGGGCTAAAAACGCCTTACTATACATGGTCATGTTTTTTTGCGCTAAAAACGCCTTACTATACCTGGTCGTTTTTTTGGGCTAAAAACGCCTTACTATACATGGTTGTTTTTTTTCTGCTAAAAACGCCTTACTATACATGGTCGTTTTTTTTCTGCTAAAAACGCCTTACTATACATGGTCGTTTTTTTGGGGTAAAAACGCCTTATTATACATTGTCGTTTTTTTGGGCTAAAAACGCCTTCCTATACATGGTCTTTTGCTTGGGCTAAAAACGCCTTACTATACATGGTCGTTTTTTTTCTGCTAAAAACGCCTTACTATACATGGTCGTTTTTTTGGGATAAAAACGCCTTACTATACATGGTCTTTTTTCCGGCTAAAAATGCCTTACTATACATGGTAGTTTTTTTTTTCGGCTAAAAAAGCCTTACTATACATGGTCGTTTTTTTCGGCAAAAAACACCTTACTATACATGGTCCTTTTTTTCGGGCTAAAACACCTTACTATACATGGTCGTTTTTTGGGCTAAAAACGCCTTACTATACATGTTCGTGTTTTTCTGTCTATAAATGCCTTACTATACAAGGTCGTTTTTTTTTTGGCTAAAAGCGCCTTACTATACATGGTCGTTTTTTTCGGCTAAAAACGCCTTACTATACATGGTTGTTTTTTTCTGCTAAAAACACCTTACTATACATGGTCGTTTTTTTTCTGCTAAAAACGCCTTACTATACATGGTCGTTTTTTTGGGCTAAAAACGCCTTCCGATACATGGTGGTTTTTTTCGGCTAAAAACGCCTTACTATACATGGTCGCTTTTTTTCGGCTAAAAACGCCTTACTATACATGGTCGTTTTTTTGGGGCTAAAAACGCCTTCCGATACATGGTGGTTTTTTTGGGCTAAAAACGCCTTACTATACATGGTGGGTTTTTTTTTGGGCTAAAAACGCCTTACTATACATTGTCGTTTTTTTGGGCTAAAAACGGCTTACTATACATGGTCGGTTTTTTTTGGGGCTAAAAACGCCTTACTATACCTGGTCGTTTTTTTGGGCTAAAAACGCCTTACTATACATGGTTGTTTTTTTCTGCTAAAAACACCTTACTATACATGGTCGTTTTTTTCTGCTAAAAACGCCTTACTATACATGGTCATTTTTTTGGGCTAAAAACGCCTTACTATACAGTGTCGTTTTTTTGGGCTAAAAACGCCTTACTATACATGGTCGTTTTTTTTTTGGGCTAAAAACGCCTTGCGATACATGGTCGTTTTTTTTGGGCTAAAACGCCTTACTATACATGGTCGTTTTTTTCTGCTAAAAACGCCTTACTATAGATGGTCGTTTTTTTGGGCTAAAAACGCCTTACTATACATGGTCGTTTTTTTGGGCTAAAAACGCCTTACTATACATGGTCGTTTTTTTCGGCTAAAAACGCCTTGCGATACATGGTCGTTTTTTTCGGCTAAAAACGCCTTACTATACATGCTCGTTTTTTTCGGCTAAAAACACCTACTATACATGGTCGGGTTTTTTCGGCTAAAAACCCCTTACTATAAATGGTCGTTTTTTTCTGCTAAAAACCCCTTACTATAAATGGTCATTTTTTTTCTGCTAAAAACGCTTTACTATACATGGTGGTTTTTTTCGGCTAAAAACGCCTTACTATACATGGTCTTTTTTTTGGGGAAAAACGCCTTACTATACACGGTCCATTTTTTTCAGCTAAAAACGCCTTACGAAACATTAACTTTTTTTGGGGCTAAAAACGCCTTACTATATATGGTCGTTTTTTTTCTGCTAAAAACGCCTTACTATACATGGTCGTTTTTTTGGGCTAAAAACGCCTTACTATACATGGTCGTTTTTTTGGGCTAAAAACGCCTAACTATACATGGTCATGTTTTTTTTGCGCTAAAAACGCCTTACTATACCTGGTCGTTTTTTTGGGCTAAAAACGCCTTACTATACATGGTCGTTTTTTTCGGCTAAAAACGCCTTACTATACATGGTCGTTTTTTTTCTGCTAAAAACGCCTTACTATACATGGTCGTTTTTTTTGGGGGGCTAAAAACGCGTTACTATACATGGTCATTTTTTTTGGCTAAAAACGCCTTACTATACATTGTCGTTTTTTGGGCTAAAAACGCCTTACTATACATGGTCTTTTGCTTGGGCTAAAAACGCCTTACTATACATGGTCGTGTTTTTTCGGCTAAAAACGCCTTCCTATACATGGTCATTTTTTGGGCTAAAAACGCCTTACTATACATTGTCGTTTTTTTCTGCTAAAAACGGCTTACTATACATGGTAGTTTTTTGTACAGCTAAAAACGCCTTACTATACATGGTGGTTTTTTTCTGCTAAAAACGCCTTACCATACATGGTGGTTTTTTTCTGCTAAAAACGCCTTACTATACATGGTCGTTTTTTGTACAGCTAAAAATGCCTTACTATACATGGTTGTTTTTTTTGGGCTAAAAACGCCTTACTATACATGGTCGTTTTTTTTCTGCTAAAACGCCTTACTATACATGGTGTTTTTTTTCTGCTAAAAACGCCTTACCATACATGGTGGTTTTTTTCTGCTAAAAACGCCTTACTATACATGGTCGTTTTTTGTACCGCTAAAAATGCCTTACTATACATTGTCGTTTTTTTGGGCTAAAAACGCCTTACTATACATGGTCGTTTTTTTTTGGGCTAAAAACGCCTTACTATACATTGTCGTTTTTCTGGGCTAAAAACGCCTTACCATACATGGTGGTTTTTTTCTGCTAAAAACGCCTTACTATACATGGTCGTTTTTTTTCGGCTAAAAACGCCTTACTATACATGGTCGTTTTTTTGGGCTAAAAACGCCTAACTATACATGGTCATGTTTTTTTTGCGCTAAAAACGCCTTACTATACCTGGTCGTTTTTTTGGGCTAAAACGCCTTACTATACATGGTCGTTTTTTTTCGGCTAAAAACGCCTTACTATACATGGTCGTTTTTTTTCTGCTAAAAACGCCTTACTATACATGGTCGTTTTTTTGGGGGGGCTAAAAACGCCTTACTATACATGGTCATTTTTTTGGGCTAAAAACGCCTTACTATACATTGTCGTTTTTTGGGCTAAAAACGCCTTACTATACATGGTCTTTTGCTTGGGCTAAAAACGCCTTACTATACATGGTCGTGTTTTTTCGGCTAAAAACGCCTTCCTATACATGGTCATTTTTTGGGCTAAAAACGCCTTACTATACATTGTCGTTTTTTTCTGCTAAAAACGGCTTACTATACATGGTAGTTTTTTTGTACAGCTAAAAACGCCTTACTATACATGGTGGTTTTTTTCTGCTAAAAACGCCTTACCATACATGGTGGTTTTTTTCTGCTAAAAACGCCTTACTATACATGGTCGTTTTTTGTACAGCTAAAAATGCCTTACTATACATGGTTGTTTTTTTTGGGCTAAAAACGCCTTACTATACATGGTCGTTTTTTTTCTGCTAAAACGCCTTAATATACATGGTCGTTTTTTTCTGCTAAAACACCTTACAAAACATGGTCGTTTTTTTTCTGCTAAAAACGCCTTACTATACATGGTCTTTTTTTTCCGGCTAAAAATGCCTTACTATACATGGTCGTTTTTTTTTCGGCTAAAAACGCCTTGATATATAATTGGTCGTTTTTTTTGGCAAAAAATGCCTTACTATACATGGTCCTTTTTTTCGGGCTAAAACGCCTTACTATACATGGTCGTTTTTTTTGGGCTAAAAACGGCTTACTATACATGGTCGTGTTTTTCTGTCTATAAATGCCTTACTATACAAGGTCGTTTTTTGGGGCTAAAAATGCCTTACTATACATGGTCGTTTTTTTCGGCTAAAAATGCCTTCTATACATGGTCGTTTTTTTCGGGCTAAAAACACCTTACTATACATGGTAGTTTTTTGTACAGCTAAAAACGCCTTACTATACATGGTCGTTTTTTTCTGCTAAAAATGCCTTACTATACATGGTTGTTTTTTTCTGCTAAAAACGCCTTACTATACATGGTTGTTTTTTTCTGCTAAAAACGCCTTACTATACATGGTTGTTTTTTTCTGCTAAAAACGCCTTACTATACATGATCGTTTTTTTGGGCTAAAAACACCTTACTATACATGGTCGTTTTTTTGGGCTAAAAATGCCTTACTATACATGGTCGTTTTTTTGGGCTAAAAACGCCTTACTCTACATGGTCTTTTTTTTTCGGCTAAAACGCCTTACTATACATGGTCGTTTTTTTTCTGCTAAAAACGCCTTACTATACATGGTCGTTTTTTTCGGCCAAAAATGCCTTACTATACATGGTGTTTTTTTTCTCCACTGCGAGACTAATAAAGGCAAATCCAATCCAATTCAAACCAATAATACCACAGCACATTTATTATATATAAAATAAGGTATATTTTGTGTAGTTTTAAGGCTTAGAAAATTAGAAAGTAGAAAATTATGTTTTATGGGGACCTGGGAACGGATTATTCTGATTTTAATGGTTTCCAATAGGAAGCTAATTTGTGGGATACACACTTTGTCTGGGAATCAATTAAGTTTGTAAGCGAAGGTATCACTGTACACACATAGAAGCAACATCGACACTTAATTTCAGGAAATAATCACACATGACTGCATGACCAAAATCAGCGTTTAGTGCTTTCCACTTTTATTTTTGTATTTTTATTTCATTTTTTTCCATAATTATGATTGGAGAATCGGCCGATATATTTGAAGCTGATGCTGCATGAAGTGAAATTTTTGGAAGATTGGAACGAATTGGAAAATATAAATGTTTAGGTATTTTTTATTTGTATTTTTCTACTTTAAACTGATGACACTTGTGTATTTTGACCCACCTTAACTTTTCAGTGCTCGTGCAATCTTCCAGCAGATCCACCCAGAATAGAAGTCATGTCTTTCCTGTCAATCACAGCTTCTGTCTGATATATTGTACTTGCATCCATGATTTCAGCATTCATTTCATTCAAAATTCTTTTTTTTACATTGAAGTAAACACATAGCTTCGACAGCTTGCTAACGTAGCGACGTGAGTCAAGAACGAACCCAGCCAGTTTGCATGAATGAGTGCCACTTTTGTACTGTCATTCCGCTGTCCCAGAGTCAGCTCGGTTGATGTATTGCATGCTGTTGACCTTCTTTAGCTCAATCGTGGAGCGTTATCAAGCGGTCCGGTCCAGTCGCACATTACTCCACACGCACTAGCCATGGTTCCTTTGGTGATTACGCATCCAGTTCAGTGTCCAGTTCTCATCAGGACGACTGCATGAGGCCTGTCAGGCGTTTTCCAGTCAACGACTTGCCCTGGTAATAAAAAAAATGTGTAAAAGCAGAAGGGAGGAATTTAGAATTGAATGATTGTCAGATTACGGTGTGTTGACATGTACCCCCCGTGGATAACTGCTGCAGGGCTAATTATGCCTTACATACAACAACAACAACTTGAATTGTTCTACATATGGCTTACTATTTATCACACAGTGGTAAAAACGGAGGCTCTTTCCTGAGAGAAATAACAGGAGCTGTTTAAAGTACTGTAAATGTTTGTACGTGTATGGATCAGCGCAACAAAAGAGCTATTGATACAGGTAGTTAACTACTATACTGTGACAACAACACCCCATGTGCAAGCTCATGAGACCAATCCAAAATTATCCATGCTACTGTACGAGCGAATCGTGTACTCACATCTCTCTTGAGAGGGCCAATTAAAACAACGCCTATTTCCTCGTTGTCACTTTTGTCAATGTTGAGTTAAAACCAGTGGCTAGCCATGCATTTCACACCAAGGCCTTCAGTAGTGCTATGTCCGAATCAATCCAACCCTTCAGAACTATTTTATGACTATACAACCTTTACTGCAGCTATAGCTGCGACTGCGACTTATATAAAAAATGTGGTGTGATTTACTAGTCCACTAGAGCACAGGTGACAAAGTCAAGGCCTGCGGGCCAAATCCGGCCCGCCACATCATTTTTTTCGGCCCGCGAAAGCAAATCAAACTTGTTAAATTCCATGATGATTGCTAAAATCGGAGCCAAAATTTCATATTTTTGGATGTCAACCACAATAAAAGTCATTATTGACTTCAGATTTGAAAACGAGTTATTCATTAATTTGCTGTGTGCTCTATATGTAATATTTGAAGGGATTTAAACATTCTAATGGGTTCC
Organism: Hippocampus bargibanti; assembly: GCF_051943395.1. Classification (NCBI taxonomy): domain Eukaryota; kingdom Metazoa; phylum Chordata; class Actinopteri; order Syngnathiformes; family Syngnathidae; genus Hippocampus; species Hippocampus bargibanti. The sequence continues at coordinate 10,357,574 of NC_142752.1, forward strand.
CCAAATTCATAACGGCCCTCGAGAGGAAACCATAACTACAATGTGGCCCGCGGCAAAAAATGACTTTGACACCCCTGCACTAGAGGGTAGCGTTAGCTAGCATGCGAGATGGTCTTGGCGCCGCCGATATGAAATCTGATTGTTTAAAGCAACAGTTTTATCGACTTTATTTTATGCTAGTGGGACCACAGAACTGATTTTGAAGGTGTCCAAGTATATTTCTGACCCTAGTAACAAATAATGACTGAAATGTGATTGGTTAAATGCTTAAATATGAAAACACACATCTGGAAGCAGGACAACAAGGGAAAAGCAATGAAAGGAAGCTGAAAGACAATTTGGAATTAATTCCTAAGAATTCAAGGACAAAATATAATTAACATCAGTCTGTGATTCAGATATTTTTAGGCCAGCAGGGAAGGCCTTGAAGGCCCTAACAGTCCACCATGGGTTAAAACTCACCACACTGCGAGTGAACTTCTCCAGTGAGGTCCGTCGTCCCTGTTCGGTTTCCAGCTGCAGGAAGAAAGTGAGCATTACGAGAGGGGAAACTACAGCTCCACCGCTTCAAAATGTTACACGATAGACAATCCACAGATGGGGCCTTATTTTCATGGCGTCCAGGTAAGCTGCAAGCTCTCCACTTGCGGATGATATAGTAGGACATTGGCAATTGAAGACTGCTTTTCACACCAACTGTGCCTGTACATGTCAATCTTGTTTACCCACCTACCTACATTAGATGTGGTTTTCCAGAATCTAAAATAGAGAACCAAATTCGCAGATATGTTGGGTGTGAGGCAGGAATGCTTGGTAACACGGCAACCAAATTCACAAACGGGTTGAACCATTGCTTCAGCATGAAATGAGGGTGCTGTAACATGGCCTCACACACACTCAACTACTACAGGTGCCAGCACAAAAATTAGGTTTGCTTGTTTTTAGGCACCCTTTGTTCTTTTTGTCTTGTATGACGAGATGATAGAGAATAGACCAAATAAAAGTTCTCATATTTAAAAGTTTCATGCTGTTGTATGCTTCGTTGGCTGAACACAAGGCCCACAATAGAAGCACAGAAAATCTGGGGTCAATCTGAGGTGAACAGACACAGCATGTTAAACTGTCATCCTCAAGTAAGAAATGTAGTCTCTGGCAGAATTTAGAACTTGGTAAACTCCTTCACAGGGAGAGCTCCTTAGCCAGGTTACAAATCTATCCGTTCATGGAGAGACAACCCCTTAAAATGTATATGTTCTGTTGGTTTATGGATGTTGGTGCTTGTGGCGTCCAAATCAAGAAGACTGTGTATTACTTAAATTTGCACATACTCTCAATAAATAGCTTGGCAGAGGGCTCCAGAGATTGGGCGTTCGTCGAACAAGCTCACGTAAAGTTACTTCATGAGAACTAAATCCCCTGCCGGCAGTAAAAGACAATCTTCCTGTGTTCGAGCCTTTACTCACAGTGTCATAACAAACATCTGTGACACTAGACTAACCTTCTTTCTTGAATTCAGCAGGTCCTGGTAGATGCTAGAGCGCTGAAAGCGAGTGTAGCTGTCACTCTTCATCAGCTTGTAGATGTGATCCTGAACACAAGGCGCAGAAAAAGCAAAATCTGAATGCGGTTCAACTAGTTCAGGGTGTTCAAAGCCTTGTGTGGACTCGCGTATTTGAAAATGATTAACATCTTATTCCTTAGGTCCCCCAATAACCCGACCTGTGCGTCCTCATAGCTGTAGCGTCCAGGATCTTTGAGGTTGTGGCTTGTGCGCTCATAGCTGTGCGAATCCAGATTGATGGAACTGGGAGCCCCTTCGGCCAGGAACTCGGCCCAGATCTCCTGAGCTCTCCGCGCGACCTCATGCTGAGGGATTCTCTTCAGCTCCTGCACGGCCAACCAGAAGCTGCACAACATCCAAAGGGTGAAACAGTGCTCAGTGTTTATTCTGATTTAGCAACAAAAAAAAAAAACCGTTGTGTGCTCACCGGAGGTTTTCAGAGCTAAATTCGGACTCCAGGAACTTGAGGAAAAGATCACGCCCCGCTGGGTCCTTCAGTGCCTCCTCCAGGGAGAAACCCCACTTCTTCACCCTCTGCTGACCAGGCTCCTTGCTTTGAATGACACATGTAGCTTTACGTCTGTGTAAGCTCTCAGTCGTACAGGAGTGGTCCATCGATGAGAAGGTTTCTTCAGCCGTCATCTGTCCTTCTTTGAAGGTGTCGGACGTTTCGCTTCTTATCCAAGAGGCTTCGTCAGCAAACTAAAATCTTTTGCTGGTAGTTTTGGCCCTATATTTATCCCTACTGTCCAGACGTGGCGGTACCGGACACTGCTATGATAGGTCCCTGCTCTCAGGTTGGAGGGAGCAGAGGACTCATCCCTGCAGCTCCACTGATAGCTTCTATTGTCCTGACTGACAACTGGCCTGATTGCCCAATTGGCCCTGGTATCACCTCATCAGCATGTCTAATCCTATGTTGCCTAACCACTCTATTGTACGAACGATTCAAATTGAACCCCACCCCACCATGGTGATTTAGTAAAGGCTTTTGCTGTTTTATGAAAATAGCTTTTTTTACTCCCCTTTAGTACCATCTATTTTCTTTCGCTCAGATTTTCACCTCATTGTCATCAAATGAGTGGTTGCTAGCTTTTAGGTGCATATGTACTGCAGATTGAGGCCCAATAGTATTATCCCTGCGATGTTGATGAAGTCTTTTTTTGAGAATGTGTATACTAATTTGTATACTACCAGCAAAATATTTTAGTTAGCTGACGAAGCCTCTCGGATAAGAAGCGAAACGCCCAACACCTTCAAAGAAGTACAGATGACGGTTAAAGAAACCTTTTCATTGACGTGTAGCTTTAGAACACAAAAAAAAATATTTTTCGGGGGGGTCTTTGCAGATGTTTATGGTCAACGTTTCCTATGCTTTTTTGCAACGTGTTTGACTTGTATCGTGCTCACTTGATTTACATCATCCCCGCCACCCATTCAGGAAAAATCAATACTTTGACAATGTCCTTTCTTGTGTGAAACGCATAAGCGGCGCTCTGTGATTTCATTGAGATTGATTATTCAGAGTGACCTCTGAATTCCCTTTTAGACCTCCAGAAGTGAGCCCATTACTCAAAAGAAATTACCTGTAAATATGCCGCACGGAGCTTTAGGGAGCTGTTCAATCGACTGCGCTGAGCACCTTTTATTGTGTCTTGCTGACACTTGATCACGGCAAAAAGCCATTTGGTTATTTATTAAAAAAAAAAAGACATTCACTATAAATCAGCTCGGTGACAAGAATGCAAAGTAGTATTTTGTATTGGGTGCAGAGCTTGCCTATAAATAAATTGGAACAAAAAGCCTATGAAGATGATAAATGTATACTATAAACCCCCCAAAAATAAGGATGACTCAGTAACACAACATACAGTATTACAGTCGAGTAAAGTATTATTGCTCCAAAAATATTGAAACTTCAAAAAAAAAAACAATTACCTGGCCTCCAGGTCCCAATATGATTGGTCCTCACTGGTCCATGGGTTGGACGGTTCCTGCGGTGTCACCAAGGGGTCGTACTCCAAATACTGCTCCGTGTAGCTTATCAGACTGACGTAAAGACCATCCGAGACAGAAGACGAAACATGACTACCATTTCATAGTTGCCATTTAGGTCTTAGTATCGATCAGGGATTCTCTAGGCTGAGGAACGTCATGCGGTGTGCACTATGGCCTGGTTGCCAGCCTCTTTCTGGTATTTTTATAGATGTTTTTTTTATATGGGAAGATGTTGTGAAAGGAAAGTTGCATCGAAGAGAAATCAAATGTTAGAATGTGGAAATTTAGCACTTAACTCATTCACTGCCATTTCCGAATTGATTCGGGAATTAAAAATATGACGGGGAGCACCATTCCCACATTTGTTCAGGTTTTGTTTTTTCTTGTTTGGGTGCCAATAAAGCGCTGACCATGGCCTCTGCCAATGTTGTTTCCCTTCCACGAGGGGCAGCATTTCCCTTTTTTCCATGTTAGCACTTTATTTCAGCTTCAACGGTTGTTATGTATTGTATGTATCATGTTGTATTTGGTACAGCCACCCTCATTTCAAGCTCATATAACTCCAGACCCATATAATTTAGGAATCAACAAAAGAACAATACCTTCTGTTCAACTGTTGCGTAAAAGTCAATTAAAATGTTTTAAAAGTGACTATTCAATTTCAATTTTTAATGGCAATATAATTTTGTTTCAAATGAACCAAACCGCATGCTTAACCCATTCACTGCCATTCACAAATTTATTCGGCAATTGAAAATATAACGTAGAGTGTCCTTCCCGAATTTGTTCGGGTTTTGTTTTTTCATGCTTGGGTGCCGACAAAGTGCTGGCCATGGCCTCTGGCAATGTTTTTTTTCTTTTCCATGTTAGTGCTGTGTTCCAACTTCAGCTGTTGTTAAAGCGTTACAGTATATGTACAATATATGTATGTATATGTATGTATTGCATTGTATTTTGGACATCCACCCACATTTCAAGCTCATATAACTCCAGACCCATATTATTTAGGAATCAACTCTCTTTTTTTCTAAAAAAAATAAATAAATAAAGAATAGAATCTAAGGTCTCTTACGCTGTATTGAATGTTTATGTAGTCCTAAAACTCAATATTCTGTGGGTGATGGAATTCGAGAGACAATGACAAAAACCCTGGCACTGGAGTGGACACAATTTTGCACGTCTGGCAGTGAATGAGTTAACATCATCGTGCACATTAAAATGTTTTTTTTTTTTTAATTTTTACCTTTCAGCAACTTTGGACATTTTCATACAGTGACGATCAAGCTGGGCATTCAGGAATAAGATCTGTGAGTGGAAAAGGAATAACAAAAGTTCATAAATGACTTGAGTTAGTCTTCAATTTTGTATTGTATTGTATTTGTAATTTTGTATTGATTAGCTTACGGGGTGATGAATTGCAAGAATATGCGTGTACCTCTTTCTCCACGTCCTCTTTAGTTCCTTTCCTGGAATGATGAGAGGGGGTATGGATCGGACTTCGTGACTGCGTTCCCTCCTCTGCCAAACCATACACGGACTGGCTCCGTTGGAGGATGAAGGAAAGAATTTCAGAAAAAGGGAGGGAAGGGTGCTCATTTCACTTATAATAAGACCTAAATGATGCATTTGTGATGTGAGCAACAAATGTACAAATCTTACAGGGGCAACGTGGAAAAATACAAATAAGAATCTGTAAACGTACATTTTAGAGGAATAAAAAACACCCGTTCCAAGGTCAAACTGTGTCCATAATAAAAAGTACGCATGGCATAAAAAAGCCCACAAAACGGTACATTGGATACTTGTATAAAAACATATTTGCTCACTCATCAAGTGTGGAAATCAGAATCAGAATTAGAAAGCCGTTAACTCATTCGCTGCCAGATGATGTGCAAAAATGTGTCCCCTCCAGTGCCAGGGTTTTTGTCATTGTCACTCAAATTCCAGGACCCACAGAATATTGCGTTTTTAGGACTACATATACATTCAATGCAGTGTAAGAAACCTTAGACTCTCTTTTTTCATCAGAAAAAAAGCGTTAATTCCTAAATTATATGGGTCTGGAGTTAAATTAGCTAAATATGAGGGCGGCTGTCCAAAATACAATGCAATACATACTGTACATATTGGTTTGTATAGATCTTTAACAAAAACTGAATCTGGAGAAAAGCGCTAACCTGGAAAAATGGGAAATGCTGTCCCATTATGGAACTGAAAAAAAAACCTTGCCAGCGCTTTATCGGCACCCAAACAAGAAAAAACAAAACCTGAGCAAATTCGGGAATGGCGCGCTGCGTCATATTTTCAATTCCCAAATAAATTAGTGTAGCATAGCGCTAACATGGAAAAATGGGGAATTCTGCCCCCTTGTGGAAAGGAAAAACCATTGCCAGAGGCCATGACCAGCGCTTTATCGGCACCTAAACAAGAAATGGACTCGGGAATGGCGCTCTACGTCATATTTTCAATTCCCCTATAAATTCGTGAATGGCAGTGAATGAGTTAATAGTCCGACAATGGGGAAATTTGCAAAATGAAGCAAACAAAACCTTAGTGCATCTTATAGAAGTTTGAATGTGATGCAAGCCGCCATTTTTTGTTTTTGTTTTTGGTGACTGGTCATGTTTTTGAAGCTACATAACACTTTGTCAACTACAAAGTGTGTCATTCACTGCTGTTGAGTAATGCAAAAAAACATTTTTGGATTGAGTGCCACCGCTTGGTACCTTCTTAACTCGATGAGGATTCTTCATCCGTCTGCATTTCCGGATGTCCATCTCGGTGGTGTTCACACAGCCCGGCTACAGAAAAGACCAACACAGAATCTTACTGGTCACCCCGAGAACTCTCCCCCTTATGTTGTGTTGGGAGGGTGAGATAAGGTGCGCACCAGCAGCATCAACCCCCCCCCCTGAGGCTTACCACGGGCCGGTGAACATCCCAAAAGGCTCTCTCCTGGCTGTCGAGGATCTTCCTCTCGGTTTTATCTTTTTTCCTGTCAATCCTGCAGAGGAGATGAGAAAATACATCCTGAAGCAGTGCCGCTAACATCGATTTGATGAGGAGTGTGAATCTCCACTTGAAGACTCACTTAAAAAATAATAATACATTAGATTTCTAAGCGCCTTTCAAAACTCTCAAGGTCACTCTACAGTCACAGGATCAGTTTTTCTGCGGGTGAGCAGCGGTAGCCACGTGCCAGCGTTCACTCAAATCGAAAGCTAGCTAGCTAAATCTATCTATCTAGACATATAGTGGATAGCTAGCTAGATAACCACTCATCAGTCAGATAGCCAATAGACAGCAAATAGATAGCTAGCTAGCCAGCTAGTTAGTTAGATAGCTAATAGATAGCTAGATAGCCAGCTAGATAGTTAGATAGCTAATAGACAGCAACTAGATAGCTAGCTAGCCAGCTAGTTAGTTAGATAGCTACTAGACAGCAAATAGATAGATAGCTACATAACCAGCCAATTTGTCAGATAGCTAATAGACAGCAAATAGATAGCTCGCTCGCCAGCTAGTTAGTTAGCTAACAGACAGCAAATAACTAGCTTGCTAGATAGCCAGCTAGATAGTTAGATAGCTAATAGATAGCAAATAGATAGCCAGCTAGATAGCTACATAGCGAACAGACAGCAAATAGATAGCTGGCTGGACAGCCAGCTAATCAGTCAGACACCTAATATACAGCAAATAGATAGCTCGCTAGCAAGCTAGTTAGTTAGATAGTTAATAGACAGCAAATAGATAGCTAGCTAAATAGCCAGCTAGATAGTTAGAGAGCTAAGAGCAAAAAGATAGCTAGCTAGATATCTAGATAGCTATTAGACAGCAAACAGATAGCTAGCACGATAGCCCGCTAGTTAGTCAGATAGCTAATAGACAGCAAATAGCTAGCTAGATAGCCAGCTAATCAGTCAGATAGCTAATAGGCAGCAAATAGCTAGCTAGCCAGCTAGTTAGTTAGATAGCTAATAGACAGTAAATAGCTAGCTAGCTTGATAGCCAGCTAATCAGTCAGATATCTAATAGATTGGTCAATTTAGCAGTTCCTCCCCGTTGATACGGTTTACATAAAAAAATACATAAATACAAATATGAAGGGAGTGATTTAGTGACATTCGAAATACAGTGAGACCTCAACTTACAAACACCTCAACTTACAAACTTTTTGTCTTACAAACGTCAAATTTCTGAAAATTAAACCTTATAATAAGCACTATTTTCATAATACACACCCACCACGGCTGGCGTAGTGATCTTCGGCGGAAGCACACGACCGAACAGCACCAGAGGTTAAATTAACAACAGTCCTTATGGCTCTCTACTACCTGGAGCAGCATCCTGGAGGGACGAGCGGACAGCGGGGGGCGTGGCTTGCCTGTCAGTTCTGACAGGTAGGTCACGCCCTCATAGCAACACCAGCTGAAAATGGCGCGTCACAGCAACATCCATGACACTCTGACGAAGGCGGAAGTAGTCGCCGAAACATGTCAGGTATTTGAACACCGACAATACACTGTCTGTAAGTAAGGAATCTGCTTAACATTAGTCCTTATGGAAGGTGACTCTCCTTCCATAAGCCATCAACGACCATCAAAAAGGTCAATAAAACTTTATTTTACAGCACAGTTTATTTCTTTAATTACAGTCGTCATGTAATGTGCCTCTCTTTCCAAACAGCAATTCCCTTTGACCTTCGACCTCCAATGCCATTCCATCAAGCCATAAATGACCATCACAAATGTAAATAAAGTGACTTTATGATACAATGCAGTATATTTCTTTCATTACAATACAATAGCACATTTATTATACATAGAATAAGGTATGTTGTGTGTAGTTTGAAGGCTTATTTAATTGAAAAGTATATTTTATGGAAACCCGGGAACGGATTATTCCCATTTTAATGGTTTCTTATGGGAATTTTTTTTTGTTGAGAGACACACTTTTCACCTTACACACTCGGTCTGGGAACCAATTAAGTTCGTAAATTGAGGTCTCACTCTACTGATTTCACTTTTGACCAAAGGGCAATCCAGAGCAAATGATGCTTGTTCTCATCACACCTTGCACTGGAATTATGTCATCGCCTTTGTGCGAGTTGGCCTTGTTGCCGTAGTTACAGATCCCACTTACTTGACCTGGGCCTCAGCCTGCATGTAGATGAACTCCCACTTCCTGGCGAAGGCTCTCTGGAGCCGAGCGAGATTCTCCTGTCCAATAAAATTCAGATTATTCACTCAATGACAATAAGTGCATAGTGCACAATCATAAAAAAAAATAATTTTTGGGAGATTTGAATGTGCGTAACCTTTCACAGGTTATAGATAGCCCAAAATTGGGCTCGTACTCCCATAAGGAGAGCGAGGGGAGAAAATTTGGCACCTACCGCCTCGTAATCCGCCAGCTCCAGCCTAGTCTTATTCTGCATGGTGCGCTTGCACAGATAAATGGCTGCGGGGGCACACACAAGGCAGCGTTACGACAAATTAGCTTTTCCTTTGTACTCCACAGGCACATCCTTCCACTCATGCTTGCAATCAACTATTTTCAGTCCATTTTTGGGGGGAACGCAGGCAATCCAAATAGTCACACTGTCTGCATGTCGCGTGAAACACGGAGTTGTATTTTTACCGTAATCTGTGTTTTCAGGCTCCCAGCAATTGGACGGCCAGAAATATGGCGCCTGTGGAAGAATGAAGAGCAAACCAAGGAAGACTTTTACAATCCAGTTAAATAACTAAGCCGTACGTTGGCTTTATTGTTCAACTTGTAGTGATCTTGAAAAGAAGCGTTCAAAACTCAGCAGGGTCCCCTATGGGACAATAACTGACCGTTACCCAACAAACTCATCAATTGTCGTCCGTTCTGTCCATCCTGTCCTTTTCGAGTGTCCTCTCCGAGTGTCCTCTCCGACCGTCCTGTCCGACCGTCCTGTCCGACCGTCCTGTGCGTCTGTCCGGTCCGCCAGTCCGCTCCGCCTGTTCTGTCGGTCTGTCCTGTTCGTCTGTCCTGTTTGACTCTAGAGCCAGTCTGCACCGCCGGGTGCAGACCAGTTCCATTATGTGCCGTCCCAAAGATGAAAGACTATTTTGGATCTTACTTTTGATTCCTGCTTGATGTTTCTAATGTTAAACAAACCTAACATTAGCATTCCTGTAACCTATTTTAAAAGTTGACACTTTTTTTACTCACAAAGCGTGATTTTAAAGTCCTGACTTCATCATAATATTTTTCCCCATCGCAATGAAAGCGATTCAAAATAGCTCACTCCAAATGTCGCTGTCTGAGAGGCGTCCCGGGGATTTGCGGAAGCGAGGGAACATCACAGCTGCACAATCAAACGAGAGGCAGCAAAAGGCGCGGGATACACAATAGCGAAGCACGCAAAAGAAAGCCGGCAGTCAATGAATAAACAATCTTCCCGCTGTTTTGTTTTTCACGTATCCGAACACGCCGGCTCTTCTTTCATCAATTATATTTTCTCCACTGGTCGTTTTTGCAGTGATTATCGTTCCAGACTTGCAAGCAGCTCACCTCTCCCTTGTCTTTTTCTTGTTTTTGTCTCGCCTTTGCTCTCTTCGCTTTGAAGAGGCAAGGTCAGAAGAAGCGCCACGTTTACCGCTGGTCCGCCTTAATTAAATTGCCGCAACAGCTTCTAGTGGTGATCTTGCCTTTTTCAACGAGTCAAAAGCAAACGAGATGATTTCACGAGATCATCGTCATCTTTCCGATGTGACGCTTTTCCATTGTTTCGTTTTTAATTAGGACTTTTCGGGATGAAACATACTCAGTCGCGGCTTCGATAAAGCCGACGTATTTGCAGATGGCAAAAGACAAGCGAGATATCGCTGCTAGTTTGTCGCCTCGCAGTCAAACAAGCGCAGTCAAAGTCAACCTCAAACCAAAAACGCCGCCCCGTTGTGTGTTTGATGAATATTTTATCGGATTGGCATTCATTTTTAATAAGGTCACTAGATCCTAACGTGGAACATAGCAGGCCAAAAATGGCCGACAGGGCGTCAGAGGCGATCAGGCAAAAATTGTTTGATCTTTGCACCAAGAGTAAGCCATTGTTGAAAAGTATTTAATAGATTTTTTTTTTAATGTATTCTGGCACTTACCTGAAAACGATAAAAGGTGCCATCGTCCCTCAGGGAAAGGACGTGATCGGAGATGGGGAAGATGTAGCCCTGTGCTGCAATCAGACTGCCAATGTGAATGGCCTCAGCTGAGGAAAAGGAGGCAGAACAGAGCCCAAAGGAGATATTTGTGCTTACGTCTACGCTCGTGAAATCAAAACGGGTGTTTCACTTGCATTGGTGAAAAATCAGTGCGAGGGCTGTGGGCCTTCATAATGGAACAGTCTACGTGATATTTTTTAAAGCAAAAAAAAGAATAATCTAGTCTTTCTTTTTGAAAAAAAAAAAACATACCTGGATCTTCAATCGCAAGGTTCTTCATCATCCACTGAACAATATCCGTACCTGTGTCAGACATAAAATCAACATGCATTGCGTTATCGGCCGTGCATTTCATATCTAGGCCTTCAGTAGTGCTATGTCTGAACCAATCCAACCCTTCAGAACTATTTTATGAGGACACAACCTGGATGTAACTGCAACTCATAGAAAAAAATGTGGTGTGATTTTCTACAAGTTCACTAGAGGGTATCGTTAGCAGGAGATAAGGCCTGCGAGAAGGCCTTGGTGTAACCAACACGAAATTTGATTGGTTAAAGCAACAGTTTCATCGATTTTATTTTATGCTGTAGGGCACAGGTGTCAAAGTCAAGGTCCGGGGGCCAAATATGGCCCGCCACATCATTTTACTTGGTCCGGGAAAGCAAATCAAGCCTGTCAAGTTCCATGATGCTAAAGTATGACCCAAAATTTCCAATTATCCCATGTAAACCAACAACAGTCACTATGTTTTACTTTAAATGTGGTATTCATTGTTGTGTACTCCGTATGTAATATGAAGAGGAGATGAGAGATTCTAATGATTTCCACAAATTCAAAACGGCCCTTGAGACTAAACCTTAACTACAATGAGGCCCGAGGCAAAAAATGAGTTTGGCACTGCTGCTACAGGGCCTGCAGAACTGAGTGTGAAGGCTTCCCAGTAGTTTTCTGACCCTGATAACAAATAATGGCTGAAATGTGGTTGCTTAAATCCTTGAATACGAAAATACACATCTAGAAGAAGCACAACAGGAGAAAGGCAATGAAAGGAAGCTGAAAGACAATTTGGAATTATTTATTAAGAATTCATGGACACAATATCAGTCTGTGATTGATATTTTAGGCCAGCAGAGACGGTCTTTCAGGCCCTGTCGGTCAGCTATTGTTTATTGGGTACGATTCAAAACAAAAGGTCTGGAAAATTGACTCCAAAGACCACCAACAGCATGTCAAGATAAACACATAACAAGATTAATGGCATGGAAAAACGGCTGTGCCACTTAACACGACCGATATTTTTTCTCCATATGTCACTGATGTACTGTACAGGCATTTTTTTACTTCTTCTACCCATTTCCATTTCTACCCATAAGGAGACAGCGTTATATTCTTCAATCGTTTATTACTTTCCTCGCCCCAGGCGGCCATCGAGAAACGATTGTGCACCTCCATGCATGACTGCAGTAAAGGCTACTTTATTGATGTGATCTCCTTAGGCAGGTTTAGGCGCATTTTGCATGTGCGCAAGAAGTCAGACCAAAATGAGTATTTGTTTATGGGTATTTTTTGAAGAAAAAAACTACAAACATGCATGCCTCCACAGCTGCAGCTCCACCGAAGCAGTCAAGGGGTTAAATGTCTTGCTTAAAGGACAACCGACGTCACTTTTTTGTTTCTTAACTGACATCAGAAAAACGTTTTATAGCATCTAAAATACCCAAAACACGCAGTATGATATTTTTATTCAAATGCAAAACACCAATAAAAATGACTTAGTGTCCAAAATCGGCAAAAAATTGAGCTGCGAATTGGGCATTTTTCAGAAAGTCCCGCCGCCAGTTCGTGACGTCACGTCAAGACGTCTTGCATTGCTGGAGCATCAAAACAATGGCTTCAGATTCGGAGAATATGCTTTCTTGTTACACATCCAGTTATGAATATGAATCAAATAGTTCTGAAGAGGAAAGCATACATGTTTGCAATCGATTAAATAATTTATTCTGTCATTTTGAGGCATCTGGACTGCAATGTAGCGTCCCAGAAAAGAGGCAGAAAAAATGGCGACCAGCTCCTGTGAGGAATGAATCAGCCCGTTTCCACAGGCTGATAAATTCCTTCCATGGAGCTTGGACGCCCTCTTCTGATGGCTTTTGGGTGCAACATGAGGTTTTCAGACCAAACAAGTACAGCAAAATACATTGACGTGATGGAAGGACTGCTACAATGTGTCTTTTGTTCGGTCAGTGACGATACCTACCGTGACGTCACAGTAGGTATCGTCACCAACTCAAAAACAAGACTTCCTGAATATTCAGCATGAGTCTTAAAACATAAAATATAGCTATCTGCGGTGGAATCTTTGTAAAATACGCTCAGTAGAAGTCATTTGAAGCCAGTTTACAAATTATGGACACAACTTGTCCGGAGACATCGGTTGTCCTTTCAGGGCTCCATGACAGGTGCGTGGGGGAACAGCATGAGTTATTTCATTTCCTTGATACCGTAGTCTACTGCAAACATTTAGTCATATGTTTTGCTCCAATTGCATCTTCGACTAAAAAAATAAAGAAATAATAATAAAAAATAAGTATAACAAAATAATAATAATAATAATACTAAAAAAGCATAATCATAATCACAATCATACAAATACAACTAATAATAAACTGAAAGTATAATAATAATAATAATAATAATACTAATAATAATAATATTACTAATATAATAATAACAATATTAAATAAACAAATAAATAAATAAATAAATAAATAAATAAATACGGAATACGGAAAATGAGATGAGATGAGATGAGATAAATAAATAGGCGGGTGATGCAAAGATGGTAGGTTGGGAGTATGACGCAACTTACCGGTAACAACACTGGGAATTTTGGTCATGAAGCTTTTGACTGTCCTAATGGGAACGCCTTCCGTCTCATCCTGGATGAGAGTGACGATGTCTTCGATCTGCAAAGAAAGAAGAAACAAGTCAACGAGTGCATGACTGTGTTTGTTGCGGCTTCTTTTATTAGCGGGCAACACACGTGAAATTGAGTGAAAAAAGTAATAGGTAGTTTTCTATATGAATTAGATTAGATTTGGATTTTAGAGGTAATCAGACAGAACAAAAGAAGTTATTAAATTAGCGTCAGGAAGAAGTCTACTGCTCCCCCAACCTTAGAGCAGGGACCTATCAGGGCAGAGGCCACTCCATTAGGGATATATTTCAGGCCAGTGTTACCAGCACAACTTAACTTCGCTTACGAAGCTCTTTGGGTGAGGAGCGAAACATCGACACCTTCAAAGAAGTACAGATGACGGCTGAAAAAAAAAACATTTTCATCGATGGACCACTCCTGTATGACTAAGAGCATATACACGTTCTCTATATGAGGACAAGGTGGACTCCGCTATCTGGAAAAACGACCTACTTATCAAAATAAATAAAATGCCAATCGAGTAGTTATTTTTATTTGTATTTAAAAATACCCCTTACCTCATTCCTGAGGCACATGTGAAGGCTATTTTGGTCACTTATTAATCCAAGGAAAATAAAATAAAATAAATAAATAAATAAATAAATAAATAAATAGAAATCAAGGATCACTGTCACCTATAAACATAAAAAAGTGATTGCAGGCTTGGCGAGTGGGCGCAGATTTCACCAAACATTATTTCACACTCTGTCGGGCAGAAAATAAAGTCAAATATTACAAGAACATCCTGGCCATCTGCCATTAGTTCCCGCATTTACTCAACTAGTGAAGGACAAATACACCAATTCCTCTACCTCCATCACCAATTTCAACAACTTCATAACAAATGATTCTTCTTTCAATCGTTGTTTCTCCATCACCGCCGGCGAGACGTGAGGTGACAGGCAGAACAATAAAATGCTCATCCACAGGCTACCGCCGATCTTGCATAACCTTTGATAACAAAGGATAGCCTTAGAAGTTAGGAGACATAAGTGGCACTCCAAGCCGCAGGAATGACTACCAACCCGGAGACGATGGCAATTACCCTTTTCGCCGTTTTGAGATGGAAATGACTGACAAGCCCACTGCGGTTTTATTGAAGACAGGTAGACACCCTGCTGAGAGAAAATGTCAGTGTGGGCCCTCTGGGGGCGTGTCTTGATGTGTACACAGACAGAAAATCTGAACAGAAAAAAAAAAAAAAAAATCACAAAAAAATCACCCCCAAAAAAACATTTTTTTGGGAGGAAGGAATCACCCCCCAAAAAAAAATTGTGACGCTGATGTCGCAAGGCACACTGGAGGCCATCTTGTTGGCAGAACTCATATATGTAGATATATGTACAGTGATACCTTGGCTTACGAACTTAATTGGTTCCCAGCCAGTGTGTAAAGCAAAAAGTGTGTATCCCAAAAAATAATTTCCCTTAGGAAACCATTAAAATGAGAATAATCCGTTCCCAGGTCCCCATAAAACATAATTTTCTACTTTCTAATTTTCTAAGCCTTAAAACTGTGACGATCGCTCGAGTGCTAGGAGGCAGACCTCGAGCGACGGGCTTTTGGTGTTAGGGAAGGACCCGAAATACACGGCGTGACAGGCTTGGATGGATAAAGAGTCTTTACTGGAAACAGCATCAAATAATAACAAACAGGGATGAGTGAAGGAAGATAACTGAATGATAGCAGACCTGGCAACACGGACGTGGAAATGGCAATGACCAAAAATACTCCGACGGAGACGGTAGTGAGCACGAGACAGATATAGTCAGAAGGCACCATCAGTGAAATGACAATCAGCTGTGGGAACCCAGGTGTACGATGATTGGAGGGGCCGTCTCCCAGGATTGGCGGAGGAGGTGACAGGAGGGGCGGGGCGCGCCCCGGATGGCAACGAGATGTGACAGTGCCCCCCCCTCAAGGGACGCCTCTCGGCGGCCCCCCAGGCTTGGATGGGTGAGCCGCATGGAACGCCCGGGTGAGGGATGGGTCGAGGATCCAGGCCCGTGGGACCCATTGACGTTCCTCAGGTCCATAGCCCTCCCAGTCGACCAGGTACTGCACTCCTCTGCCCCTGCGCCTGGAGTCCAGTATCTCCCGCACGGTGTAGACTGGTCCGTCGTCCAATATCCGGGGGGGAGGTGGGGGGGCGGGCGTGGGGGCTAAGGGGCTGGTCTCCACTGGCTTGAGGAGGGAAACATGAAACACGGGGTGGATCCGCATGGTGGGTGGTAGCCGGAGCCTCACCGAGACCGGGCTGAGGATGGCCTCGATGGGGAAGGGACCCGTGAAGCGTGGGCCCAGCTTGGCCGAGGACCCTGCCAGCCGAAGGTCCTTCGTAGATAGCCAGACCTCCTGCCCGACCTGGTAGCTGGGTGCTTGCCGTCGATGGCGGTCTGCCACCCGCCGGTTCCGGGATGCGGTGCGTGACAGGGCGTCCCTGGTCTCCTTCCAGACTCTGTGGGCCCGTCTGAGGTGATGATCGATAGACGGGACCTCCACCTGGCCTTCCTGTGTGGGAAATAAGGGCGGCTGATAGCCACAGGCGGACATGAATGGGGACCGACCTGTGGCTGCGGAGACCAGGGAGTTGTGGGCGTACTCCACCCAGGGTAGGTGCAGGGCCCACGACGCCGGGTTGTGGAGGCACACGCACCGGAGGGCCGCCTCCAGGTCCTGGTTCTTCCTCTCCGTCTGTCCGTTGGTCTGGGGGTGGTACCCAGACGACAGGCTCGCCGATGCCCCTAGGGACCGACAGAAACGCTTCCATACCTTGGACACGAACTGCGGTCCCCGATCCGACACGATGTTCGTCGGAATCCCGTGGAGACGGACGACATGGTTAACCAGGAGTTGAGCCGTCTCGGTGGCGGACGGCAACCTGGTTAACGGAACGAAGTGGGCCGACCTGGTTAACGGAACGAAGTGGGCCGACTTGGAGAATCGGTCCACTACGGTGAGGACGACCGTCTTGCCACGGGAGGGGGGGAGGCCTGTCACGAAGTCGACGGAGATGTGGGACCAGGGTCTGGACGGAACCGGTAGGGGCTGGAGGAGTCCGGCCGGGGGCTGGTGGGAGGCCTTTCCACGGGCGCAGGTCGGGCAGGCCTTCACGAAGAGGGTGATGTCCCTCCTAAACCCCGGCCACCAGAACCGTTGGGCGATGAGTTGGATCGTCCTGTTGACCCCCGGGTGGCAAGCTATCTTAGATGTGTGCCCCCAGATGAGCACCTCAGTGCGTAGGGGGGGGGGGACGAACAGGCGATCCTTGGGACAGCCCCTGGGGATGGTGGTGGTTCCCTGGACTTGTTGGACTTTTCTCTCAACCTCCCACCTCAGGGCGCCCAGGATGCGCTGGGCCGGCAGGATGTTGGCGGTGGTTTCCTCCCTTTCTGCCGGCTCATGGATACGGGATAGGGCGTCGGGCTTGGTGTTCTGTGACCCTGGGCAGTAGGTGAGAGAAAAGTCAAAACGGGTGAGGAAGAGTGACCATCGGGCCTGCCGTGAGTTAAGTCTCTTGGCCGACCGGATGGCCGCCAGGTTCTTGTGATCCGTGTAGACGGTGAAGGGGTGTTTAGCTCCCTCAAGCCAGTGTCTCCATTCCTGCAGGGCCAGGACGACCGCCAGCAGTTCCCGATTGCCGACGTCGTAATTGGCTTCGGCGGGGCTGAGCCGGCGGGAGAAGAAGGCGCAGGGGCGCAGCTTCTGGTCGGTGGGAGAGCGCTGGGAAAGGACGGCCCCTACTCCGGACTCGGATGCGTCAACCTCGACCGTGAACGGGAGATCCGGGTCGGGATGACGCAGAACGGGGGGGTTGGTGAAGGCACGACGGAGGCGGTTGAAAGCCCCCTCAGCATCGGGAGTCCACCTGAAAGGGAGCTTGGTGGACGTGAGGTTAGTGAGGGGGAGTGCCTTCTGACTATACCCGCGAATGAAGCGGCGGTAGAAGTTGGCAAACCCCAAAAACCGCTGAAGCTGCTTGCGCGTCTTTGGGATCGGCCATTCCACCACCGCCTTGGTTTTGGCGGGTCGGCCCTGAGCTGCCCCTGCTCCACCACAAACCCCAGGAACGACAGAGAGCGGACATGGAAGTCACACTTCTCTGCCTTCACATAGAGCCGGTTTTGCAGGAGCCGCGCCAGGACCCGTCGGACGTGTTGCCGGTGTTCTTCTGCAGAGCGAGAAAAAATAAGAATGTCATCGAGGTAAACAAACACAAAAACATTGAGGAAGTCCCTGAGCACATCATTAATTAAATTCTGGAATACGGCCGGCGCGTTCGTGAGCCCGAACGGCATCACCAGGTATTCAAAGTGCCCTAAAGGCGTCTTGAAGGCTGTTTTCCATTCATCCCCCTCACGGATTCGGACCAAATGGTAGGCGCTGCGAAGATCCAATTTAGAAAAAATGGTGGCGGACTGAAGGGGCGCAAAGGCCGAATCCATGAGGGGGAGAGGGTATTTGTTGCGGATGGTGATGTCGTTCAGGCCCCGGTAGTCAACGCATGGGCGCAGGGATCCGTCCTTCTTGTCGATAAAGAAAAACCCTGCGCCCAGCGGGGAACGCGACGGCCGAATGAGTCCTGCCGCTAGAGAGGAGTCTATGTAAGTGCTCAGGGCTTCCCGTTCCGGTTGTGAAATATGGTAAAGTCTGGAGTCCGGTAATGGAGCCCCTGGCTGCAAGTCTATAGCACAGTCATACGGTCGGTGGGGCGGCAGGGATTGGGCGTTGTCTTTGCTGAACACCTCCCGCAGGTCGTGGTAGCAATGTGGCACGCCTTTGAGGCAGATGGCCTCGGGCGGGCCACCGCGGGAGGGGTTGCGCCCTGCCGTAGCCGACCGCAGGCAGTTAGCGTAGCAGTAGGGGCTCCAGCCCTGAATGGTGGGGCCCTCCCAAGAAATGGATGGGTCATGGGCCTTGAGCCAGGGGAGACCCAAGACCAATGGCGCGTTCCGGGAGGGCATAACAAGAAATTGGCGGTGCTCCACATGGTTGCCTGCCACTCGGAGCTTAAGTGGGGCCGTGAGGTGGGTGACCCGGGCTAATAATCGGCCATCCAGGTCGACGATCTCCTTAGGGGGAAGGAGATCTAAAAGTCGGCAGCCCAGCAGGTCGGCCAGGTGGGGGTCGATAATGCACCCGTCGGCCCCCGAGTCCACTAGTGCCCGCACTCTTTGGGAGCTGGAGGGGCCAAATAGTTCACTCTCCAGCTCCAACCGTGTGGCTCGTGTAGTGGATTTAGCCCCCCACGGATTCCGTTTCGGCGGGGACTTACATTGGCCGTGGGTCCTAGGCTGGGGGCCTCGGGTGCGACGAGCCCTCGGGTTGGCGCGGTCGTCTCCCCCCCCTATCACCATCGGTTCGAAGAGTCCCTCCTGGGGCTGCGCGCGGTCGCTGCCGGGTGTGGTCGACCGAGGTCGGCTTCGGGGTACCTCGGGCCGTCGGTCGCTCAGCTCCTTTCGCCGCTCTCGAAGACGCTGATCCAAGCCGATGACAATCCCGACGAGGTCGTCGAAGGTGGTGCCGGCGTCGCGGGTAGCCAACTCATCCTTTAGGTCGGAATTCAAGCCGCGACGAAACACCCCCCTCAACGCTCGGTCGCCGTAGCCGCTGCCAGCGGCCTGGATCCGGAAAGCGACGGAGTATTCTGCGGCCGAACGGGCCCCTTGGACGCAGTCGAGGATTCTCCCTTCCGCCTCGACCTCCGTCACTGGATGGTGAAACACCCGGCGAATCTCGGCTACGAAGTCCGGATACGAGGCGCACAGCTCCGGTCGGGACTCTCGTACCGCCAGCACCCATGATTCGGCTTCGCCCGCGAGCAGGCTGGTGATGAAGGCTACCTTAGCCTCATCGCTAACGTAGGCGTCAGGATGTTGTTCAAACACGAGCGCACACTGCATTAGGAATTGAGCGCAGCGCTCGGTTTCGCCTGCGTAGCGTGAGGGTTGGGGTAGCGGGGGCGTGCGCCTGCCCACGGGCGGGGGGGAAGGAACAGAGAGGGTGGCGATGCACTTTTCCATCTCCTTGAGGCGTTGAGCCAGCGAGGTAGTGGCGTGGCGCATTTCCTCAATCGCCTGGGCCAGCTGGCTCGAACGCTCCGCCTCTTGTACGAGGGCGGTAAAATACCTGTCAACGCCGGCGGGGTCCATGGGTGGTCGGAGTATTGTGTGACGATCGCTCGAGTGCTAGGAGGCAGACCTCGAGCGACGGGCTTTTGGTGTTAGGGAAGGACCCGAAATACACGGCGTGACAGGCTTGGATGGATAAAGAGTCTTTACTGGAAACAGCATCAAATAATAACAAACAGGGATGAGTGAAGGAAGATAACTGAATGATAGCAGACCTGGCAACACGGACGTGGAAATGGCAATGACCAAAAATACTCCGACGGAGACGGTAGTGAGCACGAGACAGATATAGTCAGAAGGCACCATCAGTGAAATGACAATCAGCTGTGGGAACCCAGGTGTACGATGATTGGAGGGGCCGTCTCCCAGGATTGGCGGAGGAGGTGACAGGAGGGGCGGGGCGCGCCCCGGATGGCAACGAGATGTGACAAAAACTACACAAAATATACAGTAAAGTCTCGTTATATCGACATCGGTTATATCAATAGTACTCAGAATACCTTTATTCGTCCCGCAATGGGGAAATTTGCAGTCCACAGCAGCAATTGAAGAGGGATGGGGTTGGGGTGGGAGTGAAAGGATAGAAAACAAGATATTCTAAGCATAACAAAATAAAAATGTCAACTGTATACTGTGCAAATGTAGATGTGCAAAAACCGTTCTATAAACAAGACTGTACATAGTGCAGAATCAAGAAATGGATTTAGATATATTGCAACAACCCATATTTACAAGTGTCCAGTTTTTTTTTTTTTTTTTTTTTCACATGTGATCATTGGGAATTGTGAAGCCTGACAGCAGTCGGTAGGAACGAGCGGCGGTACCTCTCCTTCTTGCAGCGCGGGTGTAATAGTCTCTGGCTAAAGGAGCTACCCAGAGTACTGCTTATTACGATACTATTTCTATGAACGCAAGGAGAAAATTTACAAGCCGCAGGATCGGATATATCGATAGT
Source organism: Hippocampus bargibanti (assembly GCF_051943395.1). Classification (NCBI taxonomy): domain Eukaryota; kingdom Metazoa; phylum Chordata; class Actinopteri; order Syngnathiformes; family Syngnathidae; genus Hippocampus; species Hippocampus bargibanti. The sequence continues at coordinate 10,378,386 of NC_142752.1, forward strand.
CCGGTTATATCGATATTTTTTCCGATTCCCGAGAATATCGATATAACGAGACTTTACTGTACCTTATTTTATGTATAATAAATGTGCTATTGTGGTATAATTAAAGAAATAAACTGTACTGTATAATAAAGTCGTTTTATTTACCTTTGGAATGGTTGTTGATGGCTTGATGGAATGGAATGGCCGGTTTCCTCAGCATTAAACACTTGATGAGGAACGTAACCTTCTTCTTTCACCATCTTGAGGAATGATCTCTTGTAGGTGCTTTCTCTGCGATAATTTTATTTAGTTCCTCATCAATTGTGTTCTGTTTAGCCGGGTTGATAGCTTTTTGCATCAAGTGAACAGATGACGTGTGCGGGTTATTTGTGGAGCCTGATTGATGGGAATTTTAACCTTGCAGTCTACACTCTGCCTTTGAACTATCAAAGTTGAAACGAGTCCAAATTTCACTGTTTTCTGTCCATTTTGTCACTCTCTGTATTCTGCCTGTATAATGTTTAAACCACCTCCCCTCACTGCTGTGTTCTTGACCAATCACGTGGCTTTAACCGAAAACTGGGGGCGGGGAATAGAGGACAAAAAAAATGTCGCCAGCCATTTTCTTTTTTGGAGAATGGCTTCACTCTCTGCCTGTAAACTCCCCGCTGCGTTCTTGACCAATCATGTGGCTTTAATCGATGACGGGGCAGGGAATAGAGGACCAAAACAAGCCGGGAGCCATTTTTCTTGTTGGGGGAACGGGCACGTTCGCGAACGACACATCACTTATTGTGGCAGCTCTGTGTGTATCCCGAAAAATAGTATGTATGCCAAGATAAATTTTTCATAAATTTAACGTTCGTAAACTGAAAAGTTCGTCAGCCAAGCCAAGGAGTTCGTAAACCGAGGTATCACTGTATATATATATATATATATATATATATATATATTATTTTCAGAGTGGAGGACATTTACTGTCGTGATAAGGCCGAGTTCAGCTAGCGGCCACAGAAAGCCTGCGGTCGAATCATTGAAGAGGATGTTCACTGATTGGGAGCGCCTCTGTATCGTGTTTCATTTACATCGCCTACTTTGGCTCTTACACAGTCAAAAGCTGAGACGCTGATTGCAGAAGCCTCTATCTCCAAAGTGGCAATCGCACCTTGATTAGGAAGTACGGGCCGTGTCCAGGGAGGTTTTTGAAAATTTGACCTTACATCTGGTGCAATTTGGTCCAAATTGTTGTGTCGTTCGGAGGTCGGCGTGTTCCGCGGAAGAATGACATAACACATGGGTGTCAAACTCATTTTTTGCCACAGGCCACATTGTAGTTATGGTTTCCTCTCCGCGAGCCATTATGAATTTGGAGAAGCAATGAGAATTTTTAATCCCCTCTACGTATTACATATACACACATATACACACATACGCACAACACATTAACTTATTCACTGCCATTCTCGAATTTATTCAAGAATGGCAGTGAATTTGTTCGTATTGTGGTTTTTCTTGTGGGGGAGTTGCCAATAAAGCATCGGTCAGACCTCTGGCAATGTTTTCCCTCTCACGAGAGGACAGCATTTGCGTATTCTCCGTGTTAGTGCCTTGTTCCAGCTGCAGCTGTTGTTAAAGCACTTTATAAATTTTATTTTTTATTTTGGACAGTCGCCCCCATTTCAAGGTCAAATAACTCCAGACCCATATAGCTTAGGAATTAACTTTTTTTCCTGGTGAAAGAGATTCGAAGGTTTCTTACGCTGCATTGAAAGTTTATGTAATCCTAAAAGTCAATATTCTGAGGGTCCTGGAATTTGAGTGAAAACCCTGGCATTGCAGTGGTTGCATTTTTGCACATCGTCTGGCAGTGAATGAGTTAATGAATAAATTGTTTTGAATTTTGAAGTAAAAAAATAATTATTGTTATGATGGTTTACATATGACAATTTGAAATTTTTGTTCGGACATTAGCAAGCATCATGGAATTTCACAAGTTTCATTTGCTTTCGCGGGCCGCATAAAATTATGCGGGCCAGATTTGGCCGCGGGCCTTCAGTTTGATACAGTGACATAGTGTAACCATTTACAGACAGGTTATCAATGAAGCTGAAAAAATATATTTCAAACAAAGAATACGCACGAACTATTGCGGCGTTGTTGTATATGCACAATGTGTAGCCGCTTTCTCGTTGGGTAATTGTGTGGCGCGATCCTAAAAGAAAAATTGTCAAAAGGAAAAAAAAAAGAAAGATGACTGGAGGAAGTCATTTTTCTTGAAGCTTCACGCTGGATTGCCATTGATTCCGAGTGGGTGTCATGACTCACAGCCGAGATGGCGAATAATCTTTCTGCAGCAAAATCCACATTTGATGTGTGAAGGTCAAACACGAGGCCCAGCTGACAGTTACGATGACAACGGGTTCATACTAGTTTCGGGCCAGCGCGCCCTGCATCAAGAGGGACGTGATGCTTAATGGAAGTGTAATGACAAACGGATGGCTCCTGCACACTCGACTGCCAAAGCGGCTCTGCCTGTCAAGCGAGGTGAAAATTGATGAGACCAGTCAAAACTTTGCGATCACCTAATAACTTTATGTGTCTCTCAAACAAATTGTCTGAGAGGCTGAGAGAGAGGTCCGCCCTTTGCCATTTCTTTCCCCAACAGACATCCACACTTCATCCATCAATCAGATGGATGAAAATGTCAATTCCATCCGGGGCAAATAACAATGACCGCCACACCACCTGGCACGCACAAGAACATTTTCACCCCCTCTCCCTCCTCCAAGTGAAATAAAAAGCCCACCTAAGCCTATCACGTTTCTATGGCAACTTGAGGCTAAGGGATCTGCTGCGTCCCAACCCCAAAAAATTAGGGACAGGGAGAGCTGACAGAAACACATCTACCGACCGACTCTTGAAAAACGGAAAAAAACATGGGACAAGTTTTTGTTCATTTACAACATGTCTCAGGGTTGAAAAGGTTTCTTCAGCCGTCATCTGTACTTCTTTGAAGGTGTCGGAAATCTCATCTGAAAAGCTTCGTCAGCGAAATAAAATTTTGCTGATAGCTCTGGCCCTATGTATAAATCCCTAAGAGGTGGCCGTGCCAGACCTCTGCTTTGATAGGTTCCTGCACTAAGGTTGGAGGGAGCAGATGACTATTCCCTGAAGCTAATCATTGTAGCTCAAGCTGTGTACTCACTTGAACCACTTTCTGCTTGATACTTTGCATGTTGTCTCATAGTTGTTAGCGAGGGGTACCACTTACATTAAGAGATCATTAGGGTCCTCCATACTTAGTACTTTGCTCCCCTCAACCTTGGAGCAGGGACCTATCAAAGCAGAAGTCTGGCACCGCCACCTCTGGACATTAGAGATTTATATATGGGGCCAGAGCTACCAGCAAAATTTTAGTTCATTAACACAGCTTTTTGGATGAGGAGCGAAATGTCCGACACCTTCAAAGAAGTACAGATGACGGCTGAAGAAACCTTTTCATCGATGGACCACTCTTGTATGACAGAGCTTACACAGATGCAACATTCCACAGTTCGTTTGTATTTAAATGTACGATATATTCCTGTCACGGTTTGCAAGGTGGTGATGGTAGTGGATCCCCAATAAAGCAGGCAGGAGAGAGCATCAGGTTGTATTTGAGAAATTGTATTAAAATAAAGTCAGCAGGAACCAAATCTAAAACATCAACATCATCTGAACAGAAAAATACAAAGTCTCAAAGAAAAACCAAGAGTAAAAGTCTGCCAAGATGAAACAAACTTGACAGGGTGAAGTAAACACATTCAATGCATACAGTGACCCGACACTGAACGGTCGTGCCGGGAGTCCTTTTAACTGCCACTGATGAAGACGACCAACACCTGAGCAACTGAGGGCGGGCCCGACAGCACTACCCGTTAGTTGCCAACAAGAATGTGCAGTCTGCCACTGATCAGGACGACTAGCAGGTGCAGGCGGGGCCGACAGCGCCACCCATTGGTCGGCAACCAGATCGTGACAATTCCTCAACGCTCGCCTCCCACAAAGTCCGGCCATATGACTCGATGGCATCATAACACTTGTCATTTGCTATCAGAGTTAAAAATTAAAATAAAGACGTTGAAGGTAGTAACAACATACAATCACAACACTTTAATCGACCATGCACATTTTATTTAACGATTTAGTAGGAATTTTTATTTTTCAAAAATGGCGAGCAAGTTTATCCAAAGTTGCAGATTAGCGTCTGCAGAGTAGCCAAAGAGATCAGGAATATGAATTGAGGATAAACCGTCCCTCGGCAATAATCGATAGAGACAAGTTTTTATCGCTATCAGCAAGCGAGGGACAATCGGAAAATGGCCAACCTCTCGAAGAAATCCGTCTCCGGCAGAATTGAAGTCGTCATCATGCACGGGAGGGTGATTATTTGCTCTCACGCCCGCCCGTTCGCTCGCTCGCTCGCTCAATAAAGTCGAGCCATCCGTTCTGCCTTACGGCAAAGTGTGTCCTTACCGTGAAATCCAATAACATTTTGAAAACGTGTTTCCTTAATGAAACGAACCCCAGATGAATCTTCCCGTCTTCATTTATCATAATTAGCTCGGCTAAAAATCGATTTCAAGGCCAATTGTCGTCGCATCTGGATTAAACGTGAAGGCGATTTAGAAATTGAATTTTAACAGCGCAGTGAGCAGTGGAAATTCCATTTGTCTCACAGTATGGAGTTTTGGGTTTGAATCTCTGCTCGCCAACCTGTAAACCTAAACTTTTATGTTGTTACATAAACATTTAAAATAATAAACAAACTACAAAGACACTGTTATCATCAATTCAACTTTTATCTCACTTTCAAGCCAAAACCGCTTCAAGTGCGGCAATGCGAACTGAAAAGATGATGAACGTGTTCATCGAACATTTGCCTTTTCTAATGAGGATCAGAGACATCAGGTGTGAATCATTGGCACCACCCTACCCACTCTCGAGGACTTGCACACTGCAAGATTCAAAATAAGAGCGCGGAAAATCCTATTGGACCCTGCGCACCCTGCCCACCTCCTTTTCCAGAACCAAATCCAACAGTCATTTAAATAGCTTCTTCCCCCGTCGCTATTAACTCTCTAAACTGTAACCCAAATACAACCGTATAGTCCTTCTTTGCAATTGTTCACAACCATGTCGAACTGCATCCCGTTATAATCATTGTAGCTCCAGCTATGTACTCAATTGAACCACTGTTTGATATTTTGCACAGAATCAGAATCATCTTTATTGCCAAGTATGTAGAACACACAAGTGATTTGTCTCCGGTAGAACACGCTGCACTCGTATCATCATCAGGAAAAATGGAGGCACGATACAGTTCTATTTGGGTTACTCTTTAGAACAGGTGTTGTGAATCTATGGCTTGCGAGCCATATATGCCTCTTTTGATGATTGCATCTGGCTCGCAGATAAAACTAAATACATATACACATTCTCACTTTTTTGCTGTTCATTTCCTGTTTGGGCGGCAGTAGGCGGAAGGCGCAATTTTGATTGGAGGATGCTGACCTATGGCCGTTGATGTCGAAACACGTAAACACCCCCGTTTAAATAAGCCTGACGAGTAAAAAAAATGGAGGATTCGCCTTTATGGAGAAGTTCCGCCGTGATTGTAATTTGCAATGAAACAATACCAATAATGAAACAGTTGAATATCAGTGGCACTTTGACAAGTCCCATGCTAACGTTAGGATCATTATACTTCTGTGAGAGACAGCAGAAAGCAAGTGTGCAAGTTTATGAGCAGTGAGCTAGCTAGCAGTAGCTTCGCCTATGGACCCGGAAGAAGCTGTTTAAATGTTTGCTAGATTTGGTGCGCCTGCCTGAGGGGAGTAGCTGGAAAAGGGGGTTGGCCGGGTGCGGAGGGTCCAGTAGGATTTTCCGCGGCCTTGTCTCGATTCTTGCAGTGTGCAAGTCCTCGAGAGTGTATAGGGTGGTGCCAATGACTTTTTTTCCGCACAGTTGTTCCTGAGAGGTACCACTTACATTAAGGATTCGATTAGATTAGCCTTTATTCGTGTCCTCCATAATTATTTGTCATGTCTTTTTTATGATGAATCAGAATCATTTTTATTGCCAAGTATGGCAAACACAAAGGCAGAGGTACGATACAGTTATATTTGGGTAACTGTAGCGTTAATGGCTTTGAAGAAGAAGCTGTTTAAATGTATGCTCAACATACTTGGCCAATAAATATGATTTTGATTCTGAAAGGCAACGCTCAACATTTGTTATGCAGGACTCCATTTTGGCACTATTGATGTTGACTTTCGCATTAGAAAATGATGCATTGACTCAGTAAATTAATATGACCGCACACGTTGTAGTAATAAACCCGATTTGCGCAACAGCACAGTAGCTTGAACAGATACGTCGGAAAAAGCGGAATGCTACAAAACGGTCCCGTCGAGAAATATTCTGCATCTGATACGCAAGCATCGACTTGATTGCCGGAAAAGGGACACAAAGGCCAAAGCTAACGGACATCTCGATCTATTACTGTGCAAAAGCGAAAGAACTGAGAAACAATCTAATTATGCGTGTTAGTGTTCAAGGTATAACAAATGGCAAGGCGGCAAGCGAGACCTCCTATATCTGCCTGGCATCCACGAGCGCCATTGATTGCACTTGTGGCCCTCCCGCCCCCTCGGGGACCTTCTGCCTGATAGATGATGAGGCCACACATTAGTTCTGCGTTACTCTTTGACTATGGAGCTTCAGGACAGGCTACATTTGTCGTAGCCACATCTCAAAACACCCTCCCCTAGCTCCTCACACTTCCTGTCATACTTAAGAGGAGAGCGCATTCTTTGGGATTACCAAAATCGAGCTAGCAGGACTTTTTAAGCCACTCATGATGGCCCTCAGGAAGCTACCCGCTCAAGTGCGCACTTTGGTAAAGAACGAGGGGGTGTGAAAATAACAGTCTGCGGCGCCAAAGCTGAGGGAGAAAGATAAAGTGTCAGCGTAATGTTTTCATACATAGCGTACGTCTTCTTCAGAGCACGTCAGGGAAGATGGCAATGCAATATTGAACACAAGGTGGGTGGGTGAAACAAGTTTTTCACATGTCCATTGTCGCCATCAATTATTTACTCTTGCGTGCAAAGACGCATGGAAGGGGCACGTATAGAAGGAGATTTCAGTCCGATAGAGTATGAACACCCTCGAAAGTATACAGTCAGCCACCGTCACATTGTGGTTTAAGAAAAAAGTTATATTTCATCAATAGTCGTTGTCCAAGGAAAGAAGTCAAAGATGGCGCCCGAGTAGGCACCTGTCAGCAAGTGCTTTCACGACCCTCATTTTTTTTGTTGTTTTTGTGTAGTGTTTGTTTTCTTTTGTCACTTTGAGTTGTTGTACGATCATCCTGAACTCTATTTTTTTGTTCTTTCTCATTTTTTTTCTGCAAGACCTCACTTCAACCCTTTCTTGTTGTTTGTTTTTGCAATTATGACATTACGTCACTTTATGTACGTCACTTCCTCACTTTACATACGTCACTGCCTCACTTTCCAGACGACACTACCTCACTTTACATACAGAAATGACAAGTATTGTCTGTTGTCAATTGTATGTCTTTTAGCCACGTTATAAGTGCCTTGCATGTCTTGCACGCTGGGTCCGAGAGGACATTAATTTCATTTGTGCTGTATGTCATGCATATTAGCACGTTTGACAATAAAGCTGACTTTGACTTTTTGACTTTGACTTGTGGTTCGTGTGGAATGGATACAGATGTTTTTCAGCATATCGGGCCATGACATTCATCAAGGAGGAGACTGCTGAGCGGTTGTGCCTTTTCAACAGAACAAATACTGTATGCCAGCACTGTTTTTGATCGGGAGGAATGTCGGTGCCATTTGACTGTCATCGCTGGACAGCTCTGGTACGATTGTGTTGTTGCACAGTCTGCGGCTGGATGGATGCATGGCTTTTAGAGCCCGCAATGAGAAGAAAGGAGTGGACTTATGGCGGCTGGGAATTGAAGCGGATTTACGTGGGACAGGAGATATGAGACAATCTCTTTTAATCAAAGCTTCAAATTTGATTTCAATTAGTTATGCTCGGATTGATCCTTGAACTATTTGGAGTCTTCAATTGACCCATTGTTCATTGACATCAAGACTGATTTATTTATCCTGTTGTATATCTGCCAAGACTCTCGCGTCCCTTACAGAACAACCTTAAACATGCTCCTATACTACTCAACGGACACTTCCTCCAGTCTCTTTTTCAACGTTAAAATCTAAGATGGATGATCATGCCACGCCACGAGAGTGGCTGCCTTCACAGCAGCTCCTGTATTTTATTTTTCTTCTTCTTCTTCCTTTCATAATTTTGACTGCTGTGAAATGTAAATTTCTCCACTATGAGACCAATAAAAGCTAATCTAATCTAAAGTGTGTGGAACTGTCATGGTTTGGAATTGAAGCGGATTTACTGTCGCGGCCTGGATTTGAAGCGGATTTACGCGGGACAGGAGATGTGTAATCTCTTTTCGTCAATGGATGCTACAGCCTCATGTTTGCTTACAACATTTAGCTAATAGCAGACGTGCACATTCCACCATGACGTACCACCTGATCCACTGGTGAAAAGGACGCTTTGATCCTCTCCTCTTTCATCTAGAACTGCTTCAGACAACAAAGAGAGTGCAGAAAGCATTTAAGATCGAATGACTGTCTGCGTCTTTTGTGTTGTGTTACATTACTTATTATTGAGTTTTTTTGCCGTTGTTTTGACTTGCAGATGGGGCCGCGAGATTGGCTGCCTTTATAGCAGCTCTGTGTTTCGTTTTTTTTTACCTCTTCCTTTCATAACTTTGCTGCTGTGAAATGTAAATTTCTCCACTGTGAGACTATTAAAGGCTAATCCAATCCACCATATTCGCTTTCCCAACTTTCACGCTAACACTGCTGCTCTGCCAATAAAACAAGTAATGAATGCCAAAACAAAAGATAATACTCAATCTCAGTGGAAACCTTGCAGACGGTTTAATTAGTAAGCAAATAGCACATTCAATGATATGTTGCCTTCCTTGTTATTGCTGGGCCGTGCAGGTTAGTTGGATAGCTCTGACCCCTACAGACAAAAGCTTCTACATTGAAACGGAGCTTGCGGGGATGGGCCGGCCCGGAAATGACTCGCGGCATACACATCGGAGGCAAAAAAAAAAAAAAAACGGTTGAAGTCACTGCCAATCAAATAAACAGTATGTGTAAGTTCAAGGTGGGGAAATATCTGCCGTTACCTGGACGACACTGGACTGTGTACTATGTGGCGCCCTTGAAATGATCGCATTTCCGTTTTAGAGCCTTCAGTTCGGATTGGAGATACCTTCTCTACAACTTGAACAAAAACACTATTAACAATGACTCATCTCTGTTTGCGTGTGAAACGTTGAAGCTTTTAAGAGCCATTTTCCAATCCCAACGGCTTTGTGTGGTCGACTAAGTGTGATGGCTCAGAAAAAGGTTTTCACCTTTTTGTTTCTCAGTGAAAAAAAAAATAAAACAAGTCCCCCCCCAAAAAAAGCTCAATGACTTCTAATGTTACATGTGTTTAATTGAGCAGTGAAAGCCTTTATTTTTCTTCCCTTCTCCAATATAAAATAATCTTATGAAGACACGCCAGTCTAGAAACAACTGCAAAAGAGTTGAGTCATTTTTTTTCGTAGTGATAATTCAAAAGCAATATTGCAATAGAAACTTCAACCGTTTCCAAAAAGTTATTTACAGTGATATCATGGCTTATGAACTTAATTGGTTCCCAGACATAGTGTGTAAGGCGAAAATTGTGTATCCCAAAAATTAATTTCCCATAGGAAAACATTAGAATTAGAATAATCTGTTCCCAGGTCCTCATAAAACATGATTTTCTACTAAATAAGCCATAAAACTACACAAAATATACCCTATTTTGTGTGTAATAAATGTGCAATGGTATTATAATTAAAGAAATAAACTGTACGGGTTATTTGTGGAGCCAGATTGCTGGGAATTTAGATCTTGGAGTCTCCACTCTGCCTTTGAACTATCAAAGTTGAAACGAGTCCAAATTTCATTGTTTTCTATCAATTTTGTCACTTTCTCTCTGTCGTCTGCCTGTCTCTTTAATGTTTAAACCAGCTGCGTTCTGGAACAATCACGTGGCTTTAACTGACGACTGGGGGCGGGGAATAGAGGACCAAAACAAGCCGGTTGCCATTTTGTTTTTGGAGAACGGGCTCGTTCGCAAATGAAACATCACTCATTGTGGCAGTTCCGAGTGTATCCCAAAAATATTTTGTATGCCAAGGTAAATTTTTCATAAATTTAACGTTCGTAAACCGAAAAGTTCGTAAGCCAGGGATTCGTAAACTGAGTATCACTGTATATCCAAGCAGCCACAAAATTAAACTGAATGTTGAAACACACGACTTTGACAGTTATTATAAGCAATCGTATCTTTTCACCAGCCTGTATATATTATTTTAATCAGTTTAGTTTAATCAGCTCTTTTAATATTTATAACTGTATTCATGGGTTTATTGTTCTGGTGTTTATTGTTCCATTTGATTGTAAAGTGTCCTTGGGTGCTTAGTTTTGAACACCCACAAGTTTAGAGTCAGAACAAGGGCTCCTCGAGTGGTATTTGTCTTGCAAATGAACCTCCATTTAGGATCAGGCGATTCGTTTTCCATAGCGCTTGCTGATGATCAATATCAAGTGACAATGTGCGAAGGCGGGCGGCCCGGTAGTCGAGTGGTTAGCACACCGGCTTCACAGTGCAGAGGTCGCCGGTTCGTGTCCCGGTTCGGCCTCCCTGTGTGGAGTTTGCATGTTCTCCCCGGACCCGCGTGGGTTTTCTCCGGGTACTCCGGTTTCCTCCCACACTCCAAAAACATGCATGGCAGGCAGATTGACCACTCCAAATTGTCCCTAGGTGTGAGTGTGAGAGTGACTGTTGTATGTCTTTGTGTGCCCTGCGATTGGCTGGCAACCAATTCAGGGTGTCCCCCGCCTCGTGCTGAGATAGACAGCTGAGATAGGCTCCAGCAACCCCCGCGACCCTAATGAGGAATAAGCGGTACGGAAAATGAGATGAGAGATGAGATGTGCGAAGGCAAAGCAACCGAGCAGAGTCAAAAACACCCATCTGATTTTGGAGTCAAAAGAAAACCTTGACGGTTTCAGTGCCAAACACTCCAGATACACAGAAACACTATCATATCCCGGGTGGTGGGAGACACTCCCACCCCACACGACCAACCTTAAGAGCAAAAAAAAAAAAAAAAAAAAAAAAAGGAGAGGGTGGGGGGTGATGATGGTTAAACAATTTTCAAAAATGAGCTTTCCGGTTATTCCTCTAAGCCCCTTAGAGGCCTCAACTAATATTCGTACTCTGACTTGGGGGGTCTTTGGCAATTACCTGGATTGCCTGCACAGTTGCAGCATCTCTGGTCACAATCAAGCAATTCTAAGTGCTTTCTATCTTTCTTTCTTGTTCTCTCCCTTTCCCTCTCTCTCTCGCTTATTTGTTTATCCATCTGCCGATTTATTTATTTATTCATCCATCTGACTATTTATTTACTTATTTATCTGTATGTTTTTGTATTTATGTATTTATTTACATATGTATCTGTTTGTGTATGTATTTTATTTATTTATGTATTTATGTATGTATCATTCTTCAATTATCTATATACTTATCAATTTATTTGTTTATTCATGTATGCATCCATTTATTTATACATTTATTTAGCCATTTATCCATCTATTTATCTATTTATCAATCCATTTATTTATGCATTTATCCATTGATTTACCCATCCATTTACCCATCCATCCATTTATCAATCCATTTATATAGCCATTGATTTACCCATCCATTTATCCATCCATCCATTGATCCATCCATCCATTTATGTATCCATTTATCAGTCTATTTATGCATCCATTTATCCATCGATCCATTTATTCATCTATTTATCTTTCCATTTATCGGTCTATTTATTCATCCATTTATCCGTCCACTTATCCATTCTTTTATCCATCCATCGATCCATCCACTTATCAATCCATTTATTTACCCATCCATTTATCGATCCATTTATTCATCCATCCCCCCATTTATTTATCCGTGTATTTATCCATCCGTTCATTTATCCATTCATTCACTTTCTCCGGACATTGTCAACTTCCCAGCATGCTGGCATTCGAACCTTCTCTTTTTTTCTCCAATTGTTCACACTTTAATTCAGAAAGTGACACAGAGTCATTTGTGAGCATGCAGCTTACGTGGTCCCTGCAGGAGATGAAAGCGCTACATTTCTGTCAACAGCTCTCCATTTGCTCTTTTTTCCTGAAACCACCAAGCTTAATGTGGACATCTGCTGCCGCTCGACGGGCTATTTATTAAATAAATGATAATGGCAGTCCATCGAGAATAATTCTGCTGTAGATTGCCACGTAAAGGTTTCTGGGACAATAAAAAAAATAAAAGCAACAATTTTGATTGTTTCTTTTTTGATTCACTTAAAAATTTAAGCAACAAATCTGTGATGAAAGAGTCTCACCAAGCACAAATAGGCAGAAAGACATAATGAACATAATCCTTGTGCATATTAACGTGCTGTTTGTTGTTTGCACAAAATTGGACATTTGCGGCATAAACAGTACAGTGAGACCTCAACTTACGAACTTAATTGGTTCCCAGACAGAGTGTGTAAGGCGAAAAGTGTGTATCTCAAAAAAATATTTCCCATAGGAAACCATTAAAATGGGAATAATCCGTTCCCGGGTTTCCATAAAATATAGTTTTCAACTAAATAAGCCTTTTAAAACTACACACGACATACCTTATTCTATGTATAATAAATGTGCTATGGTATTGTAATGAAAGAAATACACTGCATTGTATCATAAAGTCACTTTATTTACATTTATGGCCTGTGGAATGGCGTTGGAGGTCGAAGGTCAAAGGGAATTGCTGTTTGGAAAGAGAGGCGCATTACATGATTACTGTAATTAAAGAAATAAACTGTGCTGTAAAATAAAGTTTTATTTATCTTTTTGATGGTCGTTGATGGCTTATGGAAGGAGAGTCACCTTCCATAAGGACTGTTGGTAACTTAACCTCTGGTGCTGTCCGGTCGTGTGCTTCCGCCGAAGATCACTCCGCGAGCCGTGGTGGGTGTGTATTATGAAAATAGTGCTTATTATAAGGTTTAATTTTCATAAATTTGACGTTTGTAAGATGAAAAGTTTGTAAGATAAGGTGTTTGTAAGTTGAGGTCTCACTGTACTTTAAATATGACGGTGATGTCTCAACCCCCAATGTCACATCAACATAGCATCGTTTCAGTGCCTTCAAGGTATCGATCACTCCCTTCCACAAAAAGACCGGTCTATCAGTCCAACAATGCGCGTCCCTATGAAATATTAACACCCTGCGGGCAATCGCAAATGGGAGTTAAGTGCACAAAACATTGGAGCCCTGGAGTTGCTTAAGATGTTAAAGTGTCTCTAATGCGGGCACGCAACCAAAAATTTGATCAGTGTTGCATTTCTTCATGATTAAGCCCTGAAGCACTAAGCCTGCTTTTAATAGTAAAAGCTGGAGTACTTTGTCCTCTGAGGCAAAATACTGGAACACTTTATTAGGAAAAAAAACACTGGCAATTTAGAGGCTTGCTGGAATATGGGTGGACATTTTGCATAGGCAGATCTCAAACACAAAAAAATAAATATAAAATGTGAAACCAGGTCTCACATGTTATTATCCAGATCGATGTAAAGTAGCGAGATATACTTTCCGGTATAGCTTGCTTTATCTGACACACGCAGCTTCTTTGATCGGAATCGGTTACAGTAGAACGCGGCTAATATGCGGGTAGGCACCCCGCGGCGGTTTGAGATGAACTCTGCTATCACGTGACAACGAACCTACTTACAAATTAAGAGAACCATCAAACTCTTTATGCCCTTCCTACTTTGCTTCGATCAATAGTTTAACAATTGCTATTCACGCCACGTTGCGCCTCCATGTCTGGTTTGGCTTGTAACGTGGAAGGACATGAATGACCGCAATGCAACACAAATTCTCTGCGTGTTTTTAGGAATCTACCCCCAATATCGGCGTAACATTTTACTGCACAGCTGAGAAGGTGTCAAATTCATTTATTTGTAGTTACGGTTTCCTATCGAGGGGCTGTGATGAATTTGGGGAAGCCATTAGAATGTTTAATCCCATCCCCATAATACATTTAGAGCGCACAAAAAATTAATAACTACAGTAAAGTCTCGTTATATCGATATCGGTTATATCGATAGTACCGCTTATTACGATACTATTTTCATTTCCCTTGCACATTTCTAGTCTTTTTATGTATAATTAGTACCGTTTAGTACGATACCCGGTCATTACGATAATCCGGTTATTATGGTGCTCCTTTTCATCCCCCGCCGGCCATTTTTGTTGTTTACATCGATATATCGGTCGCGCCATTGGTCGACTTGGTCACATGAGCCGCCATCGGTCGCGCTATTGGTCGACTTGGTCACATGAGCCGCCATCGGTCGCGCTATTGGTCGACTTGGCCGTGTGACTTTGTCACGTGACACGCCATCGGTCGCGCCATTGGTCAACTTGGTCACGTGTCTTGGTTACGTGTCACGCCATCAGTCGCGCCATTGGTCGACTTGGTCATGTGACTTGGTTACGTGCCCAGCACCCGTGTAGCAGAGCCATTTTCATTTTCAGACGCTAGCTTGTGTGTAGCAGACGAGATTGAAGTGTTTGTGTTAAAAGGTAAAAATGGGAAGCAGAAGAAGATTGATGACTTTTTTAAATTGTATACATAATACAGTAAGATGTAAGCGTTGCAGTTTCCCTGTTGTGTTATGTACATGCCCACTGTACTGTATATGAATGCAATGGTTTTTTGCAACAATGTTTCTTGTTTTGTCTGCTGAAGCGCGATGATTCTGAAAATTATTAACATTCCATACTGTGTATTAAAGGACAGCCAATGTCATTTTTTATTCAAATGCAAATAAAAATGACTTCACGCCAAGACGTCTTGCATTGCTTGTGAATCCAAACAATGGCTTCAGATTCGGATAATATGCTTTCTTGTTACACATCCAGTTATGAATATGTTTCAAATACACTGTAGTTCTGAAGATTAAAGCATACATGTTTACAATCAAATTATATGTGCCATTTTGAGGCAACATTGGGGGAACATCTCCCAAAAAAAAAGGGAGCTAATGGCCAGCTCCGTTTCTTATAGGGCGCTTGGCGGCACTCTTTTGGCGGCTTTTGTTTAATGCAGTTCGGCGCAGGATCGGATATATCGATAGTCCCGGTTATATCGATATTTTTTCGGACTCCCTTGAATATCGATATAACGAGACTTTACTGTAGTTTTAAAATTTGAAGTAAAAAATAATGACTTGTTTTGGTTTACATGGGATCATCTGAAATTTTGGTTCAGATTTTAGAAAGAGCCGAATAAAATGTTGTGGTGGACCTGATTTGGCCCCCGGGCCTCGAATTTGACACCAGTTGCTTAGAGGCTCATGTGACATTCTCGCCAACACTAATTTCGCATCTGTAGTGCATTAATTTTGACCTTTGTTCCAAAAGGGCTCGAGGAAGGTTTTTAAAATCTTAGCCTTTGTATCTGTGTGAGCATACATTAGCAAATCAAATGGGTTTGGTATATTCAGAACGTTGTCGTTGTCTGACCTTGTTTCACCATTTTGGAAAAGATGGGCTCTCCCCGACTGGAAATTTATAAAAGCGTTGTAACTGAGCAGCCAGTAAAAACGTATTTTATGGGAGTCTTTGGAATTGGCCATTTTCTACCGGGACTCATTCACGACGAGCGCCTCATAATTTCCAATCACGGCCGACTGGATGCTGCTAATAAAAAGAAACAGGTGGAAGTCCTCCTCAATAATAGCTGTGAGTGTATTTATTTACAGATGAGGTCAAACGGCTTGCAAAATATACACCCCCCCCCCCTTCCCTACACCTAATATGCACAACATCTCATTTAAGCCCAGAAAACGTCTGCTATTGTTTTTCCCCACAAAGCAATATGCTAATCCATTCTCAACTCTGATTATCCTAATTAGGAATTAAACAGTTTGCTCTTCGGGCAAGGCCGCTGCGTGTTCATAACAAAGAATAAAAGCGCCACAAAACATGGATGAGCAACAAACTGCTCGCATTGTTTGGCCGCGATTATTATTGCTGGCCAAGCCTGTGAGTCACCATCTGCATCACAAAAACAGTCCTCGCACCGATGTGCAAACACTCACAGGATACAAACACAACGAAGGAACCAAAAGGTGCTCATGTAACATTAGAGCCTTGATCTGGAAATACAAAAAAATAAAAAAAGACTTAAAGGACAAAAAAACTCCTTTATAGCATCTAAAATACCCAAAACACGCAGGTTGATATTTTCAGTCAAATGCAAAACACCAATAAAAATGAAAAAGTGTGCCAAAACTACTTCAAAATGACCTCAGAGATGCCGAGTTTCAGCAGGTCCCGCCCCCTTGTTCGTGACGTCACGCCAGGACGTCTTGCCTTGCTCTAGAATCAAAACAATGGCTTCAGATTTGGAGAAGATGCTTCCTTGTTTCTCATCCAGTTATGAATATGTTTCAATTAGTTCTGAAGAGGAAAGCATAAATGTTTGCAATCGATTAAAGAAGTCCTCCCGTATCAATTCGAGCCGTTAGGAATCCAACGTAGCGTCCCAGAAAATGCACAAGATGGCGCCCAAGCTCCGTTGGAAATGGGCTGATTTGTCTCCTGGGAATTTGTGTCAACTAGTATCAAATAGTTCTTGGTGCAACACACAACGATTCACCATCGCGCTATTTATGTGTTTTCCTTCAAATTTCGGCATCAACACGGATCAACACGAAGTTTTCAGACCAAACAAAGTACCCAAAATGCATTGTGTGTCACTTTCTCGGTTAGGGGCGTTCGAGACGTGATGTCATGTCAGGCATCGTCATCAACTCAAAAACAAGACTTCCTGAATATTCAGCGCCTTCGAACGTAAATATAGCTATATGCTGTGGAATCTTGATAACATACGCTCAGTAGAAGTCATGTAAAGTGATTTTACAAATTATGGACACAACTAGTCCGGAGGCGTCGGTTGTCCTTTAAGTACACTATAAACGTCACTTTAGTTCATAAAAATCGATTTTTATTCATTCAGAATGTGAACCCTGCGCTTCCACCGTAGCCCCATCTGCAACCAACAGTCAAAGCGTTGACATAGAATCAAGGGCAAGCGACCTCTTTTGACATCTGTCAGCATGACGAACAAAAAAAAAAGACACTGAATGGATCAGAGAGAAAGAGAGATGAGCAAACAAGGGAATGGAGCCCCCTAGAAAGTGATTCACATCAAACTCATTCAAGTGTGACTGCTGTTGCGCTTCCCTTCTGGACTGTTTGACTAACCGACATGCATGAGCTCAAAGCGCATACAGTGATACCGCAGCTTACAAACTTAATTGGTTTACAGAAAGTGTGTGTGTAAGGCGAAAAGTATGTCTTCCAAACATTAATTTCCCATAGGAAACCATTAAAAATGACAATAATCAGTTTCCACGTCCCTGGAAGACATAATTTTCTACTAAATAAGCCTTAAAACTACACAAAATATACTTTATTGTATGTATAATAAATGTGCTATTGTATTGGAATTAAAGAAATAAACTGTCGTTTTATTTACCTTTGTGATGGTCGATGTAGTTGCCTCTTGATGATATCAGTGTGAAGTTGCCGTGGTTTCTCAGCGATAATACCCTCACACACTGTCCCCTGCTAGCTGCTTGTTAATCCAAATCACCAGAGGTTTTTCAACCTCTTCTATTGCCTGAGACCGTTGCTTAGACAACACAGAAAAACCCTTCGCCACAAGTAGCAATGGTCGACTTAGCATACTGGTACTGGGACGCCACAGCAATGGTCGACTTAGCATACTGGTACTGGGAAGTCACACAAACGCACACCTTGTTCGTGTTTTTCGATGATCTCGTTCTTCTGCTTGACCTATTTTCTTTTGTGTCTCACTAGCCTGTGGTGGGGTCTTTTTCGGTCCCAAAATAGCAAAAGTACTCCACTCGAGAGCAAACCACGTCTGCACTCAAAGGAAACTAGTCCGCCAGCCACTGTGGTGCTGTTCAACCGTGGGGTTTGGTGTTCCTTTGGCGAAAACTAGTCCGCCAGCCACCGTGGCGCTGTGTGGATTGGTTCGTCTGCCGATAACTAGTTCGTATACCAAGATAATATTCTCGCAAATTTAATTCTCATAAGGTGAAAAGTTTGTGAGCTAAAGCGTTCGTGAGCTAATGTATCACTGAATTTACTGACTTTTTTTCCCCTTTCATCTCATTCTTGAATTTCAATATCACCGACTTGGTAATTTATGGACTAATATGGGTAATTTATGGATTGTTTGGCTATGTTGTCAATCTCCCTCCTCCCTCCCCCTAAAAAGATACTGTCCACCGGAAGCTTGATATGAATAAAACAATCTGATTCGAAATAGGCTGCGACACATCGGTAAAATAAGTCTGCAAATTAAACAGAAGCTAAAACGTGTGACGCGGTTACTAATTCTTTCATCTGGTAACGCGCAATTTCAACCTCTCCAATTAACCTTTCCCCGCCACCTTGATTCGATAAGCCCGCTGCCTGGAGATCTCCAGCGATGACATTTCAATGCTTGTGACTTCACGAAATCACACCGCCAAAATAATAGCAAAGCCCCCCCAAAAGCTCAAAAGGAGGATAGCCAGCCGATAAGTCCTGTTTTTGTTCACCAATAAATACTCGGGCAGGGAGGAAATTGGCTAATAAATCTTCTACGGGCTCCGGTGAGCAAGCAAGATTCCCGTTTAATGGCTCCAACTCAAAAGATCTGAAAAGTCAGGTCATCAACTCATTCACTGCCAGTCACGAATTTATTCAGGAATTGAAAATACAGACACTCCCCTACTTATGAACATTCGAGTTATGAACATACATACAAACGTGTTTATAGTAACATATATATATATATATATATATATATATATATATATTACTAAATTAACATATTTTACTAAATTGTTTCTGAAAAACTGCAAAGAGTCCTTTGGCAACACAAAATTCCTACTTATTTCAAACCGATAAACACTTTTAGGCAAAAATTAGTGCATCCAAAAGATAGGCTGCCAAATGAAAAACAAAGTAATGTAGTTTATTCAATACATTGTAAGAATGAAAATTGTAAAGGGCAATACATTGGGGCGACTAAACAAAGTCTCGAAAAAAGACTATCAACATCGCAGGGATAATACTAGTGAGCCTCAATCGGCAGTACATATACACCTAAAAGCTAGCAACCACCCATTTGACGACAATGAGGTTAAAATCTTAGCGAAAGAAAATAGATGGTTTGAAAGGCGAGTAAAAGAAGCTATTTTCATAAAACAGCAAAATCCTTCACTAAGCCGCCACGGTGAGGTGAGGTTCAATTTGGATCGTTCGTACAACAGACTGCTTAGGCAACATAGGCTTAGTTATGCTGATGAGGTGATACCAGAGCAAATGGGGCAATCAGGCCAGTCGTGTACCTCATACTCCGGCACGACGATAGAAGTAATCAGGCAGGACAATAGAAATAATCAGTGGAGCTGCAGGGAGTAGTCCTCTGCTCCCCCCAACCTGAGAGCAGGGACCAATCATAGCAGAGTCCGGCACCGCCACGTCAGTACAGTAGGGATATATATAAGTCCGAAACTACCAGCAATACATTAGTTCGCTGACGAAGCATCTTGGATAAGAAGCGAAACGTCCTTCAAAGAAGTACAGATGATGGTTGAAGAAACCTTTTCATCGATTTTACTAAATGTTTATTTTTCAGTACAAACCAATACAGGTTACTTATATAAGCCTTAAACATACATTCCATTCAAAATAAAGCACTGAAGCAACTTACGAACGAATTCACCTTACGAACGACCGTTCAGAACGAATCTCGTTCGTAAGTTGGGGACCTTAATTTGTTCAGGTTTTAGTTTTTCATGCTTGGGTCCCGATAAAGCGCTCGCTGTGGTTTCTGGCAATCTTTTTCTTTTCCAAAAGGCGGGCAGCAGTTTCCATGTTTGTTCCAGCTGCAGCTGTTGTAAAAGCGCTACGTAAACCAATATGTATGTATTGCATTGTATTTTGGACAGCTGTCCTCATTTCAAGCTCATATAACTGCAGACCCATACAAATTAGGTAATAATCCTTTTTGTTTTTGTTGAATGAAGAGTTGTCCTAAAATTCAATATTCTGTTGGTCTTGGGATTCGAGTGACAATGACAAAACCCTGGCACTGGAGTGGACACATTTTTGCACATTTGGCAGTGAATTAATTAAATGACTTGCACAAAAATACAAAACATCTATTTATTCTCCACGATGATCCGCCCCAGGTTAACCTTTTGACCTCTCAATGGCAGTCGTTTTTGGGCATAGGTGTTGTTGGTTTGCATCCCAATGCTTTGCAAGCTAAAACGGGGAGCACGATGAGCTTGTTCTCCACCAACTGGCGTTCCTGCATGATTGATGACTCATCCGACAAGATAATGGGACGACGCCGCTGGCCGTGCATTTTTCATAGCTAGGCAACCTTTCGCACAAGATCGTCAATGTTAGGAATCGGAGAGTCCGTTATCCGTTCGGGAGAAGAACTGCTGAGGGGATGCTGAGAAAATTGGGCCGTCGCGAACTGCAGGAGAATCGATTTTTTTTTTGTTGCTCTCGTCTTACTTTAACCACCTTTAGCCATTTTAGCACTGCAACCTGAAGTAACCCCGACTCCTACAGAACTGAGTGACACCCGCTTCAAAGATGCACATTCAAGTCGATAATCCCTTTGCTTCCCCTTTTTTGACTTTCATGCCCAAATTCTCTAGTCTTGCCCGGCTTCCTCTCTGTGGCACTTTGGTTCACTCCCAAGACACCCCCCCCCCCCCCGATCCCCCACTTCCCACCCAATCTCGACTTCCCATCTTCAACAAGATTCAGTACAAAGTCATTAATAAAAACTGGCTTGGCGGTCTGTGTTGCACCGCCCGTCACCCTGACTTTCACATAACTCGGAGCTGATTCCGCAGGCATGATACCATACTCTAGAGATTGTCTTGAATAATCACGCAAGAATGAAGTCAGACACGCAATTCACTAAATAATCAAACTGAAGAATCTTTGACTCTTTTGTGACTGTAAAGTGACATTGAGAGTTTTGAAAGGTGCTTATAAATCAAATGCATTATTATTATTATTACTATTTTTGTCAAAAGACTCGCTCGATGTATATTTTGATAAAATAAGACTTTTTCTAAGAGTTGGAAAGTGAGCCCCTCTAACCCCTCCTCCAAGATATCAACACTTCCTGCTTTTTAACGTCCGCCATATCATCATGGTGTCTGCATGCTAATGAATAGCATGTGTGTGCTAACGAGACAACCTCCCTCCCCCCAAAAAAACTTGTTGATGGGTTGATGATTGCATCGGAAAGACTGAACAAGTGGGCTCGCTTCAAAAAAAAAAAATGTTTTAAGACATTTGATGTTGTACAATGTTGCATTTTTTAAACAATTTATGCAACAACAACAATGTGGTCTTTGTAGCATTTTAGGCTCATCTAACTGGAGTATTCTACAATTTGTGACGTAAAGTGTATCACAAGGTACTAATGTTTAACACATTCACTGCCATCAACGGTATTAGTTGATATAATTATCAGCTGGCGAGATAGCTATCTATTAGCTGTCTAGCTGGATGGCATGCTATTTAGCTAGCTATCTATTAGCTATCTGGCTATCTAGCTAGCTATCTATTTATCAGCTATCTAGCTAGCTACTTAGCTGGCTACCTATTAACTATCTATTTGCGGTCTATTAGCTAGGTAGCTGTCTATCTAGCTGGCTAGCTATTAGATATCTATCTGGCTAGCTATTAGCCAGCTGGCTAGCTAATAGCCAGCAGCCACACGCTCGCACGTGTGGCTGCCGCTGCTCACCCACAGAAAAATTGATCCTGTGACTGTAAAGTGACCTTGAGAGTTTTGAAAGGCGCTTTTAAATGAAATGGATTATTATTATTACTATTATTATTTTTATCACTTTACTGCTGTGAAATGTAAAATTCTCCATTGCAAGACAAATAAAGGCTCATCCAATCCAATCTTATCACCGATTAATGCCGGATGTATCTACAATACGATGCACAAACTGCAACGGGATATTTTTTGATGAGGTTGCAACTCTTGCTTCTACTTAGCAGTCGAAAGTCCAAAAACATTCACTGCAGCATTTGGAAAATACCAATAAGTTGGCGTCTATTGGGCATAGTCAGCACAAACTATGAGGCACCAAAAATATTTATTTAAAAACAATTGTGGGTGAAAAAATGAAAATTAAAAAACAATACATTTTCCAGTCAGCAGCTTTGAGCCAACATGCCTCCGCAGCCGTTCCCTCAATTGCAGTCTCCTCAGCAACCCATAACGTGTGAATTATTCAACATTGCACTCAAGTCACTCTGATTGAAAAGTTGACAGCAGATTAAACTTGCTCAAAGCCATTTTCCCTTTATTTTCCACGGGCTATAATGATGAAAATATGATTTAAATTGCATAGCTGGCCCTCCGCCCATCACTTTCTAATCTCCACTCACCGCCTCGCCAATGCTTTATGCTGGTGCGCTATAAATAAGTAAATGCGGGCCAATTGCCACCTGCTGGGGAAGCAGCGAGACGTGCGGTCATTACATTAGCGGTGTTATTTTCTGGCTGGCGTGAGGGCCGCATGCAAACATGCTGTGCGTCACGGTTCATCTCGCGTGACGACGGGTGCCGACTCTTAGGTCCTCGCATCCATTGTCGCGCCGCACACAAACACACAGGTTTACTTTAGGGGGGAGGGTGGCTAAATTGGCTTTGCAATGGAGTCATCTCACGTTGTTGCTCCCTTGTGTGCTTCTAGACTTCATACAGGGTGCCCACACGCAAAATGGAGGCCCATGGGAGTGAAAGCCTTTTGGGTTACTGTGATATTCGCGGTGAGTGCAAGAAAGAAAGAAAAATACCTCGAAAAGATACACTCTATCCAAGCGTAAAGATTAAACAATTTGATTTTTTTAGGCAAGAAAAAATAACACTAGAAAATATTTGCCTATTTAGTTATGCACAATTCGGCCACCGGGGTGCATTATAACACACTCACACGGATTTAAAAAAAGTTTGGATTGGATTGGATGTATCTTTATTCGTACCTTTATTCGTCTCACGCTGGGGAAATTACATTTCACAGCAGTGAAGTTATGAAAGGAAGAGGAAAGGAAAGAAAGAAGAAAAACAAAATAGGAGCTGTTGGAAACGCAGCCACTCTCGCGTCGCCATCTTGAAGTCAAACGAACAAAAACAACTAAATAACAAATAATATGACAACATAAAGACAGTCATTGATTCTTCAGCACTTGCTGTACCCTCTGTGACATGAAGCAGTTTTAGATGAAACGAGAGAATCGAAGCGTTCTTTTCACCAGTGGATCAGGGACGTCATGGTGGAATGTGCACGTCAACTATAAACTAAAAGCTGCTAAAAGCAGCTTTCACAAAGCTGGTGTCATCATAATCGTTTTCAGAGAGAAAAACTATTGTGGGCCTGTGAGTATTAAAATTGTCTGTTAACATGTGTTGCTGCACCTACTTGACTTGTAAGACATCCACCTGGAACAACAAAATCGGACCTGACATGTCAGTTATTTGACGTGTGACTTCATGTAAGAAGTAGGTCTTATAATACCTCGAACCTCTAAGCTACCCAATCGTTTCTGGTCCCGCCACGGTCTAAGCGCAATCATTCTGGGCGACAGTTATCAGGAAGGATAAGTCGCCCGATCAAAACAAGTAGACCAAGCTAGCGGAGCACAAAGCTGCTGGAGCATGCACGTTTCCTTCGTGAGGATGATAAGAGCAGTGGCAATATCCATCAGAGAGCCAGGAAGCCATGTTCGCTCACTCTATAATCCGACTTTATTGCAACAGTATGTCAACAGTGCACTGATAGCAGCACCTTCCAACTTGTTGTGCTCCCACGAAGATACATTTTTTTGACACGATATAAACCGAAGCATGCCACGATAATTTGTCATTAGCATTTATCATCGGAAGTGAACAACACCACCGCCAACTTCATCACCCTCACTTCCACCAGAGGATTTGCGTGTTTGCCTTTCATTGAGGGAATTTTCGCGAATTCTCATTTGCTTGACGCCTAAGGGACAGTTTACAATTTTGATGACCGTGACCAAGTGCAGACAAGCCCAGGTAAGACTTTCATAAATGTATTTTTAATCATTTTAATTATTGTACGAGCAAAAGTTTATATATGGCAGATTTTTACCTATGTACGTATTTTTAAGTGTACAACATCATTGCATACAAACTCCTGCAACAAACGCAGGCGTTTAAATGCATAAAACAAAACCTGCATGGGAGAGGGAAGATTTGCACACGCTGACTGACACCCAAAACAAACATCATTATAACAGTCAGACAGTTAAATATAAAATTTTACGATCGGCCAGCAACTGCTGTCTTGTCCTCCGTTCTAGTGTCGGACGAGCACAAGTCTCTAAATGTGCACTTGAATAATCATTAAGAATCTTAAAAAAAGAAAGAAAGAAATACATACATAAACATAAATTACAAATACATAAAAATAAATTTACATAAATAAATACATGAATAAAAATAAATAACCGTAAATTAAAATAAATAAAAATAAACATGAATTAAAAATAAATAAATAAATCCGACCAACCGACCAAATAAATAAATAAATAAATAAATAAATAAATAAATAAATAATCATAAACAGTAAATACATAAAAATAAACAATGAATAAATAAATAATAAATAACAACACATTTATATGAATAAATACATGTAAAAAATAAATACAAAATAAAACTAAATAAATAATATATATGATTACATAAATATAAACACATAAATAAACATGAATTAAAAATACATAAATACAGAAATTAGCAAAAAATTTTTCTTACCTTTCTGTAGACAATCATGTTGGGGGAGTCGTCATCGGGGTCCACGATGCTCAAGGACCTCATGGACAACAGGGGTCTGCTTGCAGGGGTCTGGACATCTTCTTTTAGGTCTTCCACATCTTCATCGGCCTCTGTAGACTCCGAAGAGCTGAGCTGCTCCTCACTCGCCTGTTCCTCTTCTTCTGCTTGTTCCTGCGGTTGTTGGGTCGCTGCCTCTGCCATTTCCCTGCCTGTGTTTAGTTATCCCGTCTTCTTTTCTGGACTCTCACTCTTGTCTTTGCCCTTCAATGATCCTCCATTGAGGTTTACTTGTCGCTGAAGTAAAAGTAAAAAGAGCTGAATCAAACAAGGAACCACAACAACAAATATTTTCAATGGATTAAAGAGAAATAAAACTCTCCAGAGGAAGTACCAGAGCACAGATTTGTGCTGCCAATTTCAAAATTGTGAGGCAGGTTACAAATTGAATGCAAACACAGAGAACGGGATCAAGGATCAAACTTGAAGAAATGCACAAGCCCCCAAATGGAAATGATTGCTGCGACAGGTGACACTAATCATGACCTGGAAGGTGATGGGAGGGGGGAAAGGCGGGGCCATTGCCCTCACTATCACAACAGTGTTAAATAATTAGTACTTTGTGTCATTGCAATTTGTAAATCAGGGCAAGTGACACAGACCCCCCCCCCTTTCCCTAAAAAAAAGGGAGGGCGCAGCTTGACAATCATAATAATACATTTACAGAGAACAGACAGAATAGTTGTTATCATATTTAAAAGTCCCACGCTTAGTTGGTCGCCGAACACAAGGCCCACAATGGATAAACACAGAAAACCTGGGGTCAATCTGAGGTGAATAGACACAGCCTGTTAATCTGTCACCTTCATGTAGGACACAGGTGTCAAAGTCAAGGCCCGGGGGCCTAATACGGCCCGCCACATCATTTTTTTCAGCCTGCAAAAGCAAATCAAACTTGTAAAATTCCATGAAGCTTGCTAAAATCCTAACCACAATTCCATATTTTTGAATGTAAACCACAATAACAGTCATTATTCTTGACTTCAGATTTGAAAACTAGTTATTCATTAATTTGTTGTGCGCTCTATATGTAATATGTGGAGGGGATTAATCATTCTAATGGCTTCCCCAAATTCATAACGGCCCTCGAGAGGAAACCGTAAGTACAATGTGGTCCGCGGAAAAAAAAATGACTTTGACACCCCTGATGTAGGAGATCTGGCCTTGGACTAAATTACTCTTCACAGGAAGAGCTCATTAGCCATGTTGCAAATCTATCAGTTAATGTAAAGACAACCTATTAAAATTTCTATGTTCTGTTGTTTCATGATTGTTGATGCTTGGGACCTCCAGGCGTGTGGTATTCAAATCAAGAAGACTGTTTTATTAATGTATCACTTAAAGGACAACCGACACCACTTTTTTGTTTCCTAACTGACATCAGAAAAACTTTTATAGCATCTAAAATACCTAAAACACGCATGATGATATTTTTAGTCAAATGCAAAACACCAATAAAAACGACTTAAAGTATCTAAAAACTACTTCAAATTGAAACCGGAAGTGGCGAGTTTCAGAAGGTCCCGCCCCCTTGTTCGTTGAGCCTTGCTCAAGTATCAAAACAATGGCTTCAGATTCGGAGAAGACGCTTTCTTGTTACTCATCCAGTTATGAATATTATTCAAATAGTTCTGAAGAGGAAAGCATACATGTGTGCAATCGATTAAAGAATTTATTTTGAGGCATCTGGGGGGAAATGTAGCACCCAAAAAAGGCAGAAGATGGCAACAAAGCTCCGTGGAAATGGGCTTATTTGTCTCCTAGGAATTTTTGTCAGCGAATATCAAATAGGTGGTCGGTGCAATACACAACGATTCACCATCGCGTTATTTATGTGTTTTCCTTCTAATTTCGCCATCAACACGAAGTTTTCAGACCAAACAAGTACAGCAAAATACATTGACGTGATGGAAGGACTGCTACAATGTGTCTTTTTTTCGGTCACTGGCGTTCCTTTAGTAACGTCACATACGGACTCGTCACCAACTCAAAAACGAGACTTCCTGAATATTCAGCGAGAGTCTTAAAATGTAAAATATAGCTATATGCGGTGGAATCTTTGTAAAATACGCTCAGTAGAAGTCATTTGAAGCCATTTTACAAATTATGGACCCAACTTGTCCAATGGCGTCGGTTGTCCTTTAAATTTGCATGTACTCTCAATAAATAGCTTGGCACAGGGCTGCAGAAGTTGGGCGTCGGTCATGAATGGGTGTGTGGCCTGCTGGCAGTAAAAGTCAATCTTCCTGCATTCAAGCTTTTGTTCACAGTGACCGACCAAACATCTCTGACATACATTGAATTTATAAGAAATGTATCAGAAGACGTTTTACAAATAGAATCCATAAATATTTCTATCAAAGTATTTACTTCTGAAGTAAATACTGTCTTATATATACATATCCTGTATATGTATTTGAAATATCTCAATATTTTTCTGGGGTAAAAATAGTCAGCAAAATATTCAATTTGCCCACTAAATGATTACGCCGAGATGGGAGGCCGCCATATGCTGTGTTCACATTACAGCGAGTGTACACTGCGCTGTTTGTTGTTTGACTTTTCTTTAGTTGAAAAATTCATGACCGTTGCACTCGTGGGTGGCTGCCAACACAAAGTGCTCCACTTTCCTCAACCTCATGTTCGTACGCGTTCCCAGTCCGGGTTCCCACATGAGAACCAGGTGATGATTGGAAAACATCTGTGCCGTTTCAAAAATGAGATTCAGTGAAAAGTGCACCGATGTTTTGAAATGCATCATCTTATTATTTTATTTTTATTGCTATGCCTTATGCTAAGATGGCCAATACCTAGAATTTGCACATCTGGCATAATGCTTTAGTGAAGATATGTACAATATATATATATATATATACAGTAAAGTCTCGTTATATCGATATCGGATATATCGATAGTCCCGGTTATATCGATACTATTTCTATGTACACACGGAGAAAATTACATGCAAACAGGGTCGGATATATCGATAGTCCCGGTCATATCGATATTTTTTCGGACTCCCTTGAATATCGATATAACGAGACTTTACTGTATATATATTTGGGGAAACCATTACAATGTTTCATCTGCTCCACATATTACATACAGAAAGCACAACAAATTGATCAATAACGACTTTTCAAATCTGATGTCAAGAATAATGACTTTTGTTGTAGTTTACATGGCACAATTTGACATTTTGGTTCGGATTTTAGCAAGCATCATGGCGTTGATTTGCTTAGGCAGGCCGAATAAAATGATTTGGTGGGCCAGATTTGGCCACTGGGCCGCGACTTTGACACCCATGCATTGGGCACTCGCGCTGTTACCTACGTGTCCTAAGTGCTGCCATCTAGAGGCTCGATTTGGAACAGCAAATTTGTATACAAGTCATTGACTGAATGATCCCCTCCAATTTTCTAAAATGGCACTTTTCATTTTTTTTTCATTTTCTAAAATGGTGACACTCAACAAAAGAACAATTACTTCTGTTCAACTTTTGCAAAAAAAGTGAAGTTAAGTGAATATTAAATTTTCAATGTCAATGACATTTTGATATGCAAGTTTCAAATGAACCAAAGCTTAACTCATTCACTGCCAGACGTGAAAAATTGTGCCCACTACTGTGCCAGGGTTTTTGTCATTGTCACTCAAATTGCAGGACCCACAGGATATTGAGTTTTAGGACTTCATAAACATTCAGTGCAGCGTAACAAACCTTAGACTGTCTTCTTTCATCAGAAAAAAAGAGTTAATTGCTAAATTATATGGCTCTGGAGTTATATTAGCTTGAAATGAGGGCGGATGTATAAAATACCATGCAATAATAAAGATAATAATACATTTAATTTCTAAGCGCCTTTCAAAACTCTCAAGGACACTTTACATTCACAGAATTTTTTTTTTTGTGCCGGTGAGCAGCAGCAGCCATTTGCACCAGCGTTCACTCTACCTGTAAGTAACACACCAGCAAAGTTATGAAAGGAAGAGGAAAGAAAAGAAAGAAGTAGAAAAACAGTAGCACATCAATGCATTCTTATTTTCTTTTTTGAAAGTCAACAAATCGGAGGGGAAATATTTTTGTCATTTCCACGTAGGGCCGCAACAACATCCTTTTTCCCGATGGCGTCTATCAAAAAGTCCCTTTTCTCTCTGGGATGAGGGTGGCGTCATTTTTTTTACTTCTTTACATTTTAGACAGTGACTGGTGGCTTGCTTCTTCCATTTTTCCGACAAGAGGTGGACCAAAGCCACGTTGTTCTTTCATTGCTTCAAATTGGCACATTTTTTCAGCCAGTGAAGAAAGGCGCAACCTGGGCCTTCTTTGCATCCCGACTCGCTGTGCGGGCGCCACTTGCAGGCCCAATACAAACATATTGGTTCATATAGCGCTTTAATAATAATAATACTAATAATAATAATAATAAAATATATTTCATTTATAAGCGCCTTTCAAAACTCTCAAGGAAACTACAGTCACAGGATATTTTTTCTGCGGGTGAGCAGCGGCTGCCACACGTGCCAGCGTTCACTCAACCCGGAAGTAACATAAAGTAAAAAAAAAAAAATAATCATCATTCTTCAGCACTTTCCGTACCCTCCTTGTGACATGAATTAGTTCTAGAGGAACTAAGAGAGGATCAAAGCGTCCTTTTCAGCAGTGGATCAGGGACCTCATGGACGTCATTTAACAACAGTTGAATCTGTAACAAAGCGATAACATGGAAAAAAGGGAAATGCTGCCCCTTGTGGAAGGGAAAAAACATTACCAGAGTCCATGGCCAGCGCTTTATCGGCACCCAAACAAGAAAAAACTAAACCTGAAATAATTTGGGAATGGCGCTCTGTCATATTTTTAATTCCTGAATAAATTTGTGAATGGCAGTGAATGAGTTAAGATAGTTGAAATTAAAATATAAAAACAAACGGCTCACTGAAATGTATTGAAATTAATTGCTGTTATATGTACATAACGTCTGCCAATGTTGCCCTACATTTTTAACACACCAAATCTGCCCCCCTTTGCAAAAAGTGTGAACACACCTGCTTTAGTGGTCTTGTGTTGGGATTTGGGTTATTCAGGCCTTTCTGGTAACTTTCTGGTATCATCAGTGCCACAAATCCTAAACCCAATCATAGATTTTAAAAACAAAATAGTCTTGATACTGGGCAAATGCAAAACTTGCCAACACTCCTTCAAGAACGTGCAAAGTGAACCGATCGGCAATTTGCCAGATGCCATCCAGCGTCCATTTAGCAAATCGGCTTTCTCATCTGCTTGCGTCCGTTCTTGCCTGCCATGTGCAAACCTTGAGTCAATCACGGCCCGCAGTTTGTGTCTCGCTCCCTCTCCTCAGCATCAGTCAGTGATTTCTGCATTCTCCGAGGACCACTTCATAAATACGCAGAGCCACGAGCTGCAGACTAAATTAGACTTTCTTTGTTTCGCTCCCACACACACACACACACACACACACACACACACACACACACACACACACACACACACACACACACACACACACACACACACACACACACACACACACACACACTAACACAGCATATAGAGTCTCACACTGATAACACCCCATGATGTCCAAATTTGGCTTTGTATTCTCACTTTTGACGCCAGCTGCACTGTCAATTTCTATTTGTAAACTTAATACAGTGATAGCTCGGTTTACGAACTCCTTGGCTTACGAACTTTTCGGTTTACGAACGTTAAATTTATGATAATTTTACCTTGGCATAGATACTTTTTTCGTACACGGGGCTGCCTCAATGAGTGAACGAGCCCGTTCTTCTAACAACAAAATGGCAGCCGACTGTTTTTGACCTCTATTCCCCGCCCCTAGTCTTTGGTTAACGCCATGTGATTGGTCAAGCAGTGAGGGGAGGTGGTTTAAACATTAAAAAGACAGGCAGACGACAGTGAGAGTTTCAACTTTGATAGTTGAAAGGCAGAGACTGCAAGGTTAAATTATCCCATCATTCAAACAACCCGCACAAGCCATCTGTACACTTGAAGCAAAAAGCTATCAACCCAGCTAAACAGAACACAATTGATGAGGAACTAGATAAAATTATCACAAAGAAAGCACCTACAAGGGATCATTCCTCAAGATGGTGAAAGAAGAAGGTTACGTTCCTCATCAAGTGTTTAATGCTGTTATATGTACATAACGTCTGCCAATGTTGCCCTACATTTTTAACACATCGAATCTTCCCCCCTTTGCAAAAAGTGTGAACATACCTGCTTTCCACTCCATTCCATCAAGCCATCAACAACCATCACAAAGGTAAAAAAAATGACATTATTATACAGTACAGTTTATTTCTTTAATTATAATACCATAGCACATTTATTATACATAAAATGTTATATTTTGTGTAGTTTTAAGGCATAGAAAATTAGAAAGTAGAAAATTATGTTTTATGTTTTTTATGTTTTATGGGACCAGGGAACGGATTATTCTCATTTTAATGGTTTCCGATGGGAAATTAATTTTTGGGATACACAGTTTTCGGTTTACACACTCTGTCTGGGAAGCAATTAATTTCGTAAGCCAAGGTATCAATGTATGTTGAATTATCATTTCTGCAATGTTGGGAGAAAAAATGTGAGTGATGGAATCACTGACAGTTGTTAAGTCACAAAAAAAGAGTACTCAGTGGAAAAGCTTCAAAACACTTCATGATGTTGTTCGGCCGCCCCATTTGTATGGCAAAGTTTATACATACAAGTTTTAATTACCAAACCAGCATTCTGACAAACAGACTCACACATTTGACCGAGCATCTTTTCCTCTTAAATCCCAGGTGAGCCAACACATCTGGTACCAACCAGGACACTGCATGCAAAACAGTCAACGTGTCACTTCCAAGTTAACAAGATTACCATGAGACATACTGAATGGAAATCATTTCAGTCAGTTGTCACTTTCTTACCTTAACGGTCTCCTCTTCCTATTATTAGGAGCTGTTTCATGCAAGCACCTAAAACAAATGGATTCACGGTCCCTCCGAACACCCGTGTGCACTGAGACAGAGGAGGGGAGGCTGCGAATGGAAGAGTAATGGAGGGGTAGAGAGAGAGAGAAAGTGAGAAAGAGCGAAAGAGAGAGAAATACAGTCTTGAGTATGCATGAGAGAGCAGGAGTAGATTTTGTGCAATGATGAAAGTGAGCCAGTGAGAGAGAGA
Source organism: Hippocampus bargibanti (assembly GCF_051943395.1). NCBI lineage: Eukaryota > Metazoa > Chordata > Actinopteri > Syngnathiformes > Syngnathidae > Hippocampus > Hippocampus bargibanti. The sequence continues at coordinate 10,410,827 of NC_142752.1, forward strand.
GTTTGTGGTGTGTGTCTATGTATGAGAGAGCGATGGGAGGGGAGGGGGCAGAAAAAGTGAGACGGGGATAAAGAGCAGCCAGCGAGAGAGATGAGACAGCAGGAAAAGACAGTGACAGAGAGAGATAGTAGAAATGAAACAACTGAGGAAAACGTGCGCAGCGTGTTTCAAAGTTTGACAAAGAGCGAATAGTTACAAACTGGGTTATGCGTTGTCCTTCCTTTGCATTTATATATTTTTTACATGTTCATTGCACCTTTTCCAACCACTTTGCTTTCTTTGACTGCCTGGAAACCACAAGAGCTGCTGTTAAAGCGCTATATAAATCAACATGTATTGTATTGTATTGTATTGTATGAGGTTTAACACACAGGTGTCAAAGTAAAGGCCCCTGGGGACAAATCTGGCCCGCCACATCATTTTATGGTCCGCGAAGGTAAATATAACATGTTAAATTACATTACTTGCTAAAGTCCGAGCCAAAATTTTACATTAATAATAATAATAATAATACATTTCACGCATAAGCACCTTTCAAAACTCTCAAGGACAGTTTACAGTCACAGGATATTTTTCCTGAAGGTGAGCAGCGGCAGCCACACGCGCCAGCATTCGCTCAACCCGGAAGTAACAAAGTAAAAAAACTAAATAACAAATAATATGACAACACAACGACACAGGTATTGTCCAATGTAAACCACAATAACAGTCGTTATTTTTGACTTTGGATTTGAAAAGTAGTTATTCATCAATTTGTTATGTGCTCTATATGTAATATGTGGAGGGGATTCTCGGATGTATTTCCTGGTTATTTGGAAGAGATATTTGGAAATGTTAGTATTTCGAATGACAACTTTATTCGTTTAAGGTGCGAGACGGACGAGAGGCAGTATATTACCGGGCAATCTGACAGCGGTGTAATTTGGAGCGTAAATGCAAAAATACATTTTGTGGCAGGAAACTTCCCGAATCGCACACACAAAGCTGTTTGCATTTCACTGCTTTCATTTGTGGTGCGTTTTAATTTGTTCCCCACCATGGTTGAAACTTTAATTTATGTCATGTATGCAAGGCAAAATAGCACTTGGTAACATTGAATTTTAAAACATTCAAAAAAGACATCGAAATAGATCACAGGTGTCAAAGTCAAGGCCCACGGGCCAAATCTGGCCCACCACATTTTTTATTCGGCCCGCAAAAGTACAGGCAGTTCAGAAAGTATTCAGAATGATTCACTTTTCCCGCATTTTCTTATGTTACAGCCCCATTGAAAAAAAGAATATATTAATTTTTCCCCTTAGAATTCTACACAAATTACCCCATAATGACAACATGAAATATGTTTTGATAAAATGTTTGTAAATGTATTAAAAATAAAAAAGACCTGTGCATAAGTATTCAGAACGCTTTCCTATTTCACGGTTTGCAATGTGGTGATGGCAGTTGTGGATCCCAAAAAGCAGGCAGGAGGGAGCAGCAGGTTTTATTTAACAAATTGTACTAAAATAAAGTCAAAAGGAACAAAATCTAAAACGTTAAAATCGTTTGAACAGAAAATACAAAGTATCAAAAGAAAAACCAAGAGTAAAAGTCTGCCAAGATAAAACAAACACATGCACAGCATACAATGCATACACAATGCAGAATGCATACAATTGCATACAATGACCCGACGCCGAATGGTCATGCTGGGAGTCCTTTTGACTGCCATTGATTGGAACGACCAGCACCTGCAAGGCTGCAGGCAGGGCTGACAGCGCTACCCGTTGGTGGCCAATCCGAACGTGGCAGTCTGCCACTGATCGGGACGACCAGCACCTGTGCAGGTGCAGGCGGGGCCGAAAGCGCCACCTGTTGGTCGCCAAGCAGATCATGACATCCTAATGCTTCATAGAAGCACCATTGGCAGCAATTACAGCCTCAAGTCTTTTTGAATAGGTCACTACAAGTTCCACAACTGAATTTACGGTATTTATTCGAGTATAACGCGCAGACGTGTATAACGCGCACACCTAATTTTCTATTAAAAATCGGGATACAATTTTGTTTAACTTTTTCTCGGTTCAGAACAAGCATTATGATAAAAATCATTTATTGACAATGTAAACACTGAATGACAATGTAAACGTTGAATCGAAACTATGAATATTGGTAATTGTGCAAAACAGCAATACTTAACTCAAAATAAAGTGTAGCTAAAGGAATGGTAATCAACAATAAAAAAAAGGAATGCGCGTGATGCGGGCCTTTCCGAGAATCGAAACTGAAGGTCACCTTAACAACAGCTCGACTATGGAGAATAGCAATGGAAAAGATAAAGTAATAAATATATATGAGAATTTTTTTTCCCAGGCCTCGTTTATAACGCACAACCAAACTGAGTTCTTTTTTGAGGGAGAAAATTTTGCGCATTATAGTCGAATAAATACGGTATTCCTTTTTCCAATAGGGCTGTAACATAAGAAAATGCGGGAAGCGTTCTGAATACTTTCTGAACTGACTGTAAATCAAACTTGCGAAATTTCATGCTTGCTAAAGTCTGAATTGCAAATTGTCTTATGTAAACCACAATAACAGTCATTATTCTTGACTTCTGATTTGAAAACGAGTTATTCATTAATTTGTTGTGTGCTCTGTAAGGAATATGTGGCGGAGATGAAACATTCTAATGGCTTTCCAAAATTCATAAAGGCCCCGTAGCGAAAACGGTAACTACAATGTGGCCCACGGCAAAAAAATGACTTTGACACCCCTGTTCTAACAGCTGGAAAAGCAAACGCAAACAGGCAAAACGTGAAGCCCGCTGGCATATTTTGGCTGAGCTCCGATTCACATCAAAGCGTGTGATGCAACTACACCAACTAAATAGGAAAAAACGCGCCCTGGCGACTCCCCCTTAGATGTCTTCCTATATGCGGCACCACGCAGCGTGCTGCTCTAATTCTCCACATCACTGTGCCAGATTATGAGAGGGATCGGGGGGCTAAAAAAAATAAAAAAATAAAAAAAATCACACATTGTTTTTCTTTCGCATTTTCATAGTGCACAAATGAAGGAAATAGATAGAAATAAGCTGACAAATCAATAAGCACACTTAGCGGTTAACTGTCTTTTGATACTAATGGACCACTCTGGCCTACACACACACACACACACACAAATGGAAACGAGAGTCTCTACTTCGGGCACACCGCATTACTGAGCAAGAGTAAACAGGAAGCCAAGGTCCCGGAAGGTTTGGTAGCGCGTTAGAAAATAGTTGGGTGAACGTTGCCCCTACTTTTGATCTTGACACACAAACTCACTCACAGACCACTCAGCTCGCCGACACGTGTGAACTAAAGTGGAGTGGTTGGCTCAAGGTGGCAAAGTTCGCCACGATGGGCCGAGTTTAAGGCATACCTTAAAATGCAGATGATCTTCCACCTCCCCCGTTCGTCCTTAGACTTGTCAGAAAAAAAAAGAAAAAAAAAATCCTTCAAGTGATGCAGCCCCCGCGTTTTCCACCTGTACCAAAGATGACTAATCCAATGCCGCCTCCTCCGCCGTTGCACCTCTCCTCTTTGGCAACAGACGCCTCAAACGACCCTGAAACATCTCCGCAGGTGGACACAGTTAAAGGACAACCGACACCATTTTTTTGTTTCCTAACTGACATCAGAAAAACGTTTTATAGCATCTAAAATACCCAAAACACGCAGGCGGATATTCTTAGTCAAATGAAAAACTCGAAACTGGTGATTTTCAGAAAGTCCTGCCCCGACTTCGTGACGTCACGCCAAGTCGTCTTGGCTTGCTCAAGAAACAAAACAATGGGCTCACGGAGTTCAGATTCGGAGAAGATGCTTTCTTGTTGCTCATCCAGTTATGAATATGATTCAAATAGTTCTGAAGTGGAAAGCATAAATGTTTGCAATCGATTAAAGGAGTCCTCCCATATCAATTTGAGCCGTCAATGACAGCATGTAGTGTCCCATAAAAAGCAAAAGATGGCGCCCAACCTCCGTTGGAAATGGGCTGATTTGTCTGCTGGGAATTTGTGTCAGCGAATATCAAATAGTAGTCTTGGTGCAACACACAACAATTCACCATTGCGTTATGTGTTTTCCTTCTAATTTCGCCATCAACACGGATCAACACGAAGTTTTCAGACCAAACAAAGAACCGCAAAATGCATTGTGTGTCGCTTTCTCGGTCAGTGACGATACCTACCGTGACGTCACGTACGGACTCGTCACCAACTCAAAAACAAGACTTCCTGAATATTCGGTGCGATTCTTGAAACGTAAAATATAGCTATATGAGATGGAATCTTTGTAAAATACGCTCAGTAGAAGTCATTTGAAGTGATTTAAAAAAATATGGACACAACTTGTCCAAAGGCGTCGGTTGTCTTTTAAACAAGTCCACGTTTGACTGACAGCATGCAGGAGAGGTGATAAACATCAAGCACCCAGCATGCACTCTATTTCTTGAGTGCACTAAATATTCACAGGCAGTTGGCGGGGAACTGCCGGATGCCATGCGTCCAATATTTTTCTTTGAGGTGAGCTGGAGCCATGAGATACAGATAATATTAATATATTTAATTTATTAAGCGCCTTTCAAAACTCTCAAGGACACTTTACAGTCACATGATATGTTTTTCTGCGAGTGAGCAGCGGCAGCCAGACGCGCTGTCAGATAGTGATTTATGCAAAATTAGGCCTCGGAGATGAAAATACTCACCCTTCCTGGAGTAATATGGCGGTTTTGGATTGGATTACCCTTTATTAGTCTGGCACTGGATAAATTTACATTTCACAGCAGCAAAGTTATGGAACGAAGAGGAAAGGAAAAGAAGAAGTAGAAAAACATAATACAGGAGCTGCTGGAAAGGCAGACACTCTCACAGCGCCATCTTTAAGTGAAAACACCAAAAAAAAAGCTGAATAACAAATACAGTAGGGCCTTGGCTTATGAACCTAATTGGTTCCCAGACAGAGTGTTTAAGGTGAAAAGTGTGTATCCCCAAAATTTATTTAAATGAGAATAATCCGTTCCCAGGTCTCCATAAAATATAATTTTCAACTAAATAAGCCTTAAAATTACACACAATATACCTTATTCTATGTATAATAAATGTGCTATTGTATTGTAATGAAAGAAATACACTGCACTGTATGATAAAGTCACTTTATTTACATGTGTCATGGTCGTTGATGGCTCTTAATTGACACCTGTTGCTTTCTGACTTATAAGGTCTTACGAAACTGAGGCATCACATTATCATTCATCATGTTGATGATTCTCATAGCCACAGTCTTTTCTGGATGCAACTGTTCAATAAAAGCCTGCACATCATTCCACTTAGCCAACATTGCCTTGATGCTCTCACTTGATGCTGCAGCCATCTCCTCCTCCTCATCCTCAGATGACAACTCCTGAATGGCTTGCTTCTGCTTGTCCTCTTGAAATCCTCTGTGTTGAGGACCTCATTATGGTCAGCAACAAGCTCCTCGATGCCGCTTGCATCCACTTCGCGTCCCTTGTTCTGGACAATGGAAACAATGTCGTCCAAAACAACAAGAGTCATGAGGATCAAATCCTTCAAAGTCCCTCTCAAGGATGCATGCGGGCCACAAATTCTTCCATGCTGCTTTCAAGGATCGAAGGGTGACATCATGCCAAGCCTTTTCTATCAGCTGAAAGCATCAAGTAAAGAAAGTCTTTGTGTAAAGCTTTGTTGCGAAGTATGGCACCAATGGTGGACTTAGCATATCCGCGAAGCCGCTAAATCAGACAAATGCACACCGCGTTCGTGTTTCTCAATGATCTCCTTCTTCTCCTCGACTGTAATTTTGTTTTGTGTCTTCTTCGGCTGACCACGAGCCTGTGGTGGGGTCTCTTTCGGTCCCATAACAGCAAAACTATCTGTAAAAAATCCAAGGTTTAATTTTCATAAATTTAACGTTAGTAAAACGAACATTTCGTAAGGCAGGGTGTTTGTAAACCGAGGCCCCACTGTACTATGACACAACACAAAAGACAGTCATTCAATCTTTAGCACTTTCTGCACCCTCTTTGTCGTATGAAGTAGTTCTAGATGAAAGAGGAGTGGATCCAAGCATCCTTTTTACCAGTGAATCGGGGACGTCATGGTGAAAATGTGCACGTTTGCTACAAGCTAAATGTTGAAAGCAAACACAAAGCTGTAGCATCCATTGACAAAAACAGATTGTCTCACATCTCCTGTCCCACGTAAATCCACTTCAATTCCAAGCCGCGACAGTTCCACATACACGTCAGCGCTTTCTGCTGCACAAAGCGGGGCTGTGAAAATGCTGCCTATTATAGGTGCAAAAAAAGCACTGACATTCCTCCCAATCAAAAACGGTGCTGGCATAGTCATGCTGCTGAAAAGGCGCAACCGCTCAGCAGTGTCCTCCTTGATGAATGTTGTGGCCAAAAATGCTTGATAACAATCTGTATCCATTCCACACGATGCACAACAACACAAAGTGACAAGAGAACAACACAAAAACAACAAAAAAAGCAAGTAGAGCACTTGCTGACGGGTGCCTACTCAGGCGCTATCTTGGACTTTTGCCTTAGGAAGCGGGAAACATGGCACCAGTGTAGGCTTCTGACATTTTTAGCTGTCATTCGGGGATGAAAATTGCTTATCATAAATGTTCAATTTGAAATTTAACATTGGATTGGATTGGCTTTGCCTTTATTAGACTCACAGTGGAGAAATTTACATTTCACAGCAGCAAAGTGATGAAAGGAATGAAAGTAGAAAAACAAAATACATGAGCTGCTGGAAAGGCAGCCACTCTCGCGGTGCCGTCTTGAAGTCAAAAGAACAACAAAAAACTAAACAAATAATATGACAGCACAAAGACAATATTACAAAACAAAGACACAGAGAGACATTCATTCTTCAGGACTTGCTGTACCCTCTTTGTGATGACATGAAGCAGTTCTGGATGAAAGAGGAAAGTATCAAAGCGTCTTTCCACCAGTGGATCAGGGACATCATGGTGGAACGTGCACGTCGACTACAAGCTAAATGTTGAAAGCAAACACGCAGCTGTAGCATCCATTGACGAAAAGAGATTGTCTCACATCTCCTGTCCCACATAAATCTGCTTCAATTCCAAGCCGCGACAGTTCCACATACGCATCGGTGCTCTGCGCTGACGCTCCTTTCTTCTTATCGTGTGCTCCTCAAGCCATGCATCCATTCAGCCGCATACTGTCCAACAGCACCGACCTTTCCGCTGAACAAAGCGGGGCTGTGAAGATGCTGCCCATTACAGGCGCCAAAAACCACAATGGCCCCTTTGGTGTCCAGCGATGGCAGTCGAATGGCACCGACATTCCTCCCATTCAAAAACAGTACTGGCATATTCAGGCTGCCGAAAAGGCGCAACCACTCAGCACAGTCTCCTCCTTGATGAATGTCGTGGCCAAAAATGCTGAAAAACAATCCGTATCCGTTCCACACGACGCACAACAACACAAAGTGACAAAAGAAAACACAAAACAAGACAAAAACAACCAAAAAAAGCAAGGCTCATGAGAGCACTTGCTGACGGCTGCCTACTCGGGCGCCATCTTGGACTTCTATGTCATACATGGACTGTAAGGAAAACAAAAGCAAGTCAAACGTTTTGTGCTGAAAATCAAACAGTTTCTGAAAGTGAGACGTGCAGATGTTCAATAGGGTTTGAGGTCCTGGTGTACATCCTGAGACCAGAATGCAGAATTTGCACAATTTTCCGTTTTTCTTTCCAATATAAAAAAACAACTAAAATAAAAAGCGACAAAACCACATAAATCATTTTTTTAACTTCAGAAACTTTTAATACAGAGATCACTGCAAATGTCTGTTTTCCATACTTTTACATCTACAATAGACACAGGATTTCAACAGCATTTTGCATTCTGTCATGTTCTACGACCCTGCATGATCATTCACACATCGACTCGTCGAAACTCTTCTACTGCAAACATCGACCAAGCAGGAACGAGTATCCAATTTATTTCAAACCTGTTTATCCGATCAGTTTGGATGGCTTCAGGAAAGAAACTTAGTGGCATTTTATTTTCTATCTCTTTTTTTTTTACTTCTTGAAAGACAAGTCCAGCACCTCTCCCTATTGGCCAGACATTGCAATAACAACAAAACTAGAAAAGCAGCAAATCACATCTCAATAACAAAGACTGCACAGAATGGATGGCTCCTTAGCGCACTCTTGTTCAAAATATGTAAACACCATCTATTTGACAAAAAAAAAACATGTGCAAAGGTTCTTTAACAAAAGTGGGAACGTATTAAGCAATTCACATTGACACACCCAAAAAAAGGACATTTGGATTAAATAAACAAACTGGATGCTCCGGATTGAATGGATGCAAGCTAAACGAGTTGCTCAGCCTTTCATTATTCAAAATACAAAAACCAGAGAGAGACCAATTTGCATGTATGTAAAATAAAATATAGACGATTAGCTATTTAGCATTTGGACAATGAGAATTTGTCAGCAGGGTGGCAATTTTGGGCATTTCTTTTCAGTTTCACAGCTTGGGACGATTGAAAGAATTCTTCACAGCGTGCCGCCATCTTAAATACGGTTAGTGTGGCAAGCAATTAACACATTGAATCTGCTTTTTTTTTTCTGGATGAAAGAGGAAAGTATCAAAGCGTCTTTCCACCAGTGGATCAGGGACATCATGGTGGAACGTGCACGTCGACTACAAGCTAAATGTTGAAAGCAAACACGCAGCTGTAGCATCCATTGACGAAAAGAGATTGTCTCACATCTCCTGTCCCACATAAATCTGCTTCAATTCCAAGCCGCGACAGTTCCACATACGCATCGGTGCTCTGCGCTGACGCTCCTTTCTTCTTATCGTGTGCTCCTCAAGCCATGCATCCATTCAGCCGCATACTGTCCAACAGCACCGACCTTTCCGCTGAACAAAGCGGGGCTGTGAAGATGCTGCCCATTACAGGCGCCAAAAACCACAATGGCCCCTTTGGTGTCCAGCGATGGCAGTCGAATGGCACCGACATTCCTCCCATTCAAAAACAGTACTGGCATATTCAGGCTGCCGAAAAGGCGCAACCACTCAGCACAGTCTCCTCCTTGATGAATGTCGTGGCCAAAAATGCTGAAAAACAATCCGTATCCGTTCCACACGACGCACAACAACACAAAGTGACAAAAGAAAACACAAAACAAGACAAAAACAACCAAAAAAAGCAAGGCTCATGAGAGCACTTGCTGACGGCTGCCTACTCGGGCGCCATCTTGGACTTCTATGTCATACATGGACTGTAAGGAAAACAAAAGCAAGTCAAACGTTTTGTGCTGAAAATCAAACAGTTTCTGAAAGTGAGACGTGCAGATGTTCAATAGGGTTTGAGGTCCTGGTGTACATCCTGAGACCAGAATGCAGAATTTGCACAATTTTCCGTTTTTCTTTCCAATATAAAAAAACAACTAAAATAAAAAGCGACAAAACCACATAAATCATTTTTTTAACTTCAGAAACTTTTAATACAGAGATCACTGCAAATGTCTGTTTTCCATACTTTTACATCTACAATAGACACAGGATTTCAACAGCATTTTGCATTCTGTCATGTTCTACGACCCTGCATGATCATTCACACATCGACTCGTCGAAACTCTTCTACTGCAAACATCGACCAAGCAGGAACGAGTATCCAATTTATTTCAAACCTGTTTATCCGATCAGTTTGGATGGCTTCAGGAAAGAAACTTAGTGGCATTTTATTTTCTATCTCTTTTTTTTTTACTTCTTGAAAGACAAGTCCAGCACCTCTCCCTATTGGCCAGACATTGCAATAACAACAAAACTAGAAAAGCAGCAAATCACATCTCAATAACAAAGACTGCACAGAATGGATGGCTCCTTAGCGCACTCTTGTTCAAAATATGTAAACACCATCTATTTGACAAAAAAAAAACATGTGCAAAGGTTCTTTAACAAAAGTGGGAACGTATTAAGCAATTCACATTGACACACCCAAAAAAAGGACATTTGGATTAAATAAACAAACTGGATGCTCCGGATTGAATGGATGCAAGCTAAACGAGTTGCTCAGCCTTTCATTATTCAAAATACAAAAACCAGAGAGAGACCAATTTGCATGTATGTAAAATAAAATATAGACGATTAGCTATTTAGCATTTGGACAATGAGAATTTGTCAGCAGGGTGGCAATTTTGGGCATTTCTTTTCAGTTTCACAGCTTGGGACGATTGAAAGAATTCTTCACAGCGTGCCGCCATCTTAAATACGGTTAGTGTGGCAAGCAATTAACACATTGAATCTGCTTTTTTTTTTCTGGATGAAAGAGGAAAGTATCAAAGCGTCTTTCCACCAGTGGATCAGGGACATCATGGTGGAACGTGCACGTCGACTACAAGCTAAATGTTGAAAGCAAACACGCAGCTGTAGCATCCATTGACGAAAAGAGATTGTCTCACATCTCCTGTCCCACATAAATCTGCTTCAATTCCAAGCCGCGACAGTTCCACATACGCATCGGTGCTCTGCGCTGACGCTCCTTTCTTCTTATCGTGTGCTCCTCAAGCCATGCATCCATTCAGCCGCATACTGTCCAACAGCACCGACCTTTCCGCTGAACAAAGCGGGGCTGTGAAGATGCTGCCCATTACAGGCGCCAAAAACCACAATGGCCCCTTTGGTGTCCAGCGATGGCAGTCGAATGGCACCGACATTCCTCCCATTCAAAAACAGTACTGGCATATTCAGGCTGCCGAAAAGGCGCAACCACTCAGCACAGTCTCCTCCTTGATGAATGTCGTGGCCAAAAATGCTGAAAAACAATCCGTATCCGTTCCACACGACGCACAACAACACAAAGTGACAAAAGAAAACACAAAACAAGACAAAAACAACCAAAAAAAGCAAGGCTCATGAGAGCACTTGCTGACGGCTGCCTACTCGGGCGCCATCTTGGACTTCTATGTCATACATGGACTGTAAGGAAAACAAAAGCAAGTCAAACGTTTTGTGCTGAAAATCAAACAGTTTCTGAAAGTGAGACGTGCAGATGTTCAATAGGGTTTGAGGTCCTGGTGTACATCCTGAGACCAGAATGCAGAATTTGCACAATTTTCCGTTTTTCTTTCCAATATAAAAAAACAACTAAAATAAAAAGCGACAAAACCACATAAATCATTTTTTTAACTTCAGAAACTTTTAATACAGAGATCACTGCAAATGTCTGTTTTCCATACTTTTACATCTACAATAGACACAGGATTTCAACAGCATTTTGCATTCTGTCATGTTCTACGACCCTGCATGATCATTCACACATCGACTCGTCGAAACTCTTCTACTGCAAACATCGACCAAGCAGGAACGAGTATCCAATTTATTTCAAACCTGTTTATCCGATCAGTTTGGATGGCTTCAGGAAAGAAACTTAGTGGCATTTTATTTTCTATCTCTTTTTTTTTTACTTCTTGAAAGACAAGTCCAGCACCTCTCCCTATTGGCCAGACATTGCAATAACAACAAAACTAGAAAAGCAGCAAATCACATCTCAATAACAAAGACTGCACAGAATGGATGGCTCCTTAGCGCACTCTTGTTCAAAATATGTAAACACCATCTATTTGACAAAAAAAAAACATGTGCAAAGGTTCTTTAACAAAAGTGGGAACGTATTAAGCAATTCACATTGACACACCCAAAAAAAGGACATTTGGATTAAATAAACAAACTGGATGCTCCGGATTGAATGGATGCAAGCTAAACGAGTTGCTCAGCCTTTCATTATTCAAAATACAAAAACCAGAGAGAGACCAATTTGCATGTATGTAAAATAAAATATAGACGATTAGCTATTTAGCATTTGGACAATGAGAATTTGTCAGCAGGGTGGCAATTTTGGGCATTTCTTTTCAGTTTCACAGCTTGGGACGATTGAAAGAATTCTTCACAGCGTGCCGCCATCTTAAATACGGTTAGTGTGGCAAGCAATTAACACATTGAATCTGCTTTTTGATTCTTAGAACAGAACCATTTTTAATTATAATTTGATACATCTTGACAAAATGTGAATTGAGCTAAATCCACGGATGCGTTTCAAGAAATTGGAATATTGTGAGAAAAAAACGCTTCAGTAGTTCAATTAAAAAAATTAACATTTCCTAGAATCACCACCTTTTGTTCTACATTTTTATTCTCTTTATCGGCTAACAACATAAATCTACAACACGGGTTTCACTTTTTGAATTGCTCCGCTAAGCTATTTTCTGCTCCGTTGCCATTTTGCTAAATGCAACTTTATGTTATGTAAAGTTTCTACATTCGTGCGCACACGGCCCCTGCAGACAAGGGTGGAAAGTCAACGATTCTTAATCCGGTTGGCGAGATTCTAAGCGTTCGTGTCAAATCGGATGTTAATAAGGAAGTAGCAACAATGTTTTTTTTTTTGTAGGGCAACAATTCTCGGAATAAAATTCGTCATTGCAAGAAAGTAAATAATGTTTACAAGGGCCAGTCTAAGGACACGCTGCATGGAACTCAATTTAAAAAGGCACACACACTTTTTCATGGCTGAGGATCTCACCAGGATTTTAGTAACATTAGTTTTGTTTTCGATGTGAATCAATGTGTTCAAGCAAAAGGAAAATATTTGTTTTGCTATTCTGAATAGTTGGTGTTGGAAACAAAAACTGAGAATTCCGTCATAAATTGTCGAAATACGAAAAAAAGGCGACATTTCTTTCACAATAAAATACTGCTACTTTTGGGGGGATGTGTTCCGACTAAATTATCTTTGTGACAGTAAATATGACATTAATATAAAGTTATATATGTTTTTTAAAAAGTGTGTGTTGGCTTCACCTGGTGTGTTTAACCGTTAAAATGAAGAGGGTTTGTTTTACTTTCATGTGTTGCCCGGATGCTGTTTCAAAGGCACGTATCGTCCACCGTTCGTCCTGGGAGTGACTTGAAATGACCCTAAGTGACTGGAGGCACAGTTGGATAAACCGACGTACATTCGCGCTAATGATGCATTCACAACACACACACAGACACTCTACAGTTGTTTTTTGTTGCTGTATCCAAAAACGTAGATAATTCTCTTGTCAAATACCCTTGGAACATTTTTTTCTGAACATCCTCACGTTCATAAACCTGAGGGTAAGTCTGCAAATGAGCAATCGACAAATCGCACCGAAAAGGTCAACTCATTTCATTTGAACGCCACCTTTGATTGTCAGTCAAATGACGTCTGATGCGCCATTATTATTATTATTTTATGCGGCCCTCCTGGCGATTGTTCTGAGATGGAAAAATACAAAGTGTACAAAGTGTGCAAAGCACGTCGACTAACCATGAGTAAGTTGCACTGGTAAATCACTAGAGGGCTCTGAAAACAACACGACAGCAGGCTGGAGCACCACGAGAACAGCGATAACACTGAATTCAAATGCTGAGAGTCAGGCTTGAGCCAGGATTATGAAATAAAGCCATTAAATTATATATATCTGAGGTTTTTTTTCTTTTTCTTGACGAACTAAACACCAATGTCAGTTGGACTGAACGAATAGAGCAACTTATTCATTGGGATTATAATACAATGAAATAAATAAACCCTTTTGCAGTCATCCTTTTCTACCTCCTGTAAAAAAAAAGGTTACCACTATTCTAGATTCTTTCAGAGTTCACCGCGTGAAAGTGAAAAAGTAATAGAAGGTTCATGCGTGGCAGTAGTTTCATAATCTTTCAAGGGATTTCTCTCCAATCTTCACCCTATTGCTTTTAAGACACACTCCAGTCTTGAAGTTATGGCGTGGCACCTCTGCCGATGGCTTTTAACTATATTCCTATTGTCGGATGAGGAGGGTTCAGGGTGGGGGGTTCGAGGACGGATTGGTTGTTGTGAACTTCCCAGAGGAAATAAGATTGACTTTGAGAAAGTAAAAAAAAAAAAATCCCTTCAGTGCTGCATCAGTGGTTGAAAAACAATACGCACTGGGGAGCATTCAAAAAAATTGTTGCTTTGCAGAGGGGAGCGGGGGTTTAAAATCCAGCCTCAAACATAATAACTGTCCGTTAAGGGGATATGAAATGCTTTCCTCGCAGTTTGGTGGGGAAAGCAGTTCATTATATGTGTTCGGGGAGTGTATTCCAGTGAACAGCAAGTGGTCGAGGCTGCAAGATTTTTGTTGTTTTTTTTCATACTTCATACATTGTACAAAGTCCACTGATGGCATTTAAATAGCACAGCTAACCTCTGTTCGGTTGGATTTGGCACTCACTGCCCCCCCCCCCCCCCCAAAAAAAAAAGGAAAATCCTTCCATATAGTCTACCTGACCAAAAAAAGTAGGATGAAAGTCTTCATCCGTAAATTGCTGATGCTCAAGTGTATAATAACTAGGGGCAGTCATGGTTCCTTCAGTCTACAGAAGGGGGCGTGAATTCCCTTTCTTGACACGCTTTTAGACAAAAAGGGGACGGCAGCAATTTCTATCCAGCTAATCAGTGACCAAAGTGGGATTTAAAACTGGGACTACCATTCGTGTGCAGCTCGAGGAGTGTCAGTTCATGTCAATGGTGTTGAAGACCCACTCTGTGAACTTCTTAAGCTTTGTAGCGGAGGTCTGTGACTCTTCCTGAAGCCTCTGGTTGTCCTCCCACAGCCTCTTGATTTGAGCCTGGAGCCTCACCTTCTCGTCACGCTCCTGCGAGGATTATATTCATGTGTGTAGAAATGAAAAAGAAGGGACCAGGGGGGTAAATATGTCAAATGTGTTGTCACCCACCTTCTTCAGATCGTCTTGGAGCATCTTCACCATGGCCTCTAACTTGGTTACTTTCCTTTCCAGTCCGATGTGGCCCTCACTGTGTGGATAAAATATCGTCAGTTTGATGGGATTGGTGACAAAATGAGCCTTCCCCCACAATTGTCTGTGGAGGCTCTCAGTCGTACAGGAGATGTCCATCGATGAGAAGGTTTCTTCAGCCGTCATCTGTACTTCTTTGACGGCGTCGGACGTTTCGCTGCTCATCCGAAGAGCTTTGTCAATGAACTAAAGTTGTGCTGGTAATCTGATTACCTCTTTTGTTGTCTGATGAACAGTGGACTACTCCCTGAACCTAATTTGATGACCTCTTTTGTAATGTCTAATGTATGATATCGTAATCTGATTACTTCTTTTGTTCTGTCTGATGTCTGATATTGTAATCTGATTACTTTTTTGTTCTGTCTGATGAAGTAATCAGATTGGCTTCAGGGAGTAGTCCACTGCTCCCCCGACATTAGTGCAGGGACCTATCAAAGCAAAGGTCTGGCACCGCCACCTCTGTCCATTAGGGATATATAGGGCCAAAGTTACCAGCACAACTTTAGTTCGCTGACGAAGCTCTTCGGATGAAGGGTGAAACGTCCTTTTCATCGATGCTTCCCCACAATCGCAATCACCAAATTTGAGGACGGCGCCACAAGCAAATCTGAACTTTTCACAAAATCCACTATTGTGGTATTTTTTTGTATTTTGTCATATTTGATGGTAATTTTGCCTGTAATGAGATATCAAGGAATTAAAAAGGTCAATTTGTACCTGGATGTAGGCCGGGACATGGGAGCAGGCTGCAGCTCTATGTGGCTCTGCTGAGGACTGGAGGCGCCACTACTTCGGTGGTTGGAATCCCCAAATACGTAACTTCTCTGGACTGGAAGGACACACACAAGAAGAATTGATTGTTGTTTTCATTTTAAAACTGATAGGAATAGAAGATCCCAAAATTATCTGATGAATTAACTTCATTTGGAGGGAAAAACAACAGCTGACATTTCATACATTCATACAATCATGTCCAAAGAATGCATTCTCGGCTCAGGGGCCAAAAGCGACCCATGGTCAATTTTCATGCGGCCCGCAGCCCCCGTCATACTGTAAAGTAAATAACATCTGACCCGCATGTAGAATTAATATATTGGGCTATAACGCTGTTACCTGTGTGTGTGCAAAGTGCTGCCATCTTTAGGCTCAATTAGAAACAGCAAATTAGTATACGAGTATGTATCGTATTTTCCAGTGTCTAAGGCGAACCGGAGTATAAGGTGCACCCCCAATGAATGGTGAACTTTTTCCATATATAAGGCGCGCCAGACTATAAGGTGCAAGATAGCCAGCTCGGTACCTAGATAATAGATATCAAATAGATAGCAAATGGATCGCAAATAGTCAATGAATAAAAAAAAGTTTTCCAAATATAATACAAAAACATAAAAAAAAAAGCTGGGGTTACCCATGACTTCTTCTACAGGGGGAAATGCAGTCAGTAGTAGCTAACAGTAATTGCGAGACCTGTCGTGGCTTAATATTACTTCACATAGAAGGCGAACCTGCGTATAAGGCGCAGGGTCATTTATAGAAGAAAATGAAGGCCTTATCCACCGGAAAATACGGTAATTGACTGAATGAGACCCCCAATTTTCTAAAATGGCGATTTTCTACATTTCTTTTTTACATTTTTTAAAATAGCAACAATCAACAAAAGAACAATTACTTCTGTTCAACTGTTGCAAAAAAATGTAATTAAAATGTTTTTACAAGTCATATTCAATTGCCAATATAATTTTGTTTCAAATGAACCAAACACATGCTAACTTATTCACTGCCATTCACACATTTATTCGGGAATTGAAAATTTACAGTCACAGGACCAGTTTTTCTGCGGGTGAGCAGCGGCAGCCACATGCGCCAGCGTTCACTCAACCCAGAAATAACTCAAATAAATAGAAAGCTAGCTAGCTAGTTAACAGATAGTTAATATATAGCTAGATAGACAGTTAGCTAAGTAGCTAGAGAGCCATATAGCTAATAAATAGCCGGCTACATAGCTAGATAGCCAGATAGCTAATAGATAGCAAATATATAGCAAATGGATAGCAAATAGATAACAAGCTAGGTACCTAGATAATACATATCAAATAGATAGCAAATGGGTCGCAAATAGATAGATAGCTAGACAGCAAATAGATAGCAATTGGATAGCCAGCTAAGTAGCTAGCTAAATATCAAATAGATAGCAAATGGGTTGCAAATAAATAGCGAGCTAGGTAGCTAGCTAGCTGTGTCTGTTCACCTCAGATTGACCCCACATTTTCTGTGCTTCCATTGTGGGCCTTCTAAGCATGATTTTTTTTTAAATATGATAACTTCTATTCTGTCTATTCTTTATCACTCAGTTTATTATGTATGTTTTTTAATGAAAGCGTATCTACTTAGCTGTTTTTTTACTCACCAGCTGAAGGCAAAAATTCAACTCCACTAAAATACTTACTTATTGAATAAAAAAACACTGAATGACCCACTGAAATTTATTTCAAATAATTGCTGTTATATGAAAAGAATGTCCGCCACGGTGACCCCACCCAGCATTTTTAACACCAAATATGTCCCCCTTTGCAAAAAGTTTGGACACCCCTGTTATATGACAATAAATCTGGAAAGTTCCCTTTTTTTTAACAATACAAAAAAATAAACTTAAAAAGTGTATGTAAAATGAACCGGACCGTAATGTGTGTTTCTTTCACTGTCAAACGTATTGGCCACATCCACCAGATGTGTCCAGTCCAGCGGGCTGTCCCTCTCAGAGGACGGCAGGGGCATGAGCTCCTGAGGCAGAGGCCCACGATGACGCTCCACCAAATCCACCAAAGACGTGTCGGATGCCGAGAGGTCTCCTGCGGACAGAAATATTAGCGCAATCGATTGCCATGACGACGGGTGGAATTTTGCGCTGAACGTTTCCCAGCTCGGCAATTTCTGTTACCATGGAGCTTGACTCCCAGTTTATAGGACGGCCGTCGAAGCGGCACGCCGCGGGTGGTGGGTGAGCGCGGCAGAGTGGAGCAACTGAAGAGGACGTCGGCGCCGAGTGCCGCTTCCGTCATTGAATCCGTCAGAGAGGGAAGGCGCTGGCCGCGGTAGATGCTTTCGTCGGACAGAGTGCGATGGAGGGAGCGACGGCGGCTGGGGGGCTGGCTCGGGGGGGATTTCTGGGCATGCTGGGGAACAAAGTCATCAAAAGTCTGGGCACCGTTTTTACTGATACAGTGATACCTCGGTTTATGAACCCCTTGGCTTACGAAGTTTTCGGTTTACGAATTTTTGAAAATTTTACCTTGGCATACTAACTTTTTTCGAGAAACACACAGAGCTGAGTGATGTGTCGTTCGTGAACGAGCTCGTTCTCACAACAAAATGGCAGCCGACTGTTTCTGTCCTCTATTCCCTGCCCCAAGTCTTTGGTTAAAGCCACGTGATTGGTCAAGAACGCAGGAGTGAGGGGAGGTGGTTTAAACATTAAAAAGACAGGCAGACAACAGTGAGAGTTTCAACTTTGATAGTTCAAAGGCAAAGTGTAGACTGCAAGTTTAAAATATCCCATCAATCAGGCTCCACAAACAACCCGCAAAAGCCATCTGTATACTTGATGCAAAAAGCTATCAACCCAGCTAAACAGAACACAATTGATGAGTAACTAAATAAAATTAGCACAGAGAAAGCACCTACAAGGGATCATTCCTCAAGATGGTGAAAGAAGGTTAGGTTCCTCACCAAGTGTTTAATGCTGGTGAAACCGGCCACTCCATTCCATCAAGCCATCAACGACCATCACAAAGGTAAATAAAACGACTATTATACAGTACAATTCATTTCTTAAATTATAATACCATAGCACATTTATTATACATATTATAAGTTATATTTTGTGCAGTTTTAAGGGTTAGAAAATTAGGTTTTATGGGGCTCTGGGAACAGATTATTCTCATTTTAATGGTTTCCTATGGGAAATTATTTTTTGGTATACACACTTTTCGCCTTCACACTGTCTGGGAACCGATTAAATTTGTAATCCAAGGTATCACTGTATTATGTATTCTGTGTGAAAAGTAGAGTATGTTTAAAAAAAAAGTATATTTTATGTCAATTTCAAGAAAAACATTTTCTACAAGAGTACCTTTTCCTTATGTCGACGTGGTGGGAGCGGGCTGTCCTTGGCGGGGTGCCTCTTCACATCATCTTCAATAGTCGACTTGGCATGGGGCTGAGGAGAGTGCATGTCCCTCAAAGAAGGTCTGGCAGCAGGAGTCGGAATAGCTTCCATTCCGCTCTCCCCGGGAGATTTCCTGAAATCACCCAAAACGAACGACCAGGGACTTCTGGGTTATTCGGTGAAAATCTCTTTTTACGTGTCATTTTCTCTGCGGCCACAAGAGGGGAATCAAGACGCGCAAACGGAAGATCAAGTGGGTGGAGGAGATGGAAAATGAGCAGCCCAATGAATGAATAAATAAATAAATAAATAAATAAAAACAGAAGCCTGCTAATAATCTATACACCTGAACATTTCACTGGCCTTATGCAATGTTGTCAGAATCCGCTTTAAAGAGAAATCGATAAAATAATCATGACTGGTAAGTATTTATAACACAGGTGTCAAAGTTGAGGCTCGGGGGCCAAATCCGGCCCGCCACGTCATTTTATTCGGCCCACGAAAGCAAATCAAACGTGATGTTTGCTAAAGTCTGAGCAAAAATCTCAAATTGTCCCAAGTAAACCACAATAACAGTCATTATTTTTGGCTTTAAATTTTAAAATGAATTATTCATTAACTCATTCACTGCCAGACGATGTGCAAAAATGTTTCCACTCCAGTGGCAGGGTTTTTGTCATTTTCACTCAAATAACAGAACCCACAGCATATTGAGTTTTAGGACTCCATAAACATTCAATACAGCGTAAGAAACTTTAGACTGTCTTCTTTCATCAGGAAAAAAATAGTAAATTCCTAACTTATATATGGACTTAACTGAGCGTGAAATGGGGGTGGTTGTACAAAATACAATATAATACATATTGATTTATATAGCGCTTTCACAACAGCTGAAGCTGTAACAAAGCGCTAACATGGACAAAAGGCAAATTCTGCCCCCTTGTGGAAGTGAAAAACATTGCCGGAGGTCTGACCAACGCTTTATTGGCAAAAAATAAGCTTGACTTTTGGGGGCCGGGGGGTAGGGCGTTTTTGCAAAGGAACTTCTTTCTTACTTGCGTGTGTCCCCAAAATCAACCGAGTTGATGGTAGAACCGGGCTTCCTCCAACCTATCAGGTACTTGGACTGAGCTCCCTGGCGAGGATAAAAACTCTTCGGCCCAGGAGACGCCGAAGATTGGGATGAAGGCGAAGTGGTTGAGGAGGACTCTTCTCGGGGTGACCCGTGTCTGAAAGGTGGATCGTATTTGCGATCAAACAAACAACAGACCAAGTACGAACCGACACCTCCGGACAAGTTGTGTCCATAATATGTAAAATCACTTCAAATGACTTCTACTGGGCGTGTTTTACAAACATTCCATGGCATATAGCTATATTTTACGTTTTAAGACTTGCGCTGAATATTCAGGAAGTCTTGTTTTCGAGTTGATGACGATCCCCGGCCCTGACGCAGAAAGGGACACAAAATGCATTTTGACATGGAGCTTGGGCGCCATCTTCTGCATTTTCTGGGTGCTACATTGCTGTCATTGACGGCTCAAATTGATATGGGAGGACTTCTTTAATCGATTGCAATCATTTATGCTTTCCTCTTCAGAACTATTTGAATCTTATTCATAACTGGATGAGTGACAAGAAAGGATCTTCTCCAAATCTGAAGCCATTGTTTTGATTCGAGAGCGAGGCAAGACGTCCTGGCGTGACGTCACGAACAAGGAGGCGGGACCTTCTGAAACTCGGCATCTCCAAGGTCATTTTAAAGTAGTATTGGTCCTTTAAAGGACAACCGACGTCACTGTTTAGTTTCCTAACTGACATCAGAAAAATGTTTTAAAGCATCTAAAATACTAAAAACACACAGAATGATATTTTTAGTCAAATGCAAAAAAAAAAAAAAAAAAACAATAAAAATGACTTAGTGTTTAAAAACTACTTCAAATTGAACCCGGAAGTGGCCAGTTTCAGAAGGTCCTGCCCCCTTGCTCCAGAATCAAAACAATGGCTTCAGATTCTGAGAAAATGCTTTCTAGTTACTCATCCAGTTATGAATATGATTCAAATACATCTGAAGAGGAAAGCATACATGTTTGCAATCGATTAAAGAATTTATTCTGTGTCGTTTTGAGGCATCTGGAGAGAAACGTAGCACCCAAATAATGCAGAGGATGGCGACAAAGCTCCGTGGAAATGGGCTGATTTGTCTCCTGAGAATATCAAAACGATTCACCATCGCGTTATTTGTGTTTTCCTTCTAATTTCGCC
The DNA here is from genome assembly GCF_051943395.1 of Hippocampus bargibanti. NCBI lineage: Eukaryota > Metazoa > Chordata > Actinopteri > Syngnathiformes > Syngnathidae > Hippocampus > Hippocampus bargibanti. The sequence goes on from NC_142752.1 coordinate 10,432,170, forward strand.
ATCAACACGGATCAACACGAAGTTTTCAGACCAAACAAAGTACCGCAAAATGCGTTGCCGTGATGAAAGGACTGCTACAGTTTGTCCTTTCTTGGTCAGGGGCGTTCCTTCCGTGACGTGACGTCAGGACTCGTCACCAACTCAAAAACAAGACTTCCGGAATATTCAGCGCAAGTATTAAAATGTAAAATATAGCTATATGCGGTGGAATCTTTGTAAAATACACTCAGTAGAAGTCATTTGCGATTTTACAATTAAGGACACAGGCGTCGGTTGTCCTTTAAACTGTGTTCTCACACTAACTGACCTTGAGTGAGATCCACCATCGCTCAGACTGAAGGTGCTGCTGTCTCGGACAAGAAGATGAGTAGGAGGTGTTCGACCGGCGCCATCGAGGCTTCTCTCAACTGGAGGAACGGGCGATTCGGCAGCTGCGGGCGACCTCTCCAATATTCTGCGTCCGCCTTCAGTGGGGCTATGCCACGGCGACCGATCCCTGCTCTCCCGCCCTCCGCTGGGAGCGAGCAGGGAGGTGGTGCTGCCGTGATGAGAGTGCGGGTGGTTGTGGTGCGAGGCCCCGTACGAGCTGGTGTCGATGCCGCTGTCGGCGGAGGATCCCTGGAGGTAGCCGCCTCCCCCGAGGCCGTTGGGCTCCGGCTCACCTTGGTCGCCGCTGGAACCCCCGCCGGCGCCCATTTCGTACCATTTATCGCTATCGCTGTGGCCGCCACTGGAAGCCGTGCTTGACAGCGTATTACTGCTGGAGTGGCCGGAGTAAGGACCCTCCGACTGTCGGAAAAAAGCACAAGGATGCAACTTCAGAACTTGGCCGTGCATATTGAATGACAAATATGGATCTAAATATGACCCGAATCACATCTCCGGCATCCAGAGTGATGCAAAACTTTGAGTAGCATCTACCTGCTACTAAATAGTGTTTGCGTACTCACAATACTGGCTAACATGACATGAAATGTCAAAAACATCTATTAAGATAGGATCCCAGATATTATCTCATTCACTGCCAAAATTTCAAATTGTCCCACGTAAACCACTAAAATAGTCATTATTTTCGGCTTTAAATTTGAAAAACGGTTATTTATTAACCCATTCACTGCCAGAAGACGTGCAAAAAAAGTGTCCACTCCAGTGCCAGGGTTTTTGTCATTTTCAAATTGCAGGACCCACAGAATATTGAGTTTTAGGACTACTTGAGTGGCGGCCCGGTAGCCGAGTGGTTAGCACACAGCTTCACAGTGCAGAGGTCGCCGGTCCGGCCTCCCTGTGTGGAGTTTGCATGTCCTCCGGTTTCCTCCCACACTCCAAAAACATGCATGGCAGGCAGATTGACCACTCCAAATTGTCCCTAGGTGTGAGTGTGAGAGTGACTGTTGTACGTCTTTGTGTGCCCTGCGATTGGCTGGCAACCAATTCAGGGTGTGCCTCATGCCCGAAGACAGCTGAGATAGGCTCCAGCAACCCCCGCGACCCTAATGAGGAATAAGCGGTACGGAAAATGAGATGAGATGAGGACTACATGAACATTCAATGCAGCGTAAGAAACCTTAGATTTCATTAGAAAAAAATGAGTTAATTCCTGAGTTATATAGATCTGGACATCTAGTTATATGATCTTGTCCAAAATACAATGCAATACATACATATTGATTTATATAATTATATTATATTATTATTCCATATTCCATAAGCGCCTTTCAAAACTCTCAAGGTCACTTTACAGTCCCGGAATCAGTTTTTCTTTGGGTGTGCAGCGGCAGCCACATGCGCCAGCGTTCACTCAACCAGGAATAACTCAAATAGATCGAAAGTTAGATAGCTGGCTAATAGATAACTAATATATAGCTACCTATATAGCTAATAGATAGCATATAGATAGCAAATAGCTAGTTAGGTCGCCAGCTAGATAGATAGTCTGCAAATAGATATCAAATAGATATGTAGAAAGGTAGCCAGCTAGATATCGAGATTAGCTAGCTAATAGATCACTAATAGCTAGGTATCTAGAGAGCTAGCCAGCCATCTAAAAGATAGCTAGCTAGGTAGCCAGCCAGATAGCCAGCTAGATAGCTCAAGTGAGCAACATGACGTCAACAAACCAGGAAGGACCCATTATGTTTCATGTTGGGCAAATAAAAGCAAAGTGAATTGGAACCACGGCATCCTGGTCATCTCATCCAAATATAGCGCTTTAACAACAGCTGAAGCAGGAACAAAGCACTAACATGGAAAAAGGGGAAATGCTGCCACCTTGTGGAAGGGAAAAAAACATTTCCATAGGTCTTGCCAGCGCTTTATTGGCACCCAAACAAGAAAAAACAAAAACAAAATTCGGGAATGGCGCTCTACGTCATATTTTCAATTCCCGAATAAATTTTGCAGTGAATGAGTTCATAGCTGACGGTAGAACTAAGTCCTGTAAAAACACACCTGGCTGCTTTTTTTTGGTGACAGGTGGATCACCTGCTCCTGTCTTTGAATGCGGGGACCCCCGGAGTAGCCTTGAGCAGATTTCGAGACTGGAGCATCTGCAATAAAGAAATAAAGGCAGTCAGGGTTAATGTCAAGGACATTGAAAAATATTGGGTAAAACTAGATGACTTTTTATCAGTGGGCTGTCAAGGCCTGCAAGGCCTTCTCTGCTGGCCTAAAAATATCTGACTCACAGACTAATGTAAATTTTGTCCATGGTTTTTTTATTAAATAATTCCAAATTGTCTTTCAGGTTCCTTTCATTGCTTTCCCCTGTTGTGCTGTTTCCAGATGTGTGTGTCGTATTCAAACATTTAACCAATCACATTTCATCCATCATTCGTTAGCAAGGTCAAAAATCTATCTGGACCCCTTCACAAGCATTTCTGCGGGCCCTGAAGCATTAAAATCAATGTCAATGAAACTGTTGCTTTAACCAATCAGAGTTCAAGTTGGGAAGCCATGGCCTGCTGGAAGGCGCTTCAAAACTATGATTGGTTAATCACATGATTGGCTAGTCACTAGCCAATCATAGTATCACTAGCCGTGAGTGATAACAGCATACTGGCCAGAACTAGCACACTGTATCCATGCAATATAAATTACAATACATATTGATTTATATAGCGCTTTAAAAACTGTTGTAACAAAGAGCTGAACATGGAAAACTATCATATAGAGGTAGCGAGCTGAATAAGCAAATATATTGTTGTGTCGATTTAATCGGCAATGGCTGAAGGAGGAGAAGAAATGGATTTGGTTGTAGATATACTGCTCAAGCCATTTTCAAGACGGACTTTGTCAAGATGGACATCATTGAGGTTGGACAGCTCCGAAACTAGCAAAAATCGCAAATAATATTGCAATTCTATGAGGTTATTATGAATCTACACGTTCATAGTAAAAATTCGAACAGTTTAATGACAGTATTTCTTAAGTTTCTTCAAGTCACATGTTATTTCCTTGCTAATGCCATCCTTTAGTGGACGTGTAGTAAATCACACCACACTCGCAGCTGTGGAGTGATTCAGACGTAGCACTAGTGAAGGCCTAGGAGTGACATACACGGCCCGCCTGCTGTTTCATTATTTAGATAGGGCAATGGGTACTTTTAATCCCGACACACAACAGGGCTCATGACACGGACAACATCACCGTTCTACTGCTTGCATCAAGGAAAAAAAAATAAAAAAAAAACAAAAACACGAATGGCTTGTCATCCGTGGCAACGTACATCACAAGAAAACGTGTCCCTCGACAGCGCCTGCTGGGCCTGTTCTGAGCAAGCTGTGCTGTGTGAATGAGTGTGCGTGCCGGAACCAAACTACTGTGGAACACGGGGCGTTAGATGGAGGGGGGGGTTGTGTAATGATCGACATCTTACGCAATATGACCTCCAGAGGAGACAGAACGGTATCACGGTAACGCGATGGAAAACACAGAGCGAGTTGTCACACCACTATGAGAAGAAAGGAGCGTCAGCGCAGATGCGTGTGTGGCGATGTCGCGACTTGGAATTGAAGCGGATTTTTGTGCGGCATGAGATGTGAGACAATCTATTTTTGTCAATGGATGCTACAGTTTAATATTTGCTTTCAACATTAAGCTTGTAGCAGACGTGCACATTTCATCATGACATTCTTGATCCACTAGTGAAAACGACAGTAATTCTTTCCTCTTTCATCTAGAACTGCTTGATGCAACAAAGAGGGTGCAGAAAGTGCTTAAGATTGAATGACTGCCTTTGTCTTTTGTGTTGTGTCACATTATTTATTATTTCGTGTTTTTTGTTGTTGTTTTGATTTCAAGATGGCACCGCGAGAGTGGCCGCCTTAACATCAGCTCATGTATTTTATTTTTCTACTTCTTCCTTTCCTTTCCTCTTCCTTTCATCACTTTGCTGTTTTGAAATGTACATTTCTCCACTACGAGATTAATAAAGGCGAATGCAGAAACCATCCCTTGACTTTAAGTACAATATGTTGTTCTCCATGCAATGGATCTGATTTTTCGACATTGTTTTCCCTCAATTTCAGTGACAAGACATTACAATACGATTGAAGGACTTAAGAAATGCAGAATGCTAAAACCACAACCCGAGTTGGAGCTGGAATCTTAGTTGACCTTGAGTGAACTTTTCCAGTCTGAACCGTCCCACCCCGACCAAAAAAAAGACACGAGGACTTAAAAAGCAAACCATGAAATGAAAGACTATGACTTTTTCTATGTGATTGCGGGGGTCACAGCCGGGGTTGGGAACACAAAAGTAGGCTGGCGAACAATTGGCTGAATTTAAAAGTCAAGCGGACAGCCAGAAAGCGGTGGCAAACGAGACGGTCAATTTGGTGGCCGCCGCTGACCGTGGTGGACAGAAATAAAAAGCGTTCGCAAAATCCGTGCGATGGGAAAGTGTTGACAAGTAAATGAAAGCAGATGTACAAAGGCGGAGGGGATGATGAATGGGAGGCAAATAGAAATGACAACGGCGAAATGAGAAAGAGTCTCGACAGACGACGACCCGGTTTGCCAACTGCAGGGAGCATAAACGGAGGAATTTCCCCAGCCTTATTTTCTAGTAAATCGTATGAAAAGATACAGGTGAGCAAATTTGACCATTTATCCTGCCACTTTTGTCTCCATTACAGCGATTATCGATTTTTTTTCCACGTTTTCTTCAAACATGGTGTCAAAGTCACGGCCCGGGGGCCAAATCTGGCCCGCCACATCATTTTATTCAGCCCGCCAAAGCAAATCAAGCATGTCAAGTGCCTAGTTGCGAAACAAAGTCTGAACCAAAATTTCAAATTGTCCCACGTAAACCACAATAAAAGTCATTATTCTTGGCTTTAAATTTGAAAACTAGTTGTTCATTAATTTGTCGTGCGCTCTATATGTAATATGTGGCAGGGATTAAACACTCTAATGGCTTCTCAAAATTCATAACGGCCCTCGAGAGAAAACCGTAAATACAATATGTTCAGCGGCAAAAAAATGAGTTTGATACCCTTGCCTTAGAACATAAGTGGGGGACAAAAGTACTCCATGATAGCGGTGACGATAAAATCACGAGGTGGTACTAAATAAGAAGCGCACCCATCAAATTGAGCATTATTGTGACGTTCCGAACGAGGCAGAGTGAGAGCTATCTCGTCGGAAGGAAAAAAGGTAGCTGGATCCTCAAAGCAAACGACGGAGACAGTAGATCCGTTCAGGCAGTTTATTGAAGGACACGCACGTCCGCACAGATAAGAAATAACAAACAAAAGGTGATGGACCAAAACATGGACCAGGGGCAATACACAAAAATAAAGATTACTGGATGAGTGAGTAGGGAGGCAAGGGGGGGGATACTGAGCTGAAGAGGAAAATGCAAGCTGTGTTCTACTTTAAAGGACAACCGACGTCTCCGGACAAGTTGTGTCCATAATTTGTAAAATGGCTTCAAATGACTTCTAGTGAGCGTATTTAACAAAGATTCCACCACATATAGCTATATTTTATGTTTTAAGACTCACGCTGAATATTCCGGAAGTCTTGTTTTTGAGTTGGTGACGAGGCCTCACGTTATGTCACTGAAGGAACACCCCTGACCGAAAAAAGGACACATTGTAGCAGTCCTTCCATCATGTCAATGCATTTTGCTGTACTTGTTTGGTCTGAAAACTTCATGTTGCACCAAAAAGAGGCTGAGGAGGGCGACAAAGCTCCGTGTAAGGAATTAATCAGCCTGTGGAAACGGCCTGATTAATTCCTTACACTGAGCTTTGTCGCCATTTTCTGCCTCTTTTTGGTGCTATATTTCCCCCCCTATTGCCTCAAAATGGCACGGAATAAATTCTTTAACCGATTGCAAACATGTATGCTTTCCTCTTCAGAACTATTTGAATCATATTCATAACTGGATGAGTAACAAGAAAGCATATTATCCGAATCTGAAGCCATTGTTTTGATTCTCCAGCAATGCAAGACGTCTTGGCGTGACGTCACGAATAATAATAATAATAAATTTCATTTCATTTATAAGCACCTTTAAAAACTCCCAAGGTCACTTCACAGTCACAGGATGAAGTTTTTCTGCGGGTGAGCAGCGGCACGGAAACACGGAAGTCATTAGAAAGAAAGCTAGCTAGCCAGCTAGTAGATATCTAATAGAAAGCCAACAACCCGGAATGACTCAGAGAGAAAAGCTAGCTAGCCAGCTAATAGCCAGTTAATAGATAAATAGCTAGATAGATAGATAGCTCGATAGGTGGCTGGCTATCGAGATAGCTATATATCTAATAGATAGCTAGCGAGATAGTTTGTTCGCTGATATAAATAATGTATGTATGTGTAATAAATATTTAGTCATGATTGTCCTATCAATTTCAAAACTGACATGGGCACAGCATGCCTCCATGCTTGAGATCTTCAAGATAAAAAAATGCAATCATATAACCATGACAAATGCAATTGACATGAGAGAAATGGCAAAAGAGCACGTGGGAAATTCTAAACTGTCACCTGTCGACGCTCGTTCAGGAGCTCCTTCCTCCATTCGGGACCAGTTGGGGGTGGACTTTCCACTAGACCCGCCCTCTCCGACCACCTGCCTCTCGTTGGACATCGGGGAGTGACGACTCCCTGCGAACCTGATAAATAAGCGCAAAAAATGTTTTTTTTAAAGTCATCCATCTATGTTTTTCTTTCCATGAATCCAGTAAGCGAGCTAAAAAGAACGCGCATGGACAAAAAATAAATAAAAAATAGTCATCTATAGGGAGAGCCACGTTGTCTATCGTTCTTACTGCTCAGGCATTGACTTCTGTCTCCAGTGAGCCGAGCCGCCGGACGCGTCGCTGGAACACGACAGGTTGCTGGGAGAGCTGCGATTGTGAGGAGAGCGACCCAGAGCCAGAGAGGAAACTAGGCTGTAACTTTCACTACCTGGAGATATCCTGGAAAATTTGTATTTATGATATAGAAACGTTTTTGAAGTTTCTGCTTTAAAGGACAACCGACACCTCCCGACAAGTTGCGTCCATAATTTGTAAAATCATTTCAAATGACTTCTACTGAGCGCATTTTACAAAGATTTCACTGCATATAGCTATATTTTACGTTTTAAAAGTCACTGAATATGAATATGAATTGAATATGAATGAATATGAATGTGAATATGAAGTCTTGTTTTCGAGTTGATGTCGATGCCGGAAGTTACATGACATTTGGTACGCCCCTGACCGAGAAAGTGACACACAGTGCATTTTGGGTACTTTTTTTTGTCTGAAAATACCGTGTTGATCGCGAAATTAGAAGGAAAACTATATAAATAGCGTGATGGTGAATCGTTGTGTGGCAGCCAATTGCGGTGACACGGATAAAGAAGGTGCAAGTTTCCACAAATCAAATCAAAAAATTTTAACCAATCACGGGCGGCTTTAACCGAAGGCTCCTATAAGCGGCTCCATATACTGGATGAAACGCCGCTTGTGCGCCATCTTCGAGCTCATTAGTGGCAGTTTTGGGCAAATTTAAGTCATTTCTATTGGTGTTTTGCATTTCACAAAAAATATCAGCTTGCGTGTTTTGGGTATTTTAGATGCTATAAAACGTTTTTCTGATGTCAGTTAGGAAACAAAAAAAATGGTGTCGGTTGTCCTTTAATGCCGCATTGAGACGTCAAAATTCCACCTCACCTCTTGGAGTCCAGCGGGCGGCCATCGCTGCTGACGCTGCGGGGGATGACCGCACCTCTTTCAAGCCTCTCGGCCGACAAGGTCTTGCCCACCGAACTCCCCAGGCTGATGGCCCTGTTGGGCGTGTGGGGCTGCGGCGAAGCGGTTAGCGACTGCTGGGGGCTACTGGATGTCCGCTGCCACTTGTTGTTGTTGCTGCGGAAGGGGAACTTGTATTCAAAGGAGCCGCTGTCGTTGCTGCTGCTCTTGTAGTCGGCCATCGGCATGCGATAGAGCTCCGAGCAGCCCCTGGTGGGGGATAAGTGTATGAATTGTCATTTTGCCCCCCCCCCTCAGTGCTAACATCAACTATTTCTTAAAATTAAAACATATAACCCAACCGGCGTGGTGTAGCATCATCGTGCGGCGGGATGATGGAAACGCGCACAGTCACCGAGGTGCGCAGCAAGTCGATCATTTGCTCGTGAGTCAGCGTCGCCACGGCCACTTTGCAGATTTCCACCAGACGACTTCCCTGGCGCAGGCCGGCCTGCCACGCGTAGCCGTACGGCTCCACCTGGGGCAAAGAATCACGGTGTCATTCGTTTAGATTAGATTATATTAGGATTGGATTAACCTTTATTAGTCTCGCAGTGGAGAAATTTACATTTCACAGCAGCAAAGTAATAGGAAAGGAAAGAAAGAAGTAGAAAAACAGAATACAGGAATTGCTGTAAAGGCAGCCACTCTCAATGTGCCATTTTAAAGTCAAAACAACAAAAAAAACCTCATTAAAAATAATGTGACACAACACGAAAGACACACAGTCATTCAATTCTTAAGCACTTTCTGCACCCTATTTGTTGCATGAGGAAGGGAGGATCAAAGTGTCCTTTTCACCAGTGGATCAGGGACATCATGGTGAAATGTGCATGTCTGCTACAAGCTAAATATTGAAAGCAAACACAAAGCTGTAGCATCCATTCACGAAAAGAGCTCTTGTGCCCCACGTGAATCCGCTTCAATTCCAAGCCGCGATAGTTCCACATAGATTAGATTAGCCTTTATATGTCTCATATTGTAGAAATGTACATTTCACAGCAGCAAAGTGATGTGAGTAAGAGGAAAGGAAGAAGTAGAAAAACAAAATACAGGAGCTACTGTAAAGGTAGCCACTCTCGCGGCATGATCCTCCATCTTTGATTTTCACTTTGAAGGAAAATGGCGGAGGTGTCCGATGAGTAGGATAGGAGCATGTCTAAGGTTGTTCTGATAGGGAGGCGAAAGTCTTGGCAGATATACAGCAGGATAAATAAATCAGTCTTGACATCATTGAACGATGGTTCAATTGAGGACTCAAAATAAATAAGAGATCAATCTGAGCGTAACTAATTGTAGTTCATTGTAATTAATCACCCAAAGTCAGCTGGGACACAAGATGGCATCACTGGCGAACGTGATGCACAAAGTGGATTGGACAAACGGACGGACAATTGGCAGTACCTCCGCAACGATGCCTTCGTAGTTGACATGGAAGCCGAGCTGTCCAAGACCATTTCGACGGAGTGTCATTTCAGACGTCTCGCAGGCTTTTGTCAGGAACTGAGGTCAAAAGATGAAGAAACAAAGCAAAAAGGTTGGTTGCAAATAGTCAAAAGGGGACACAAATAGGACAACTGAGGGCGTGGGGGCGATTTTATGAGATTGGATTAGCCTTTATTAATCTCGCAGTGGAGAAATGTACATTTCACAGCAGCAAAATTATGGAAGGAAAAGGATAGGACAGGAAGAAGTAGAAAAACAAAATACAGGAGCTGCTGTAAAGGCACTCTCGCGGTGCCATTTTACGCTTACAGTAGACGTGCACATTCCACCCTGATCCACTGCTGAAAAGGACACTTTGATCCTCTCCTCTTTCATCATGACACAAAGAGGGTACAGCAAGTGCTGAAGAATGAAGGACTCTCTGTGTCTTTGTGTTGTCATATTATTTGTTATTTAGTTTTTTTGTTCTTTTGACTTTTGTTCAGGTCGACATTAGTAAGAAATACAGTAAAGTCTCGTTATATCGATATTCAAGGGAGTCCGAAAAAATATCGATATAACCGGGACTATCGATATATCCGACCCCGTTTGCATGTAATTTTCTCCGTGCGTGCATAGAAATAGTATCGATATAACCGGGACTATCGATATATCCGATATCGATATAACGAGACTTTACTGTATTGTGCTAAGTCAATTCTCTTTGTCTTTTCTGTAATACCGTACAATAGCTATCTAGCTGGCTAGCTATTAGCTATCTATTGGCTTGCTAGCTAGCTTTCTATTTATTTATTTTACTATTCTATTTGAGTTACTTTCGGGTTGAGTGAACGCTGGCGCGTTTGGCTGCCGCTGCTCACCCACAGAAAAACTGATCCCGTGACTATAAAGTGACCTTTAGAGTTTTGAAAGGCGCTTAGAAATCAAATGTATTATTATTATTAGAAAATCAAAACAAAAATTAATAAATTACAAATAATGTGACAACACAAGACAGTCATTCCATTTTAAGCAATTTCTGCACCCTTTGTTGTATGAAGCAGTTCAAGATGAAAAAAGAGAACTGTGAGCCTAATAAAGGCAAATCCAATCCAATACAATCAAATCAAAGTGTCCTTTTCACCAGTGGATCAGGGACGTCATGGTGAAATGTGCACGTCTGCTAGAAGCCAAATGTTGAAATCAAACACAAAGCTGTAGCATCCATTGACAAAAGTGATAATCTCCTGTTCCACGATAATCTCCTGTTCCACGTAAATCCGCTTCAATTCCAAACCGCGGCAGTTCCACATACATTACATTAGATTAGCCTTTATTAGTCTCGTCGTGGAGAAGTTTACATTTCATAGCAGCAAAGTTATGAAAGAAAGAGGAAAGGAAAGAAGTAGAAAAACAAAATAAAGTAAAGGCAGCCACTCTCGCGGCGCGGCATAGTCATCCATCTTTGATTTTCACTTTGAAAGAAAACGGCGGAAATCCGCTTCAATTCCAAGCTGCGGCCGTATGAAGTGAGGCCTTTAACGTTTCCCAATGTCAACTTTCCTCCTTTACCGTTACTTCCTGAGAGTGCACGATGACTGTCATCGTGCACTCTTATTTAACACGTTTTGAAGCGTTTCACTTCATCTCATCACACACCTTTCGGGGTGTTAGTTGCCATCCTTTATCTGCCATCCTTTATCTGGCTCACCCACATGTGCGCTTTCTTTTTGGTCGCACCTTCTTTTGAATGCCAGAAAAATCCATTCGTCGGTATCCATTTCATTCCTCGCGCTCATTCAGCTCTACATGTCGATAGTCACACGTCGGCTTATTACGCATTTCCCAGTTTGGTCCAAATGCATTATTGATTATGGTCGGTGATACAGTGATACCTCGGTTTATGAACTCCTTGGCTTACATACATACTTTTCGGTTTACGAACGTTAATTTGATGAAAATTTTACCTTGGCATACGAACTTTTTTCGGGATACACACGGAGCTGCCTCAATGAGTGATGTGTCGTTCGCATTGGGGGGGGGGGGGGGTTTAAACATTACAGAGACAGGCAGACGACAATGAGAGAGTTTCAACTTTGAGAACAGACCATAAGTTATGAGGAACTAGCTAAAATTATCACAGAGAAAGCACGTACAAGGGATCATTCCTCAAGATGGTTAAAGAAGAAGGTTACGTTCCTCATCAAGTGTTTAATACTGAGGGGACTGGCCACTCCACTCCATCAATCGATCGACCATCACAAAGGTAATTAAAACGACTTTATTATACTGTACAGTTTATTGCTTTAATTATAATACCATAGCACATTTATTATACATAAAATAAGGTATATTCTGTGTAGTTTTAAGGCTTAGAAAATTAGAAAGTAGAAAATTATGTTTTATGGGGACCTAGGAACGGATTATTCTCATTTTAATGGTTTCCTATGGGAAATAAATTTTTGGGATACACACTTTTCGCCTTACGCACTTTGTCTGGTAAGCAATTAGGTTCGTAAGCCAAGGTATCACTGTCGTTGAAGGTTCATGTTCAGTGCAGGTTTTTTGATTGCTAGCCTCTCTTTGCCGTGTGCGTTTAATTCTTCCACCGTTTCTATTAATTTCATCCAAAGTGATTCACAACAAATATCTTCCGCTATAATTGTGACAAACCCAATGAAGGAAAAGCATCAGGAGAATAAAGGCTTCAGTGGAACGGGTGGCCCAAGGCCACTTTCCTTTGCCTCCTCATCGCTTCAGGGCAGCCGAAATGAATCGAGATGAGCAGCAAATAGAGAAAATGCGACATAAAAGCGTTACACTTGTTCTCGCTAAATCAAACAGCTCTGTACATGTGTGGGTAGTAAGACGATAGGGGAAATTAATGTTCTAAAGGACTGGGATTTATACAGCGTGTGTTATCCCCCCCCTACCCCCAACCAGTTTCCATGGCAACAGCTTCGAATGGAGTCTCTGCATGTGTAGGTGTATGAGTCATTTGTCCAGAGGTGTTTTGAAAAATCTCCCGAAAGACCAGCGAGACACAAGATGGCCAAAGATGCGGGCAGCTTAAGTACGAATCGGGATGGGTAGCACTTCCTTGATCGACGGTGGTGAAAATTCATCAATGTAATTACCGTATTTATTTGAGTATAACGCGCAAAATATTCTAGCTAAAAAAGAAATCAAGTTTGGGTGCGCGTTATAAACGAGGCCTGGGAAAAACATTCATACAGTGATACCTTGGCTTACGAGCTTCATTGGTTCCCAGATAGAGTGTGTAAGGTGAAAAGTGTGTATCCCAAAATTTAATTTCCCATAGGAAACCATTAAAATGAGAATAATCGGTTCCCAGGTCCCCATAAAATACTATTTTCTACTTTCTAATTTTGTCAGCCTTAAAGGACAACCGACGTCTCCGGACAAGTTGTGTCCATAATTTGTAAAATGGCTTCAAATGACTTCCTCTGGGCGTATTTTAATAAGATTCCACCGCATATAGCTATATTTTACGTTTTAAGACTCGGCTCAATATTCAGCAAGTCTTGTTTTTGAGTTGTAACAAGTCCGTACGTGACGTCACTAACTCACAACAGCTCGGTGGCCATTTTGTGCCTCTCTTTGGGTGAGAGATTTCCGCCCAATGTTGCCTCAAAATGGCACGGAATAAATTCTTTAATCGATTGCAAGCATGTATGCTTTCCTCTTCAGAACTATTTGAATCCTATTCATAACTGGATGTGTAACGAGAAAGCATATTCTCCGAATCTGAAGCCATTGTTTTGATTCTCCAGCAATGCAAGACGTCTTGGCGTGACGTCACGAACTGGGGGCGGGACTTTCTGAAAATGCCCAATTCGCAGCTCTTTTTTTTTCCAGATTTTGGACACTTTAAGGCATTTTTATTGGTGTTTTGCATTTGAATAAAAATATCATACTGCGTGTTTTGGGTATTTTAGATGCTATAAAACGTTTTTCTGATGTCAGTTAAGAAACCAAAAAGTGACACCGGTTGTCCTTTAAAACTACAGAAGATATACCATATTATATGAATAATAAATGTGCTATGGTATTATAATTAAAGAAATAAACTGTACCGTATAATAACGTCGTTTTATTTACCTTTGTGATGGTCGTTGATGGCTTGATGGAATGCAGTGGCCGGTTTCCTCAACATTAAACACTTGATGCGGAACGTAACCACCTTCTTTCACCATCTGGAGGAATGATCCCTTGTATGTGCTTTCTCTGTGATAATTTTATCTAGTTCCTTATCAATTGTGTTCAGTTTAGCTGGGTTGATAGCTCTTTGCATCAACTGTGCAGATGTCTTGTGCGGGTTGTCAGTGGAGCATGATTGATGGGATATTTTAACTTTGCAGTCTACACTCTGCCTTTGAACTATCAAAGTTGAAACTCTCTCACTGTGGTCTGCCTGTCTCTTTATTGTTTAAACCACCCCCCCCTCCCCCGTCACTGCTGCATTCTTGACCAATCACGTTGCTTTAACCAAAGACTGGGGGCGGGGAATAAAAGACAAAAACAGTCGGCTGCCATTTTGTTGTAAGAAGAACGGGCTCGTTCGCGAAAGACACATCACTCATTGAAGCAGCTCTGTGTCCGAAAAAAGTTCGTATCCCAAGGTAAAGTTCGTAAGTCAAGGTAAAATGTTCATAAATATAATGTTCATAAACTGAAAAGTTCGTAAGCCAAGGGGTTCGTAAACCAAGTTATCACTGTACTTTCTTCTTGGATTATATAAGTATAGTCATAATAATAGTTTAGTCAATTTTGTGACAATAGAGGAAATTGGGGAACTTCTGTACATCAAAATTGCTGCCTTTTTTGACTGGTGCAAGCGTGAATACAGTAATCCCTTGTTTTTCACTGTTAATGGGGACCAGGACAACCCGTTATGTAGATTTTACCCACCACCCATATGAGCTCTCACCTCCAGACGTTTGAGCACCTCTTTGAAATCCTCCGTGTTATTGCCGACGCTCCTCAGCGAGACACTTTCTCCTCGCTCGTAGAAGACTTTTAAAGATGCCGGACTGCTCAGCGTCCAGCCAATCACATCTTTGGCGGCACAGTTGAAAACCACGGCTTTGGCATCGTGATCCAACAATATGAGGAAATCGTTGGAGATGGCCAGAAGGGCGTCGATCTCTCCTCCCGTCCCGGGATCTTCTGCGTGGACCAGCCAGGTAATGGCCCCGAGGCTGCGCATTTCAGCTCCGGCGTATGGGCGGCTTTTCTCCTTCTTTTTGTGGGCCAGCGAGATGAAGGGGAACTTGCCGGACGGGTCGATGGGCGTGCTGGTGGTGTGCCGCTCGGCCAAGTCGCGTAGGTACTCCTGGCGCGTGCGCGTGGCCATGGCGCGGAATTTGTGAGACTTGTGGGCGGCGTTCTCCGCATTGATGACCTTGGCCAGGAGGAAGTCCCGGAACACGGAGGACTTGGGGAAGGTCACGCCCTCTGGGATGGGGGGTCCGAATGAAGGCATGTCTTTTGAGCGGGTGACGGCCACGCTGTAGCGTCGGGAAGGGGAACACACAAGGCAAACAATCATGCGGTGCATTTTATTCCTGTTCAATGTGAGGCACGCGTTATCAAATTTCAAGCCTCACCAATTTTTTAGGTTACAGGACATATAACCTAAAAGCTCGCAACCACTCATTTGACGACAATGAAGTTAAAATCTTAGCAAAAGAAAAAAAGACTGTTTGAAAGGGGAGTAAAATAAGCTATTTTCATAAAACAGCAAAACCCTTCACTAAATCGCCATGGTGGTGTGAGGTTTAATTTGGATCGTGCTTACAACAGACTTCTGAGATTGTTACCGCAGAGGCTTAGTTATGCTGATGAGGTGATACCAGAGCAAATGGGGAAATTGTAGTTTGTAATTGTAGTTGTAGACCATAATCAGTCAGGACAATAGAAGTAATCAGTGTCGCCCTTGGAAAATGGTCCCCTGCTCCCCCCAACCTGAGAGCTGGGACCAATCAGAGCAGAGGTCTGGACAGTAGGGAGATATATATATATATATATATATATATATATATATATATATATATATATATATATATATATATATATATATATATATATATATATATATATAAGGCTAGAGCTACCAGGAAAAAATTAGTTCGCTGACGAAGCCTCTCGGATGAGAAGCGAAACGTCCGACACCTTCAAAGAAGTACAGATGAAGAAACCTTTTCATCGATGGACCACTCCTGTATGACTGCTGAGAGCTTACACAGACGTTATAGTACATATATCTATATCTATATTTTTTGTCTCATGTTATGAATAACAAATTCTGCACACAAAACTTGATCCTTACAACAACAAACTTAAATTACAAACTCACGTAACATTCACCTTTTCTTGACCGAAGTCTTACTCCTGGAAATGCTTGGGAGTATTCCTCGCAAAAACGACTGTTCTTTTAGATTTCACATTCTTTGTTGCTTTTTCTCCGGCAGATGCCATTACAAGACAGTGATAAAAATGATGCTAACTCTTGACGCTCGATTCCAGGAAGCATGCGCATGCGCAATTCATCTAAAGCACAAGTGTCAAAGTCAAGGCCCGCGGGCCAAATCCGGCCCACCAGATCATTTTTTCCGGCCCGCGAAAGCAAATCAAACTTGTTAAATTCCATGATGATTGCTAAAATCTGAGCCAAAATTTCACATTTTTGGATGTCGACCACAATAAAAGTCATTATTCTTGACTTCAGATTTGAAAACGAGTTATTCATTAATTTGCTGTGTGCTCTATATGTAATATTTGAAGGGATTTAAACATTCTAATGGGTTCTCCAAATTCAGAACGGCCCTCGAGAGGAAACCATATCTACAATGTGGCCCGCGGCAAAAAATGACTTTGACACCCCTGATCTAAAGGATGCTAACAGCTGGCACTGTACATACTATGTACAGTGCCACACATAGCGATCCCGTGTTTTGAATGAACATTCTGTATTTACTATTTTGACTATTTTTGGCTTATTGTTTTTAATAGAAAACCGTAATTTTCATTAATAAACCGTAACCCGGAATGGGATGATGAAAACCGTACTCATTACGGCAAAACCGGAGTAGTTGGCAAGTATGAAACAAATGTGGAGTAGGAAAAAAAACATTGGACAAAATTTTAGCTGCGCTTTGGCCCATCCTAACTGCTTTCCATCACGGCTTACTTAGAGGCGGTTCAAATTGCCTTTTCAGGATGTTTTTCCTGTCTGGTATGTCAGGAACTCGATTGAGCAGCCGTTGAGAGGAAAGAGAAAAGAATGAACGGAGATGCCACGCTTCCAAATCTACAACTCGTGGTCAGAGAAATACCAAGAGAAAAAAATATCAGGAAATAACACTGGAAATGCTAACAAAATAAATAAAACACATTCCTAAATAGATAGCCGAATGCAGCGGACCTCGCGTCTGATTGGAGCAAACATCTGGCATCATTCTGCAATGTGCTTTTCAAATGAAAAAAAAAGGCGGGTAGTGGGATGGGTGTCATTCCTTGCTCGTCTCAATATCCCAAATGCTCCTTTTCCAGACTCACTCGCGAATGAAATAATTGCTAGGTGACATGGAAAGAACTCTGAAGCATTCATCCCACACACGTTTCCCCTGCCGACATTTGTCAGCAGACATGTTGACATCATGAATCACTTTGTCTAATAAGCCGCTATAGCTAATAAGTCCACCCACGTCTTTCTAAATAAAACCCAGAGACTCACTGGAGAACTGGCGGCATTTATACAAATAGCTGCTTCGAAGGTAGTCGCCATTGAAAGCATGCTGCGGAAAAACAGAATGAGAAGACCGGCAAGCGAGTGAGAGAGAGAGAGAGAGAGAGAGAGAGAGAGAGAGAGAGAGAGAGAGAGAGAGAGAGAGAGAGAGAGAGAGAGAGAGAGAGAGAGAGAGAGAGAGAGAGAGAGCAAGAGAAAGCTGGAGAGAGAGAGAGAGAGAGAGAGAGAGAGAGAGAAAGAGACAGCGAGAAAGAGAAAGAGAAAGAGGGAGAGAAAGAGAGTGAGCGAGCAAGGGCGAGAGAAGGCGACAGAGAGAGAGAGAGAGACAGATGGAAACAGGGCGAGCGAGAGGGGGGGGGCAAGAGAGAGATACAGAGAAATAGAATGGGACAGAGAGAGGGTGAAAGAGAGACAGGTAGAGAATGAGAGTGAGACAGGGTGAGAGACAGAAAGAGAGAGAGAGAGAGAGAGAGAGAGAGAGAGAGAGAGAGAGAGAGAGAGAGAGAGAGAGAGAGAGAGAGAAAGAGACAGCGAGAAAGAGAAAGAGAAAGAGGGAGAGAAAGAGAGTGAGCGAGCAAGGGCGAGAGAAGGCGACAGAGAGAGAGAGAGAGAGACAGATGGAAACAGGGCGAGCGAGAGGGGGGGCAAGAGAGAGATACAGAGAAATAGAATGGGACAGAGAGAGGGTGAAAGAGAGACAGGTAGAGAATGAGAGTGAGACAGGGTGAGAGACAGAAAGAGAGAGAGAGAGAGAGAGAGAGGGTGAGATAGGGCAAGCGACAGAGAGAAAGGCAGAATGAGAGAGAAAGAGGGAACAAGAGAGAGAGAGAGAGAGAGAGAGAGAGAGAGAGAGAGAGAGAGAGAGAGGAGCAAGAGAAAGGGCAAGCGAGAGAGAGCTAAAGAGAGGGAGAGAGACCTAGAGAGGGGGGGAGCGAGAGAGGGTGAGGGAGAGAGAAAGAGATAGGGAGAGGAGCAAGAGAAAGGGCAAGAGAGAGAGAGAGGAGCGTGAGAGAGGGTGAGAGAGATGTTGAGAGAGCGAGAGGATGAGGGGGAGAGAGAGAGGGAAAGAGAGAAAGAGAAAGAGAAAGAAGCAAGAGAAGAGAGAGAGAGAGAGAGAGAGAGAGAGAGAGAGAGAGAGAGAGAGAGAGAGAGAGAGAGAGAGAGAGAGAGAGAGAGAGAGAGAGAGAGAGAGAGAGAGAGAGAGAGAGAGAGAGAGAGATGAGCGAACGGGAATGGAGCACCCGGGAAAGTGTGTGTCAACTCAAAAGAGCGAAGGACAAGAATTCAGCAGCGCAAATTACCACGCTGTCGGTTAGACCACGAGGTCACCGAGCAAGTAGGCTCACCAGTAACAGATCAAAGACTCTGCACTCTTGCGGTTCCAGTGATTTTAGGTTTCAAACGTTTTGTAGCGTGTGGGCAGTTGCTCACTTCCAGCGCCCACAATCGACTGCCTACTGAGTAAAAGACAGAAGACACCATTGCCAAGGCTCAACTATTCGCCGATTCCAAAGAGGCCATTTTCAAAATTGTTTCATGGCGAATGCGTGCCTTGTTAGGAAGGAACCAAGCGGCCCCCCATGGGGTACAATTAAGAACTAACACAATGTGCTCAGACAGCAATTAAAACGACGGTCCATGGGGGGGAGGTCTGTTGGATTAAAACGGATAAAAAGGAATAATCAAGGAATATGTTTCCCCTCGCCGTGATCGCAACAGGAAACGGATGGTTGCATCTGAAAAACGCCTCTTGGCTAGCACACAAAATCGAAACTCGCTATGACGTACCCCAAGCAACATAACATAGCCATAACGTCACAATGGTAGTTTGTCGTAAGCGTTTCCCGACAAAATGGCCGCCATCTACGATCCTGACATAGGATGTGGATTTCTCACCTGTAGGCGGTATTGTCAGAACAAGGGTTGTGCGCCCGCACCACCACAAAGACGTGTTGGAAGTGTGAGCGAATGTTTTTGGGGGTGAAAGGCAGCGCCCCTGGTTCCTGGAATACGATGGTGACGATGTCATTCCCGATGTGGCGCTTCCGAAGGAGCTGGAAACGTTCGGGGACAAGAGTGGAAAGAAGAATTATTGACGTGAAGATGAGTCACGATTGAAACTGCTGATGAAAAGTTTTTTTTAGCCGTCATCTGTACTTTTGCTCCTCATCCGAAAAGCTTCGTCAGCGAACACGAATTTTGCTGGTAGCTCAGACCTCTGCTATGATACGTCCCTGCTCTAAGGTTGGGAGCAGAGGACTATTCCCTGAAGCTAATCTGATTACATCTTTTGTCCTGACTGATTATGTTCTTTGATTGGCCCTGATTGCCCCATTAGTCCGGTATTAACAGCATGACTAATCCTATGTGGTAACGATCTAAGAAGTCTGTTGTAATCACAATCCGAATTGAACTTCACACCGGCATGGCGATTTAGTGAAGGGTTTTGCTGTTTTATAAAAATAGCTTATTTTACTCCTCTTTCAAATGTATTTTCTTGAGCCCAGATTTTGACCTTACTGTCGTCAAATAAATGGTTGCGAGCTTTTAGATGCATATGTACCGCAGATTGATGATGATAATAATAATAATAATAATACATTTAATTTCTAAGCGCCTTTCAAAACTCTCAAGGACACTTTAGAATCACAGGATTTTTTTTGTGCGGGTGAGTAGCGGCAGCCATTCACGCCAGCAATCACTACCCGGAAGTAACACAGCAGTAAAGTTATGAAAGGACAGTTTTTGACCCTAATCTGTTCCAGAAACCTGTTCGAAAACCGATTTGTTCAAAAACCGAAACATAACTTTCCATTATAATCGCTGTAAAAAATATTATCTGTCTAAAAAAAAAAAATTTTAAAAGCACTTTTTAACTATTCTACAGCATAAACTGTATAAACACATAATAAGGTCATTTGTAAATTAATATAAAAACAAACTGTAATGTTTTATTATTGAATGTTTTATTTTCACCAATTTTAACATCAATATTAACATTGGAACGACATGAGGACGTGACGTAAAAGGAAGTGACGAGGCCCAGCAGAGGTCTGACAATGCCACCTCTGGACATTAGGGATATATATTTGGGGCAAAAACTACCAGCAAAAGTTTAGTTAGCTGACGAAGCTTTTCGGATGAGGAGTGAAACATCCGGCATCTTCAAAGAGGTACAGATTACGGCTGAAGGAACCTTTTCATCGATGGACCACTCTTGTACGACTGGGAGCTTACACAGACAGATTGAAACTGTTAGACAGTTATTTGAACCCCCTTCGCATTCGCATCGCATTACTTACTTGCTGTTTGTTGTTGGGAGTATAAGGAAGCATGGTGGATACGTGGAACATGAGCTCATAATCCTTATACGTCGTATACAAGGAGTGAGTGCCAGTTGAGTCCGCTGAAAGAAACACAAATGAGCGTGAAATTGCCAATCTTTCTCGGCAAAACGGGCATATGACGAGTAAATTAGAACGCAAGCCCGGACTATTACGTAAAAAAAAGGTACATTGCATTTTCTTCGAAGCTATTTCGAGTTGTAATAACAACGTAATTGACTGGGAACACAATATGAATGCGGCGACACGTTCCCAATGGCAGCGTCGGTCCATACTTTTAGCGTCCAGCTGAGCCCGGTATTTTGAAAATCCTTTGAGTCGAACCCTCTCCCCGAGAAGATGAAGAAACTCCTCCAGCGCCGGACCGGCTGATTCATTGTTGTACATTTCTTCCTCGCTGCTCTGGCCTGACATGCAGTACATCACTCCAACTTTGCGCTGGAAACTTAGCTGCGTTTGGAACATGATGATGCAGGTCACCGATTGGTGATTGTGGTGGCGTTTAGGAGAAAATGAAAATGTGCTCTTTACCCCTTGCTCGTCCAGTTTCATCAGTTGCTCTGTGACCTTGGGCGTGTTGAGTGCCAGGCGGAGGCAGTGAACGTTCAGTTCGGGCACCAGGTACTCCATTACTTCTTTGAGGGGGAGGCCTCTCGGCAAACCGTGTTTAGATGTGGAAGGGACCGCATCTTCGATGATAGAGCCGCGCAGGGCGTTTAACTGGGCACGAAAAAAACGGGAAAAAACAACCTTACCAAACAAGTATAGACAAATATCACCACGATTAAAGGTTCCACTATTTTGGACAAACTTTGTACTATATAGAGTACATACATATATGTGTACCCCTTTCTCTATCTACTCTATCTATCTCTCTTTCTCTGTATCTAGTGTATCTACCTCTCTGTCTCTCTCTCTATTGTATCTACCTCTCCCTCTGACAAAAAGCTAGCGAACAACAGGGCAGATCTCTCTTGAAGCAAAATCTATCTGCTCTGTATCTTGCTCTCTCTCTACGAGCCACTTTACTGTATCTACGTCACATATGTTGTTAGCTTCTATCTCTCTATCTACTGTATCTACTTCTCTCTCTGTCTATCTACTGTATCGACCTCTCTCTCTCTACTCTATTGACTTGTTCTCTCTCTCTCCGAATATCAGACTGTATCAGCTATATGCTGTGGAATCTTTGTAAAATACGCTCAGTCGAAGTCATTTGAAGTGATTTTATAAATTATGGACATAACCCCCTCTCTCTAGCTACTGTATCTACCTCTCTCTCTCTCTCTCTCTCTCTCTCTCTCTCTCTCTCTCTCCATCGACTGTATCTACCACTGTCTCTTTCTATGTACTGTATCTACCTCTCTCTCTCTATGTACTGTATCTCCCTCTCTCACTCTCTCTCTCTATGTACTGTATCTACCCCCTCGCTCTCTGTGGACTGTATCTGCCCCTCTCTCTATGTACTGTATATACCTCTCTCCATCTCCTTACTGTATCTACCTCTCTCTCTATCTAGAAACGAGTGGCGGTATATCTCCTTCATGCAGGGCCGGTGTGACAGTCTCTGGCTGAAGGAGCTACCCAGTGCTGTTAGTGTATTAATTTAGAGGCATAGAGCGATGTTCAGTACCCCTTGCCCAAGTATTACGGGGGAGAGGCAGAATACTTTCCCTCAATGGACTCTGGGATCTCTCTCTTCAGCATCCATGCATCCCACTCACCCCCCCACACAGGCGCAACTTGCGCAGGTCAATACTTACCCGACTCGCGGCACTGAAAATAGCAATTAGATAGACAAAAGAAAGGCAATGAAAAAAACAAGAAGAAAATGGAAGAAAACACGCCTGCATGGATCGTGCGTCATCCCTGGAGACTCATGAGGCTATTAGGCGGAGAGCGCCTGAAAATGAATGCAAGGCTTTTTTTCCCTTTTCCACACAAATACCTTGTGCACTATTTTTGCCATGCTCAGCTGTGAAATGGCACAACTCGGTCCTTCGCAGATGAAGGCTGAAGGAGAAGACGGTAGGTGGGTGTTCACCCGAGGGAATGACAACAAGCTCTCTGGCACAGAGTGTGCGTCTATAGAGGAGAGTGCTACTTCTTGCTCTAAAGCCACAGAAAGAGCTTTTTGAAATGAACGAGCATCGGGTAAGATCTAGGCTCTTCGGGTATGTTATGTTGGGAAAGCTAAAGTGAGGAGAAAGTTTCTCTGGGTTGAAAAAAAAATCTCTATTTACCTCACTCGTTCGAAAAATGACCCTGTAGTTGTACTGCTGCCCGTTCTCCTTGTGTTCCTCCAGCTTCTCCCTTCTGAGACTCACTGCCACCGGGCCTAAGTTCTCATCCACTCCTAAGTAGTTCCAGTGTTCTATAGAAGTCAGGGAGGACACATCAATCAAGTAAGATGAGATTCATTGGAAACAAATGAAGAGTCAAAAGCAACGTGGACTACAGAGAAGACAATGTGGTACAAATGCGAATAAACAGAGACAAAAAGTGCTCATGGGACATTGTGCTAACCTCGTAGGAAAAAGTACTTTCGATAGTAATAGGCCCCTAGGTCAACATGTTCCACGATGTATCTTTTGGAGCGATCGGCGTGTTGACTGGGGCCGTCTTTGGTGGCCTCCAGGACGGCTACTCCAGCGTTGGTGAAATGGCTGGTCAGCGTCGCCTCCAACGGGCCTTCTTCTGGACTACTGCTCGAATTGCTTGAGCTGCCGCCACTTCCAATGCTGCCCTGCTATAAAGAAACAGGAAACTCACTGGACCAAATGGTCAGACTGACCTGAATCTCTCAGGTCCATCTGGCTTACCTGTTTAGCGGGAGCGATATTTCTCTCACCCTCTCCACCGATCTCATTCCGGAAACACGGGCAGCTGAGTACAAGGTCATTACTCTTGTCGTCACCTGGGTCCAACGCGGGGTTGTTCCCATGACTTCCGAAACCCTCTTTGCTCAGTTCTTCTTGTGAGCCACATGGCGATCCGTACACGACGCTCTGACTGGAAGAGAGGGACGACGTCGCCGAAGCAGAAGCGGCGGAGGCGCCTGTGGTGGTGTTTTTGCGCTTAGCTCCCGACTGCCGGCTTTGGACGACCTCATTGAGGTCAAAGAGGAGTGAATTGATATCGAAATGGGCAAAGCCTTTTTGGCACATCCACGGTTTGGGAGGGGGTAAACTGTCATCCCCTTTACTTGCATCTTCGGCGTCTGAGCCGGTTCTTGAGGCGTCGCCCTCGATCTTCACACTGCGCAATTTGCGGAATATTGACTCCCCACCGGTCTCTGACTTGGATCTCCTTTTCAAGTGCTTCTCTCGTTCTTTCAAACGACTGGCGGGACTACCCCTGGCGGCTCCCAAGGAGCCATCGGGCAAATCCAGGGCGGTCTGTTTCACAGGGGCGACAGTAAGGAGCTCGCTTAGCCTTTCAGGTGCGGGACTTCGTTGATCGGGGGCCTCGGAGGACTGATATCCTTTGAGCATGTCGAAAAAACTCTCCCCCGAGACGCCGTGCTTATCTATGGACGACGTGCTGCCGTATTCCCGGTGCATGGGAGTCCACCCAGAGAAAGACCACCCCTCGTTACCGTCCACGTCAAGTTCGCTTATTGTGATGTCACTGTTACTCCGCTGACGGATGCGTCTCATCCCCTTACGGGGTGACCCCAGATAGCCGTCGGGTGACAAGAAGCGGTTGTCTTTTCCTTTCATCTGCATCTTGTTCTTCAGTGTGTTCTGGATATTGCGGAGCATGGACGAGTCTTGAGGGCTGATGAGATGCCCCAGCTTGGCTGACAAATTACTGTGCGCCGTGACGGCCGAGGCAGACCCTCCTCCACTACCAACACTGCCGCCGCTTCCCATAAGTCTTTCTCGATCTCCACTTCCGGATCCGGATGAGCTGGTGGTGGTGGAGCTGGGTGAGTCTGATTCCACTGTGATATGCCACACGCCTCCCCCACCCCCGTCTTTTCTCGGGGGCCAGTCAGCCACTCGAGCCCGGACTCCCATTTTCGGGACTCCCGGGTTGTTGCCAGCGTTGGAGGAGGAAGAAATGTGCGCACTCTCACTGCGGGGTGGTGGCGCCCCTCCATTTGGCAGACGCAAACGGCGAGTGTAAAACTCATCGGTGGCTGGCACCGAGCCTCCGACAGAGCGCTCTGTCTGGGATCGCTTGAGACTGGTCATTATGATGTTGAGGTTCGGGATGGGAGGGTACAGGTAGGGTCTTGTTGAATTTTAAATCGGGTTTAACATCACGCCCGCAGAATCAAGTGATGACCCTTGAGAACACATTGAGTCCTGAAAAGGAAATGAAAACCTTTTAGGTTCTTTTGTCAGATCATAGACTCAAAAGCTACAATAGAATGTCTGTCAGCAATGTTAACATTCAAAAAAGACTAAGCTAAGCTAACAGGAGAATACCTGTTCATAAAATAGCGGCGTACTCGTTAATTAAGTCTTTGAAGGTCCAGAAAACTACATTAACTCATTCACTGCCAGACGATGTGCAAAAATGTGTCCACTCCAGTGCCAGGGTTTTTGTCATTTTCACTGAACTTACAAGACCCACAGAATCTTGAGTTTTAGGACGACATAAACATTCAATGCAACGTAATAAACCTTAGACCACAGTTGTCAAAGTCAAGGCCCGAGGGCCAAATGCGTCCGGCCACATTGTTTTTTTTTTTGGCCCACAAAAGCAAATCAAACTTTCCATGATGAACCAAATCTTTCCATGAAAACCAAATTCCATGATGCTTGCTAAAATCCTAACCAAAATGTCATAATTTTGGATGTAAACCACAATATCAGTCATTACTAATAAAGGCAAATCCAATCCAATCCAATTATTCTTGATTTCAGATTTGAAAACTTATTCATAATGAAGGTATTCATTAATTTGTTGTGCTCTCTATATGTAATATGTGGAGGGCATTAAACATTTTAATGGCTTCCCTAAATTCATAACGGACCTCGAGAGCAAACCATAACTACAATGTGGCCCTCAGCAAAAAAAATGACTTTGATGACCCTGCCTTAGACTCTCTTCTTTCATCAGAAAAAAAAGAGTTAATTCCTAAGTTATATGTGTCTGGAGTTACCTGAGTTTGAAATGGAGGTGGCTGTACAAAATACAATGCAATACAGTACATACATATTGGTTTATATAGTGCTTTAACAATAGCTGAAGCTGGAAGAAAGCGCTAGCATGGAAAAAAAGGAAATGCTGCCCCATCATGGAACCTTTGCCAGAGGTCTGCTCAGCGCTTAATCGGCACCCCGAGCAAGAAAAACCAAATCTCGAACAAATTCGGGAATGGCAGTGAATGAGTTCATCATCAGAATCAGAATCAGAATCAGAATCATCTTTATTGCCAAGTATGTAGGACACACAAGGAATTTGTTTCCGGTAGAACACGCTGCACTAGTATCGTTGTCAAAAAAACTGCTAAGTGGCACTATACAGTTCCATTTTTGACTTGTTACAATATCAATCTCAAACAAAGGTAAAGTCTACTTTAACTGAGTTTGGCATAAAACTGTTTGAAGCCGCTAGCATCAACCTCAAAGATAAGTTGTGGCCCATTTGTTGCCGCGTGTTGCTAAACGTGTGGTGCCTGAGTGAAAGATGCGGCGTCGAATCATTTGATATGCTAAACGCGCCTTTCAAGGTTGGAAACAGAGATTATATTGAAATCAAATCATGGTGAGTTGATTAGCGGATGTGAAATGTGAACATTTGCAGAGGTGCACCACATGCCAAATAATGTTAGGAGTGTAAAAAAATATATATCATGATATTTCAACCATCTCATGCCAAAAGGAAACACCAAGTTGCGTTATAAAAGCGGCAGCTACTTAAAAGCCACACTGCGTTTCATCTCCGCTTGTCTGAATGCCGGGTCGGAAATTGAGGAAGATAAGAAAGGGAGGAAAATAAATCAAACATGATTCTCTTTGAAAGCTGCAATGTAGCAGACAACCAGAGTGACGGGGATTTTCGGTTCAGAGCTTTTCAAAGTGAAAGTGTAATTGTGCGGCGAGATGAATGTGCTTCCCCCGCCCACACACACACACGCACACACACACACACACACACACGCGCACGCGCACACGCACACGCACACACACACACACACACACACACACACACACACACACACACACACACAACTGCTCCCCGCTGAGTTTGAATCTGTGACTTTGGGTCTGCTTTATAGGGATGACTGTATGTTTTGTGTTATGCTACTCATTAGTCTCATTTCATTTTCCTATCAAATACATACCGCAGATCGCTTTATTTATTACAAAATTTAGCTTGTAGTAGACATGCACATGCCACCATGACGTCCCTGATCAACTGGTGAAAAGGACGCTTTGATCTCGCCACTTTCATCTAGAACTGCTTCATGTAACAAACAGAGTAGAAAAAGCGCTTAAGAATGAATTGTGTTGTCATATTATTTGTTAATTAGTTTGTTTTTTACTTCCAGATGGCGCAGCGAAAGTGGCTGCCTTTCGAGCAGCTCCTGTATTTTGTTTTTTTACTTCTTCCTTTTCTTTCCTCTTCCTTCCATAATTTTGCTGTTGTGAAACGTAAAATTCTCCTTTGCGAGACTAATAAAGGCTAATCTAATCCAATCTAATAATATCGCCCCAACCCCCACAATCGTCCTATTTTCGTCCCCTTTTGACCAACCTTTTCGTTTTGTCTCTTCATCTTTTAAAACTTGATGTAAAAGTTTAGCAAACTCATTCGGAATGAATGACGAATTTGGGCAAGAGGCCAAAAAAAAGATTGTGCTCCCCAATGGAATGTAGATGTTTACAGATGTTTTTGACTTCAAGACGGCATCGCGAGAGTGGCTGCCTTTCCAGCAGCTCCTGTATTTTGTTTTTCTACTTCTTTCTTTCCTTTCCTCTCCCTTTCATAACTTTGCTGCTGTGAAATGTAAATTTCTCCACTGCGAGACGAATCCAATCCAATCCAATTTATAACCGTTCAAACTCATTAAACCATTTAAAGCTCCATTAAAAAAACACACACACACACATACAAAATAAACAACTGAGCCATGTTCGAAGAAGCTCGGACATGTAGAAAAGTGACATGATGATGATAATGACGACAATGAGAAAAAGAGAGAAAAGGCAGAGGTGGAATCAAGGTACAGGATGCGCAATTTAGTGTTTGAAGGCCACTGGATTGATTTAAAAAACAAAAAAAAGGGGGGGGGGCACAAATGGCAATGACATCATCAAACTCAAGGTCAATAGACAACAGAGGGGTTTTTAATTCATCCACTGCAAACAGTCAATAAACGGTACACAACATTCAAGCTCATTGACAGCCAATAAATCAGATTTTCGCAGCTCATTTGGACACCATTGCTCATGCCATCCTCATTTTCACCCACATGTGATGACAATCTTCTACTGGCGTTTCTCAATCATCACAATTGCAATCAGAAATGGACCATTGGTTGCTTAGTTGCTTCATTTGGTTTGCAATGTGATGGAAAAAGGCTCATCTGATACGCCCTTTGATAAACCTCATGTCAATCTGTTAACCTCCAATTTATTGACCATGATTTATTTGTCCAATATAAACGAAGGCAGAAGTATACGCCGAAACATGTCAGGTATTTGAACACCTACAATACACTGTCTGTAAGAAAAGAATCTGGTTTAAATTAAACATAATTTGACTTGACATCCATTAGCCTAAAATGCTAAAACCTAATCTCCTAACTAGATTACAATCCAAAAAAAAAACAACAAGAAACGGGCCATCAAACGACAATCAGATGAAGCAAATCCATTAAACTGATCGAGATGAAGCAGAGCGCACATTCGCTGCGATGAAGCCGGCTCTCTGCAAGAGCCTCCTCCGCACAAACCGTCAAAGAGCCCTGTAATCTGTGCCAATCAGGTGACGCCTCGCAGCAGTTTGTTGCAAATGTACGGCAAACCCCCCCACCCCCCACCCCCCACATCCCCCTGCCTTCGACTCAACAGCCAATGCGGACCCTTACTGTTAATAGCTAAATCAGGCATGGCGCAGAGGATGACGGAAATAGCGGTATCGGGTGGTGAATAATATGGAAAAGAGGCTTGGGTGTGATTATCATTGAGATGGGGAGATGAAATGACGGGGGGGTAGAGGGGTGAAAGGAAGAAATTGAGAAATTGAGCAAAGAGGATGAATCAAGGTAATGGCGATGAAGCATGTACAGTGATACCTTGGCTTACGAACTTAATTGGTTCCCAGACACTGTGTAAGGCAAAAAGTGTGTATCCCAAAAAATAATTTTCCATAGGAAACCATTAAAATGAGAAAAATCAGTGCCCAAGTCCCCATAAAACATAATTTTCTACTTTCTAATTTTCCAAGTCTTAAAACCACACAAAATATACCTTATTTTATGTATAATAAATGGTATTATAATTGAATAAATAAACTGTACAGTATAATAAAGTCGTTTTATTGACCTTTGTGATGGTCGTTGATGGCTTGATGGTATGGAGTGACCGTTTTCATCAGCATTAAACATTTGATGAGGAACGTAGCCTTCTTCTTTCACCATCTTGATCCCTTGTAGGTGCTTTCTCTGCGATAATTTTACCTAATTCCTCATCAATTGTGTTTTGTTTAGCTGGGTTGATAGCTTTTTGCATCAAGTGTAGAGATGGCTTGTGCGGGCTATTTGTGGAGCCTGATTGATGGGATATTTTAACCTTGCAGTGTACGCTCTGCCTTTGAACTATCAAAGTTGAAATCCATTTTCTCACTCTCTCTCTGTCGTCTGCCTGTTTCTTTAATGTTTAAACAAACTCTTCTCACCACTGCGTTCTTGACCAATCACGTGGCTTTAACCGAAGACTGGGGGCGGGGAATAGAGGACAAAAATGAGTCAGCTGCCATTTCCTTTGTTAGGAGAACGGGCTCGTTCGCGAACGACACATCACTCATTGTGGCGCTCTGTGTGTATCCCGAAAAATAGTTCATATGCCAAGGTAAAATTTTCATTAATTTAACATTCGTAAACCGAAAAGTTCGTAAACCAAGGTATCACTGTACTGTATACGCAGTTATGAAAGGTCCGCATTAGGTGCGCCTTTAAAATAAAATCAAGAGAAACATACCGTTAATTCAGCAACAATATGCAAGTATGCAAATATCCACAACCTTAAAAAGATGAGATATCATCGGAGCTGGTTGTAAAATGAGACGCAAGTGAATTGTTTCTTTTGAGTTGGACAACTGTATGGAAAGTGAGGCGCTGATGTCCAAACTGGCATATTCTGCATAGGAAATGCGAGTTGGAACAGCGCTGGAGAAAGAAGAAGAGTGTGTACAAGTATAGTAAAGTCTCGTTATATCGATATTCAAGGGAGTCCGAAAAAATATCGATATAACCGGGACTATCGATATATCCGACCCTGTTTGGATGTAATTTTCTCCGTGCGTGCATAGAAATAGTATCAATATAACCGGGACTATCGATATATCCGATATCGATATAACGAGACTTTACTGTACGTGCGGACTCAAAATGATACGAAGCAGATGACTGAGTGCGGAATAAATACGATGAACTGGAAGGAACAAAAGGGTTACACACACCTCAACCTACAAATGTATTTGATTCCATGACCCCCATTTGTAACAACAAATGTTTATAAACCAAATAACTTTTCCCCATTGAAATGAATAGCAATGCAATTACAGTAAAGTCTCGTTATATCGATATCGGATATATCGATAGTCCCGGTTATATTGATACTATTTCTATGCACGCACGGAGAAAATTACATGCAAACAGGGCCGGTTATATCGATATTTTTTCGGACTCCCTTGAATATCGATATAACGAGACTTTACTGTAATCCGTTCCAGATTCTGAATTGTTGGATTTACATTTCAGGATACATAGATTGTCTCTTGTTTTAATCTATAAAAATCGGACATTTTTTGGTCTATAGTCAAACCTCTTTTTTCGAACGTCTCTTTTCTTGACCAATTTGGTTTTTTACCAAACATGTCTGGAATTTTTATGCTTCGGTTTTCACCCAAAAATCGGTTCTCGACTAAACTGAGCGCACCTGAATGCACCACTGGACTCCCCTGCGCTTCCTTATAGAGACGCTCCCCTACTTATGACCATTCAAGTTACGAACAGCGGTACATACGAACAATTTTTAAGAACATATGTAGTATTCTCTCTCATTGAACATGTACATATCTTTATAGAGCATATAATTTATTAAATGTTTATTTTTCAGTGCAAACCAATCCAGGTTACTTATACAAGCCTTAAAGATACTTATATAAACCGTAAACATACTTAAATAAGCCTTAAACATACATTCCATACAAAATATAGCACTGAATCAACTTATGAACGAATTCACCGTACGAACGACCGTTCACAACATATCACGTTTGTAAATTGGGGAGCGTCTGTATACCACTTCCTTGTGTCGCGTCTCATTGTGAACGACGCATTATCCCCGTGTAGCATTCCATTGTGAGCAGACTTGTTTGTATTTTTCAATCACGTTTAAAAAAAAAAAGCAGACATTGATTACATTGATTATAATAGGTAATGTTTCGGTTTTCACCAAATCAGGATACAGGAACAGATTATAGTCCCCCCCCCCCCCTTTCGCAGTAAACTGACATACACAACGTACACAGTATGAGGTGAGAAAGCGAACATTTATTGGAGGAGGCACCGATGTCATCAAGTATGTAACCGGGGCGGTTCCTTCCTGACAACCCTACAGCCAAGGGAGCTGTCTCACATTTCAACAGGAAACACATCTCAGCCACTTCCTGCTTATGTTTCATGAAGTGACAGGGTGCACATCGAATGAGGCAAGGCCAGTCCTGCTCAATATTCAAGTGGAACAGTTTTATATATAGATATAAAATATATATACAGTAAAGTCTCGTTATATCGATATTCAAGGGAATCACTTCTGTCCTTCCCCCATGAAAGAGGACTCAATATTAGATTCAAGAATTAGATTAGATTTAGATTAGATAAGGCTTTATTTGTCTCAAATTGGAGAAATTAACATTTCACAGCAGCAAAAACAAAATACAGGAGCTGCTGTAAAGGCAGCCAATCTTGCGGCGCAATCTTGAAGTCAAAAGAACCAAAATAAATAAATCACAAAATAATATGACAACACAAAGACACAGTCATTCAATCTTAAACACTTTCTGCACCCTCTTTGTTGTATGAAACAGTTCTAGATGAAAGAGGTATGTCCTTTTCACCAGTGGATCACTAATGTCATGGTGAAACGTGCACGTCTGCTACAAGCTAAATGATGAAAGCAAACACGAAGCTGTAGCATCCATTGAGGAAAAGAGATTGTCTCACATCTCCTGTCCCACATAAATCCGCTTCAATTCCAAGCCGCGACAGCCTTATCCCAGCCTTCATGTTTACAAGTTCGCCCTGAATCCTTTTTGTGCCTAGTTAGCAAATGAAAAACAAGCTGCAATTTCATTTTACCATGAACTGTTTGAAGAATATACAAATATATTGAAATATATATGAAAGAATGCGGCATGTTTAAAGTAACACCATTTCATCCACGCGGGGGGCATCCGAAAGGGTTTGCGCTCAAATCACCCCGTGTTGAGATTCACGTAAATCCGCTTCAATTCGAAACCGCACATATCCTTGCATTGATTCAAAATAAAACATCTGCAAAGGACAATCATCAGCATCTTTTTGCCCAAAACCCTAATTCATCATTCTTTGCGAATGAGTTTGCTAAACTTTGACTTGAACTTTGTTGTCATATGAGAACTGAAAATACAAGTAACAGGATTTGAAATGAACACTGGCCCCTAAACCCCTCCCATATTCCAGAAGAAAAAGAATTCTTCAAATGAGATATGCCATTGAAAAGGAGAGTAGGCCGTGCTATGATTGCAGCAGGGCTGGAGAGGCACACGCTCATTTGCGCCTACAGCGAAGATCATTCGATTGTTAACGAATAGGCCACAATGAGGTGCCCGAGAGAGAGAGATAACGAAAGGGGGGAGAGCGAGATTGATTCCCCACTCAATACGAGAGCATGTGGGAGGAGATGAGTGAGACAGCACGTGGGCACGAGCGACATAGATGCAAGAGGCGAGGAGTCAGTCCATCAAGTCAAACTACCAAGCATCTCTTTTTTCCCCAAACTCGTTCACACTCGGCCACCGAAGCACAGATGCGGCAAAGTAATAACCGTAAAAGCCCCCTGCGAGCTGTCTGGCGGCACACAATCATGATAATAATAATACATTTAATTTCTGAGCGCCTTTCAAAACTCTCAAGGTCACTTTACAGTCACAGGATAAGTTTCTCTGTGGGTGAGCAGCGGCAGCCACATGCGCCAGCCTTCACTCAACCCGGAAGTAACTCAAATAGATAGAAAGCTGGCTAGCCAACTAATAGATAGCGAATAGATATCTATTAGATAGCTAATAGATAGCTAAATAGCTAATAGTCAGCTAGACAGCTAGTAGATAGCAATTAGATAGCTAGCCAAATAGCGAGCCAGATAGCTAATAAATAGCCAGATAGCTAGGCAGATAGCCAGCCAGACAGACAGACAGCTAATAGATAGCTTAAAATTGCAAATAGATAGCAAATAGATAGCTCGGTAGCCACATAGATAACTGAGATTGAATGGAATTTACAAGCAAAAATATATACAAGTAATACCAGTGTCTGAAACTCATGGCAAAAAGTTAGCGGACACCCGGGCAGACAACTCTGAAAAGTTGCCTGCCCGGCCATAAAGCCCCATTTTTCACAACTTGAAACACAATAAGACGACTAATCGCAAAAGAAAAACATTGTTGCGAAGTATTAAGGGCACCGGCAGCCAATCAGAAGCCTGTTTCGTGTTTCGGACTATACCGTGACTGAAAAGTGTACTTGGTCCACGTGGCTAGTCGCGGTTTGCTTGTAGCTTTTGCTTTATTGAATGAAACAAACGTTTGATTTGAAAAAAATCTTTTTTTTTTTTCCTTGAAGTTGTCAGCCACCCGTGGCCGAGACGTTTTGAAAGTTGTACGCCCGACGTAAAAGTTGTACGCCCCGGGCCTCCGGGCAGATGTTATTTCAAACACTAGTAATACCACAGCTATCATGTATCATGTTTGGATGTTGTATCGTTTTTGTGAATTCAGCTGATACATTTGTTTATGACTGCTATCCAATAGTTGACCAGCAGATGGCCGTGCTTTATTTTATTGACATTACGTTGGGTTGTTGTCACTTCCGGTACAGGCTTTTCTTTCCGCGCTTCGTTACTTAAAGGACAACCTAGGTCACTTTTTTGTTTCCTAACTGACATCAGAAAAACGTATTATAGCATCTAAAATACCCAAAACACGCAGTATGATATTTTTATTCAAATGCAAAACACCAATAAAAATTGGGATTTTTTCAGAAAGTCCCGCCCCCAGTTCGTGATGTCACGCCAAGACGTCTTGCATTGCTGGAGAATAAAAATAATGGCTTCAGATTCGGAGAATATGCTTTCTTCTTATATATCCAGTTATGAATAATTCAAATAGTTCTGAAGAGGAAAGCATACATGTTTGCAATCGATTACAGAATTTATTCCGTGCCAAAATGAGGCAACATTGTCTCACCGAAAAAGAGGCACACAATGGCGACCTCCTGTGGCCACCTCCGTTTCCACAGGCTGATAAATTCCTTATATGGAGCTTGGACACCCTCTTCTGGCGGCATATGGGTGCAACACGAGGTCCCCAGACCAAACAAGTACAGCAAAATACATTGACGTGATGGAAGGACTGCTACAGTGCGTCTTTTTTCGGTCAGGGGTGTTCCTTTCGTGACGTCACGTACGGACTCGTCACCAACTCAAGAACAAGACTTCCTGAATATTCAGTGCGAGTCTTAAAACGTAAAATATAGCTATATGCGGTGGAATCTTATTAAAATACGCTCAGTAGAAGTCATTTGAAGCCATTTTACAAATTATGGACACAACTTGTCCGGAGACGTCGGTTGTCCTTTAAGTTTCATTTTACTGAGAAGACGGCGAGAATGGACATGCTCTATTGCTGTACTGTTTAGCAAGGAAAAGATAAAAAGGACGAAGATCAAAAACTTCCATTTCGGACAGAAAGCGGGCAAAGTGGTTTGTACGATTTTATTGCATACATTTTATTTCATTGATGTAAAGTCCAAATGTTTATGTGTAAATAATAGCTATATTTTACACTTGTTTGTAGTTCTATGGTGGTGGTGGTGAAGGTAGTGCGAAATCACATAAAAGAATTAACCATCAGTACAAAGAACCAGAGACAACTTCCCCCATTGGTGCAAGGTTATTTCGGATCAAATCAACAGTCAAATTAAGGGAAAGGTCGTGTTGACAAATGGTGAGTAACGCTGTGAACTATATTGTGCACAAATGCATGTTAGTCGGCACCGAGAGTGACTTTTCTAGCCTATGGCTTCGGGGGGGCATAACAATCACTGCTCCCCAACTTCCAATGAATCACCGTCCTTTTTTTCCCCCCATAATCAATAATATGATCTTTATTATCTACCAGCGAATGTCTCCCACACCTCTCTAACATACTTGTAGCAAAACAGTCATGTCTGTTTTCTGTGTGTTGATGGGAGCGTAGGAGGAAGGTAGCGCAGCATTGCTGGCTGGAGGAGGAGGTGAGAGATAAAGAGAATAGAAACCAGAGAGGAATGAGGAGGGGGGGGGGGGGTTCTTTGAGCATTTATCGGGACAAAACATGCTGTTTTCCAAGCTCATGGACTAGGATCGCCTACTTTTTCAGCACCATCACAATAATTGATCCGAAAGCCCACAAAGAGAAAGGAGGAGTGACAAAAAATATATATGAATAAACACAAAAGAAATTCTAATTGATAAAACTAAATTGCAACA
The DNA here is from genome assembly GCF_051943395.1 of Hippocampus bargibanti. Classification (NCBI taxonomy): domain Eukaryota; kingdom Metazoa; phylum Chordata; class Actinopteri; order Syngnathiformes; family Syngnathidae; genus Hippocampus; species Hippocampus bargibanti. The sequence continues at coordinate 10,467,928 of NC_142752.1, forward strand.
CATTAGTCACCACTTTGGATCTTTTTTTTAACTCATTCACTGCCGTTCCCGAATTTATTCGGGAATTGAAAATACGATGTGGAGCGCCATTCCCGAATTTGTTCGGGTTTTGGTTTTTCTTGCTGGGTGCCGATAAAGTGCTAGTCAGACCTCTGGCAATGTTTTTTTTTCCTCCCTCAGCGGGGCAGCATTTGCCTCTTGTCCGTATCAAGCTCAGATAACTCCAGACTGATATAACTTAGGAATTAATCTTTTTTTTTCCTGATGAAAGAAGAGACTCTCAGGCTGGGGTGTCAAAATCATGTTTTTGCCGCGGGCCAGCAGGTTAGGTTAGGTTATCCACCTCTGACCGACTTAGTTCTACTTTCAGCAATTAAATAATTCACTGCCATTCACAAATTTATTCGGGAATTGAAAATATAACGTAGAGTGCCATTCCGAATTTAGGTTTTGGTTTTTGGGTGTCGATAAAGTGCTGGCAAGAACTCTGGAAATGTTTTTCCCTTCCACAAGGCGGCAGCATTTGCCCTTTTTCCATGTTAGTGCTTTGTTCCAGCTTCAGCTATTGTTAAAGCGCTATATAAACCAATATATATGTATTGCTTGTATAGCCGCCCGCATTTCAAGCTGAGATAACTCCATACTCACATAATTTAGGAATTAACTCTTTTGTTCTGATTAAATAAAAGAGTCTAAGGTTTCTATTGCTGTATTGAATGTTTATGTAGTCCTAAAACTCAATATTTTGTGGGTCTTGCAACTTCAGTGAAAATGACAAATACCCTGGCACTAGAGTGGACACATTTTTGCACATCAACTGGCAGTGAATGAGTTAATGTTGTTTTCTGGACTTTCAAAGACCAAAATAATGAGCTTCAGCTGTTGTTAAAGCGCTATATAAACCAATATGTATGTATAAATAATAATAATAATAATAATACATGACATTTTAAGCACCTTTCTAAGCTCTCAAGGACACTTTACAGTCACAGACAAGCATAGGTACTATGATAAATAAAATATAATCACAAATGCAATGCAATAAATAAAATACAATTATAAATAGAAACAAGAGAAAGAGCTACACAGAAAATGCAATTTTAAATAGGTGGGTTTTGAGTATTGCATTGTATTGCATTTAGACAGCCACCCTCATTTCAAGCTCATATAACTCCAGATCCATATAATTTAGGAATTAACTTTTTGTCTAAGGTTTTTTTACGCTGCATTGAATGTTTATGTAGAAACCCAATATTCTGTGGGATTCTAGTGACAAAAAGGACGGCGCCCGAGTCGGCAGCCGTCAGCAAGTGCTCTCATGAGCCTTGCATTTTTTGTTGTTTTTGTCTTGTTATTGTGTTTTCTTTTCTCACTTTGTGTTGTTGTGCGTCATGTGCAACGGATACGGATGGTTTTTCAGCTTTTTTGGCCACGACATTCATCAAGGAGGAGACTGTGCTGAGCGGCTGCGCCTTTCGGCAGCATGAATATGCCAGTACTGGTTTTGAATGGCAGGAATGTCGGTGCCATTTGACTGTCATCGCTGGACAACTCTGGGGCCATTGTGCTTTTTTTGCGCCTGTAATGGGCAGCATCTTCACAGCCCCGCTTTGTTCAGCGGAAAGGTTGGTGCTGTTGGACAGTCTGCGGTTGGATGGATGCATGGCTTGAGGAGCCCGCGATAAAAAGAAAAAGAGCGTCAGCGCAGAGCGCCGATGCGTATGTGGGACTGTCGCGGCTTGGAATTGAAGCCGATTTATGTGGGACAGGAGATGTGACACAATGTCTTTTCGTCAACGGATGCTACAGCTTCGTGTTTGCGTTCAACATTTAGCTTGTAGTAGACGTGCAAATTCCACCATGACGTCCCTGATCCACTGCTGGAATGGATGCTTTGATCCTCTCCTTTTTCATATAGAACTGATTCATGTCATTACAAAGAGGTCTTTGGTTTGTCATGTTAGTAGTTTTTTTTCCCCAAGATGGCGGCGCGTGAACACACAGCGGCTCTCCTCTCCCGGCAAATTGGCATTTTCATGTTTATTATGTTTGTTATTGTTCGGATTAAATTCTTGTTCGTCTTTCCTGGTTCGGTTTTGTCAGAAGTTCAGTGATAAAAATATCAGGAACGACGATAGATGGTGAACAAAAAACTACTTTATTCTAATGAGACAGAAAAAGGCACTTCTCGTCTCTGTCGGACGAAGACATGAGCACACGGACAAAGATAGGAGAACAAAGAGAACGAGCTCCCGCTCTGACAAGTTTTTAAACATACACAGTGGCGATCTGTTGTCCAATCAGTTGCGGACAAGTCGATCTTCCCGTCCAATCGGTTACGAACAACTCTGTGTTGGGAGGGTCTTAGATTGTAGTTGGAGCTGTTGCTTCTTTGCAACGACTATTGAACTAATAAGATTGATAATGCTATTAGACTGAAATTAAACGTGCACTAATCATAATGTATACTAAGCTAAACATGAAATAACAATATGTTTACTAATGTGCATAAACACTCTATCAGTTATAGTCATTGCCTTGCATGCTGGGTCCGAGAGGACAGTAATTTCATCTGTGCTGTATGTCATGCATATTAGCATATTTGACAATAAAGCTGACTGTGACTTTGACTTTGAAAACCATGGCACTGGAGTGGACACATTGTTGCACGTCTGGCAGTGAAACGAATTAAATGCCTTTTCAGATATGCGAATTTGATTACATATTTTGCTTGAAAGTCAAACAAAACATTCACATCTGACATTGCATTGTGCATAACATCACACAAGAAATAAACAATCGAACAACAGAAAACAGTCCAACCAAAACCGTCGCTGCAAGGTCAAGGGGGAGGCTTTTTGGGGCATTTTTTCCATCTACCATTCACAGCGGCAAGCTTATTTTCACCTAATACCTACTGGTAGAAATTCAAGAGGATTTCATGACAGCAACAATTTGAGCCCATTTCAGTGAACTCACAAAATGTCCACCATCTCGATCCCAACAGCGCATTTATATTTGAAGGCATATCAAGGGGTTACGCTGCATATCTTTTGCACCTGATGTAGTTTGCAACAGTCTCCCCAACTTCAAAAGTGACTATCCCTTGGCAGTCTCCACGTGCGGGCATGAGGCCTAATGATGGCTCGCTAATAGGACAATCAAGGCGCTCAAGCGGAACCCTCTAATTCAGATTTGGAACACAGCTGAGCTGAAAACAAGTGGACCGCTGCCTCTAAACGACCTGGTTCGTGACAGGACAAATCCAAGCTGCACAGGTTAAGTGTATTTATTTTTGCCAGATAAAAAGACAAAAATATCAGCCTGCACGTTTTGGGTATTTTAGATTCTATAAAACGTTTTTCTGATGTCAGTTAGGAATCAAAAAATGGTGTCGTTCTCCTGTGAGGCACAACAAATGAAAGCAGTGAAATACAAACAGCTTTGTTTGTGCCACCTGGGAAGTTCCCTGCAATACATAGTTGGCTTTTTTAATTTATTTTTCAGTCGGTCTTTCGTCCAAATTACCCCTCCGTCAGTTTGTCGGGTAATATGCTGCCGACTTAGACACCTGTGAACTAGCCTATTGATACTTGCTGGCGGACATGAACGAGCAACCTCATCAAGGTGAAAGTAAGCTAGTAACAGCACATCACAAAGGCTAACAATCTCCTTCTGCCATTTAACTTTGATATACAGTGAGACCTCAACTTACAAACTTTTCGTCTTACAAACGTCAAATTTATGAAAATTAAACCTTATAATAAGCACTATTTTCATAATACAAACCCACCACGGCTGGCGGAGTGATCTTCGGCGGAAGCACACCAGTGACGTGGGGAGGCAGGTGAGGCACGGCCTCACCTGTCATCATGGAAAGATCAAATGAAAAAAATACATTAGTTATATTTATTTAGTGATTTCTACTTTAAAGTTCTTTTCCATTTAACTTCACCGTTGAATTGTTTTTTCAAAATCGCTGAATTTTTACATTTACCGTTCAAATACTGAGTAGAGACTAGTGGGGAGGCAACAGCCGGCTGAGCCTCACCATGGATTGCGCAATCACTATGCTAACTGTGCTGGCTTGTTCTGCAGTGAGACCGCATTGCTCTCCCTCTGCATATCGCTATTAAAGTGTTCAAACACTATTGGTATATGAACTAAATTTCTACAGTTTAGCTGGTGTATATAATGTAGAGTCACTTTACATTGTAAACACGATTACATATCTAAATTGAAATAGACAGGCTTTTAAAACTGTTGCATCAATAACTTTCAGTTATTGATGCCTTTCTTCAGAAGGAGCGGCACATGGACTTCATTTCTAAGTAAAGGTAACACGATAATCACATTTTTTAAATTTTTTTTTCTATGCTACAGTTTAAAGAATGAGGACATGACATTTTAAACAAAACACGTTAACTGTTGCCAATCAAATGGTGAATAAGCTACTCTGTAGAGTTCATGTTTGTAAATCTGACTGTGATGACGTCAGTGCCTCACCAGCCATGAACCTCACCGCACGTCACTGAAGCACACGGCCGAACAGCACCAGAGGTTAAGTTATCAACAGTCCTTATGGAAGGTGACTCTCCTTCCATAAGCCATCAACGACCATCAAAAAGGTAAATAAAACTTTATTTTACGGCACAGTTTATTTCTTTAATTACAGTCCACATGTAATGCGCCTCTCTTTCCAAACAGCAATTCCCTTTGACCTTCGACCTCCAACGCCATTCCATCAAGCCATAAATGACCATCACAAATGTAAATAAAGTGACTTTATGATACAATGCAGTGTATTTCTTTCATTACAATACAATAGCACATTTTTTATACATAGAATAAGATATGTTGTGTGTAGTTTTAAGGCTTATTTCGTTGAAAAGTATATTTTATGGAAACCCGGGAACGGATTATTCCCATTTTAATGGTTTCCTATGGGAATTTTCTTTTTGAGATACACACTTTTCGCCTTACACACTCTGTCTGGGAACCAATTAAGTTCGTAAGTTGAGGTCTCACTGTAGTTGAACGCACGGTCAGTCAAGCCTGGGAAAGGGTAGGCGACGGAGTGAAGGGGGGGGCAGCAACAGGTATTCATTAAGATCCCTGATTACACCAGCTTCGATTTTCAACTGCTAGAGTCGGCCTCAAAGCAAGGAAAATCAGAAGATTCTAATGAGGGTTGCCATATGACAAACTGTATTTGGAGGTTTGGAGAGCAACTGCCGGATTTTAATTTGAATGTGTTCTTTCGCTGATACTGCTTGATAAAAATGTGGGGGAAAACAATGTGTACTTTTGAACTGCAACGGGTACTGTCAGCAGCCACTGACTCCATTTTACACCGTAAAAGTAGTAGTAGTCCATGCTGGGATATATAAAACAGTCTTTCTTTCAATAATCTAATGGCTGCCGCTGCTCACCCGCACAAAAAAAAAGTTTTTAACCCGTGACTGTAACGTGTCCTTGAGTTTTGAAAGGCGCTTAGAAATTAAATGAATTACTATTATTATTACTATTATTGCAACTATTATTACTGCTACTATTATTACTGCTACTATTATTACTACTATTACCACTACTACCACTACCACCACTACCACCTCGATTACCACGATTACCCCTATTAGCATTATTACCATTATTAGCATTACTTACTATTGCTATTATTAATTATTATTATTATTAATTATTATTATTATTATTATTATTATTATTATTATTATTATTATTATTATGAGTGCGGAACATAACCGCAGCCTCTACTGTAGCGCCTTATACTGTGGTGCGCCTTATGTATGGATTTTTAAAAAAATGTCAGTCATTGAAGGTGTGCCTTATAGTCCGGTGCACCTTATATATGGAAAACGTTTGAAAATACCATTCATTGGGGGGTGCACCTTATACACCGGAAAATACGGGAATTCATCAGAAAAAGAATTCGCCTACCCCTTTTTTTTTGCTGATTACAAAGTCTGTACTCCAAGGCTTGGCTTCCCGTAAGACATCTTGACAATACAAATCATGCCTGGGCAAAATGCAGTGAGAATCAAGCTCACGCTCAAGTTACAGGTCATAAAACAGATAGCGTCCAGATGTTTTGGCAGGACACAAAATGCAGGGGGAACGTTTTTCTTTCCTTTGTCAACTACTGAAAAACACTGCTGGAGTGAATTCCTTTTAGAGTCTCCATATGTATTTTGCGGATGGCAAATTTGGCATCATGTATGGTCATTGCTAAAGATGGTCATTCGGTCATATCAAAACAACGACGGCGGAGTGATTGGCGGACTAAGTGATTATTTTCCAAAACAACACAACACAATCCGACTATTTTTGTACAGCGATGCATCAAACGCCTGGCAGATTGAATTGTTTAGCTTGGCACTAGCTGTCAATCCTCTCCGTAAACATTATCTTTACTTGTTTTGGCCACATATACATCAGCAATGATGTCATTTCATTATAATTGTAAAGCGCATTGAACAAATACAAAGATTATTTTTGTGGCAAAAGGTCACCTGACATGACAACGCATTTGTGATTCGCTCTTAACGGGTGATGTCAGCGGTGATTTGCTCCCGCAGTCTGAAAGGTGGTTGTCAAGGTTGCGTAAGGTTCATAAAGGGAGAAAGAATGAATGGCAAAAAGCATCCAGACAGTGAGAAACGTTTCCTTCGGAGGTCTGAGCATGTGTTGCTAGGAGGCAAATGGGGCAAGAATGAATCGGTAGTTTCTATATTGCCTGTCAAAGAGCAAAAATGCTTCAGTCTTGCACCAAAAACAATAATCCCTTGCTTCTTCACGATTCGATTATTGCGGTCCTTGATGCGTCGCGGTTTTTTTTCTAACCGAAAAAAAAGGCTGCAAATGGCAGCAAAAGTCACTACAGTACAGACGCTCCCCAACTTACGAACAAGATACGTTCCAAATGGGCATTCATAAGGTGAATTTGTTTGTAAGTTCAGTGCTATATTTTGTATGGAATATATGTTTAAGGCTTCTATAAGTATGTTTAAAGGACAACCGACGTCACTTTTTTGTTTCCTAACTGACATCAGAAAAACGTTTTATAGCATCTAAAATACCCAAAACACGTAGTATGATATTTTTATTGAAATGCAAAACACCAATAAAAATGACTTAAAGTGTCTAAAAAGTACAGTAAAGTCTCGTTGTATCGATATCGGATATATCGATAGTCCCGGTTATATCGATACTATTTCTATGCACGCACGGAGAAAATTACATGCAAACAGGGTCGGATATATCGATAGTCCCGGTTATATCGATATTTTTTCGGACTCCCTTGAATATCGATATAACGAGACTTTACTGTACTTCAATTTGAAACCGGAAGTGGCCAGTTTCAGAGGGTCCCGCCCCCAGTTCGTGACGTAACGCCAAGACGTCTTGCATTGCTAGAGAATCAAAACAATGGCTTCAGATTCGGAGAACATGCTTTCTTGTTATACATCCAGTTATGAATAATTCAAATAGTTCTGAAGAGGAAAGCATACATGTTTGCAATCGATTGCAGAATTTATTCCGTGCCAAAATGAGGCAACATTGTCTCACCGAAAAAGAGGCACACAATGGCAAGGAATGAGTTAAAATCAAACAACATACCAAACAGGCAAGCAGTGCTTGTGTCATTTTGTGCTTTTTTGTGTATGTGTCAGGGTGAACTACGATTTTGCAAGTTACAATTCACTTTGGATTGACATTTTGACTGTGGAAACTGCCGCTTCATGAAAGGAATGTTTCAATCAACCGCAACAATGCTTTCCATGAATTCAGCGTACGATTGCAGACAGTCGTTTGTAAGTGAATGGAATCACTGAGTTGCTCAAAGCTCGACGTTGGAGTCCCCTCCACCCATCCCTCACCCCCCGTTGAGCGCGACTCCATCTCTTGAGCCTTATGAAGAGCTGAGCAAGTCTCCGCGGTTCTCTCACTCGAGTCAAGGCGAGCAGGAATGTGTGACGCCTTTCGGGAACAGCGTGGCGAAAGGCTCGATAACGACGGTGATAAATCTGTGCTTACAACCTCGCCGTCTCAAAGCGAACCAAACTCCTCCGCATGGTTTTTTTTTTTTTTTTTTTACGGCAGCAACTTTTTACGAGCTACTATAGTAAAGTCTCGTTATATCGATATCGTTTATATTGATAATACTGCTTATTACGACACTATTTTCATTTCCCGTGCACATTTCTAGTCTTTTTATGTATAATTAGTTCCGTTTAGTACGATTCGTGGTTTTTACGATAATCTGGTTACTACGGTGCTCTTTTTCATCTCCCGCCGGCCATTTTGCTATGTTTATATCGATACACGCCATTGGTCGACTTGGTCACGTGAGTTTGTTACGTGGCCAGCTCCCGTGTCGCAGAGCCATTTCCATTTTCAGACGCTGGCTCGTGTGTAGCAGACGAGATTGTTTGTGTTAAAACGTAAAAATGGGAAGCAGAAGAAGATTGATGACTTTTTTAAATTGCATACATAATACAGTAAGATGTAAGCGTTGCAGTTTCCCTGTTGTGTTATGTACATGCCCACTGTACTGTATATTAATGCAATCGTTTTTTTGCAACAATGTTTCTTGTTTTGTCTTCTGAAGCGTGATGATTTTGAAAATTACCGTACATTCCATACTGTGTATTAAAGGACAACCGATGTCACTTTTTATTGAGATGCAAAACACCAATAAAAATGACTTCACGCCAAGACGTCTTGCATTGCTTGTGAATCCAGACAATGGCTTCAGATTCGGATAATATGCTTTCTTGTTACACATACAGTTATAAATATGATTCAAATACACTGTAGTTCTGAAGAGGAAAGCATACATGTTTGCAATCGATTAAAGAATTATATGTGCCATTTTGAGGCAACATTGGGGGAACATCTTTCACCCCCCCCAAAAAAAAGAGGCACAAAATGGCGAGCTCATGGCCAGCTCCGTTTCCTATATGGCGGCTTTTGTTAATGCAGTTCGGCGCAGGACGGATATATCGACAGTACAGTTATATCAACATTTTTTCTAACTCCCGAGAATAACAATAATAATAATACATTTTATTTCAAGCGCCTTTCAAAACACCCAAGGACACTTTACAATAAAAACAATAAAACAAAGCACATAACAATAAAACCATAAGTAAAATGATACATAATAAAATAGCAGATAGAACTATACATTGAAAGCAATTTTAGTGGTGTTTTGAGGTGAGCCTTGAAAATAGGGAGGGAGTCAATATTGCGGATGTTGGGTGGAAGAAAATTCCAGAGTTTGGGAGCAGAGCGGCTGAAAGCTCTGCATCCCATCATGGTGAGACGGGCAGAGGGCACATAGAGGTGAAGGGAGGATGAAGATCTGAGGGACCGAGAGGGAACAGAGATTTGAAGCAGGTCAGAAAGATAGGGAGGGGCAAGGTTATGGATGGCTTTGAATGTAAACAGAAGTATTTTGAATTCGATACGATGTTTAACAGCTAGCCAGTGGAGTTGCTGGAGTACAGGGGTGATGTGGTGAAAGGAGGGGATTCTAGTGATGATCCGGGCTGAAGAATTTTGGACGAGTTGGAGTTCATGGAGAAATTTCTGGTTGATACCGAAGAGAAGTGCGTTGCAATAATCAATGCGGGAGGTGACGAGACTGTGGATAAGGATAGCAGTGGTGTGAGGGGTGAGCGAGGGACGGAGACGGTTAATACAGTAAAGTCTCGTTATATCGATATCGGATATATCGATAGTCCCGGTTATATCGATACTATTTCTATGCACGCACGGAGAAAATTACATGCAAACAGGGTCGGATATATCGATAGTCCCGGTTATATCGATATTTTTCGGACTCCCTTGAATATCGATATAACGAGACTTTACTGTATTACGGAGGTGGAAATAAGCAGACCGAGTTATGTTATTTATATGGGACTGAAAAGATAGTGAGCTATCGAGGATGACACCCAGGCTCGTGACCTGAGGGGAGGGGGACACGGTTGAACTGTCAATGGTGATATATCGATATAACGAGACTTTACTGTATTTAACATGTTGGATTTGTAGTCACGCTATTTGCTTTTCATTATGTTGAAAATTAAAAACAACAAAAAAATTATTATAGTATTTTGCATCACTGGTGAAAAATTACATTTCTGGTCATAATTTTGAGACATATAACACTAAAAAGGAACCCGTGCAGTCCAAAAGTCCCACAGCGTCGACATTTCTGCAAGGCGAGCGGCCAATGAATAGAGACAATTTGCACTTGTGTCTATCAGAGCCCTCAAATGACAATGATCACTCAGAAGACAATCTTGACTACAAAGCTTTTCTGAGCAGTGGCTTGAGATACCCCAAAAAACTAATTACAGTATTTTCCAGACTATAAGGTACACCTTCAACGAATTACACATTTTAAAACTTTTTCTATCTATAACACAGGTGTTAAAGTCAAGGCCCGGTGGGCAAATCTTGCCCACCACATCATTTTATTTGGCCTGCGAAAGCAAATCAAGCATGTCAAGTGCCAGAATGCTTGCTAAAATTCAAACCAAATTGTCCTATGTAGACCACAAATAACAGTCATTATTTTTCACTTTAAATTTGAAAAGTAGTTATTTATTACTTATTATTATTATTATAATAATACATTACATTTTAAAGGACAGCCGACGCAAGTTGTGTTCATAATTTGTTCATTATTTGTAAAATCGCTTCAAATGACTTCTACTGAGCGTATTTTACAAAGATTCCACCACATATAGCTATATTTTATGTTTTAATACACGCTGAATATTCAGGAAGTCGTTTTCGAGTTGATGACGATGCCTAACCCCTAACCCTAACCCCTAACCCCTAACCCTAACCCTAACCCTAACCCAAACCCTAACCCTAACCCTAACCCTAACCCTAACCCAAACCCTAACCCTAACGACGCCCCTAACCGAGAAAGCGACACACAATGCATTTGGGTACTTTGTTTGGTCTGAAAACTTCGTGTTGATGGCGGAATTAAAAGGAAAACACATAAATAACGCGATGGTGAATCGTTGTGTGGTGCACCAAGATTACTATTTGATACTAGCTGACACAAATTCCCAGCAGACAAATCAGCCCATTTCCAACGGAGCTTTGGCGCCATCTTCTGCATTTTCTGGGTGTTACATTTCTGTCTAGATGCCTCAAAATGACAGGGAATAACTTCTTTAATCGATTGCAAACATTTATGCTTTCCTCTTCAGAACTATTTGAATCATATTCATAACTGGATGAGTAACAAGAAAGCATCTTCTCCGGATCTGAAGCCATTGTTTTGATTCTCGAGCAAGGCAAGACGTCATGGCGTGACATCACGAATAAGGGGGCGGGAGGTTCTAAAACTGGCCACTTACGGTTTCAATTTGAAGTAGTTTTTGGACACTTTAAGTTTCACATTTTTATTGGTGTTGTGCATTTGACTAAAAATATCATCCTGCGTGTTTTGGGTATTTTAGATGCTATAAAAGTTTTTCTGATGTCAGTTAGGAAACAAAAAAGTGGTGTCGGTTATCCTTTAAGCGCCTTTTGAAGCTCTCAAGGACACTTTACAGTCACAGACAACCGTAGGTAATATAATAGGTACTATAATAAATAAAATACAATCACAAATAGAATGCAAGAAATAAAATACAATCACTTTGTTGTGCGCTCTATATGTCCCATCTTTTCCGGTGTATTAAGTCGCACCCAAAAGCCTTAATTCTCTTCAAAAGATGACCCTGCGCCTTATAAGCAGGTGCGCCTTATATGTGAAGTAATATTGAGCAACAGGTCTCACAACTACTGTCAGCAGCCACCATTTCCTCCTGTAGAAGAAGTCGTACGTAACTCCATCTTCTACTGTAGCGCCTTATAATGTAGGTGTGCCTTACATTTGGAAAACTTTTATATATTCATATATTAGATTTGGAAAACTTTTTATATTCATTGAAGGTGCGCCTTGTAGCCCGTTGCGCCGTATATATTGAAAAAGTTTGAAAATACACCATGCATTAGGGGTGCGCCTGATACTCTGGTGCGCCTTATACGGTCGTATTCAATTTCCAAGTGTGACAATTTGAAACTTTGCTTTGGACTACATCAAGAATTATGGAATTTCACGTTTGACTTGCTTTGGTGGGCCGAATAAAATGATGCAGGGGGCCAGGTTTGGCCCGCGGGCCTTGACTTTGGCACCCGTGATCTATTTCAATGTCTTTTTTGAATGTTTTAAAGTTCAATGTTACAAAGTGCTATTTTGCCTTGCATACGTGAATACACCATTCATTGGCGGTGCGTCTTATACTCCGGTACGCCTTATACACCGGTAAATACGGTAATATGTGGCAGGGTTTAATAACTATAATGTGGCCTGCAAGAAAAAAAATGGTTTGACACCCTTGATATACCACATTATGTCAAAAACAAAGTAAGCTTTATTGACAAATACGCTAATATGCATGACATACAGCACAGATGAAATTACTGTCCTCTCGGACCCAGCGTGCAAAGCACTTATAATGACTAACAAACATAATAAATACGAAAACGGCAATTTGCAGGGAGAGAGAGTAGCCGCTGTGTGTTCACACGCCGCCATCTTGGTAAAAAAAGATAAATAAATAATATGACAACACAAAGACACAGAGTCATTCATAAGTCATAAGGCGCATGATTAGCTTTTGGAAGAAATTGAAGGCTTTTAGGTGCGCCTTATAATGCAGAAAACACGGTGAAACATGCACAGGTATCTTGCTATTGTCCGCCACTGCTTATTGGATTGGATTGGATTGGATTGGATATGCCTTTATTAGTCTCACAGTGGAGAAATTTACATTAAATTTATTAACCTAGTCGTTAAAATTTCATCTGACAAGCGCAGGTGGAGACATTTGTTTGCTTAGCATGCACGGGTTCTGCGTAAGACGGCAAAACTGGGTGCATCAAATATTACATAAGAGGGCTCCACCTCCGCAGGCGCTGTTCACACCACCCCTCCTACTCCACTCCTGTCTCCCACTCACCCACCATTGGCTATTTGCGGGCAGAGCTGCATTGCAAGATGATAGCCAACCCAACAAACTTACAATACGAGCAGAAACCAAGTACGAGTCGGGACACACTGGACCGTCTTGAGGATGGCCGTGAAGCCAACGCGACACCGCAATAGGCGTCTTTACGGAAATAGCGTCTTTGCGGAAACGTGATATTTGTTGAAACGGTTGAAGCCACACTCACCCCCCTGCGGTGATGCGGGATTTTAGATCTTGCAAACAAATTGTTTTAGTTACCAAGCGATACTTGCCCAAAGTAGGACTGCACTTGTTGCCTGGCAACATTCGTTCATTGAATCTCAATGCGGGGGTGATTTGAGCGCAAACCCTTTCGGATGCTCCCCGTGTGGATGGAATGACGTTACATTAAAAATGTCACTGGCTCAATGGCGGCCAACTGGCTCAATAAAATATATTTCTATATTTTTCAAACAGTTCATCGCAAAAATGAAATTGCAGCTTGTTTCGCATTTGCTAACTAGGTAAGCAAGAAGGCTGTCGCGGCTTGGAATTGAAGCAGCTTGACATAGGACAAAAGATGTGAGACAATCTCTTTTCGTCAATGGATGCTACAGCTTCGTGTTTGCATTCAACATTTGGCTTATATCAGATGTGCACATTTCACCATGATGTCCCTGATCCACTGGTGAAAAGGATGCTTTGATCCTCTCCTCTTTCATCAAGAACTGCTTCATGTCACAAAGAGGGTACAAGAAGTGCTGAAGAATGAATGACTATGTCTTTGTGTTGTCATATAATTTGTTATTGAGTTTTTTGCTGATGAAAGGGTTTCTTCAGCCGTTATCTGTACTTCTTTAGTACAGGTGTTGGACGTTTCGCTCCACATCCGAGAAGCGTCGTCAGCGAACAAAAATTTTGCTGGTAGCTCTGGCCCTATTTGTTGCTTTTTTTTTACTTCAACATGGTGCCGCGAGAATGGCTGCCTTTTTAAGCAGATCCTGTATTTTATTCTTCTACTTCTTCCTTTCCTTTCCACTTACTTTCATCACTTTGCTGTTGTGAAATGCAAATTTCTCCATTGCGAGACTATTAAAGGTTAATCCAATCAGACTCAATAAATGCGCACTGTCAATAATTACACTATGATGGCTGTGCTTTATTTTCTTGACATTCATTATGTTGGTTTGTTGTCACTTCCGGTCCAGGTTTTACTTTCCACGCTTCTTAACTGTGGTTTCGTTTTACAGAGAAGACGGTGAGAATGGACATGCTTTGTCGCTGTACTGTTGAGCAAAGAAAAGATAAAAAAGTCGAAGATCAAACCTTCCATTTTGGAGCGGCAAGCGGGCAAAGTGGTTTGTACGATTGTATTGCTTTTTATTGATTTATTGAAGTTCCATTTTAAGCGTTTATGTGTAACTAATAGCTATACAGTGAGACCTCAACTTACGAACTTAATTGGTTCCCAGACAGAGTGTGTAAGGCGAAAAGTGTGTATCTCAAAAAAATGTGCCCATAGGAAACCATTAAAATGGGAAGAATCCGTTCCCGGGTTTCCATAAAATATACTTTTCAACTAAATTTGCCTTAAAACTACACACAACATACCTTATTCTATGTATAATAAATGTGCTATTGTATTGTAATGAAAGAAATACACTGCATTGTATCATAAAGTCACTTTATTTACATTTGTGATGGTCATTTATGGCTTGATGGAATGGCGTTGGAGGTCGAAGGTCAAAGGGAATTGCTGTTTGGAAAGAGAGGCGCATTACATGAGGACTGTAATTAAAGAAATAAACTGTGCTGTAAAATAATTTAATTTTATTTATCTTTTTGATGGTCGTTGATGGCTTATGGAAGGAGAGTCACCTTCCATAAGGACTGTTGGTAACTGGTAACCTCTGGTGCTGTTCGGTCGTGTGCTTCCGCCGAAGATCACTCCGCCAGCCGTGGTGGGTGTGTATTATGAAAATAGTGCTTATTATAAGGTTTAATTTTCATAAATTTGACGCTTGTAAGACGAAAAGTTTGTAAGTTGAGGTCTCACTGTATTTTCATGCTTGTTTGTAGTTCTACGGTGGTGTCGTTGGTGATTCACGATGCGAGTGAAATAACCTTAAAAAATTAATCATCTGTACAAATAACCGGAGTCCTCCTTATGTTGCAAATGGAAGCAAAGTGAAGTAGGCCCTCTTTGCTTGAAGCATTTCTCAATTGTGTTGCACTACGGTAAATATACTATATGGATCTTTCAAATGCCATCTGAAAATTAGGAGATTAGCCCCAATTGCTGATCACACAATTTCAACTCCATTTTGGTGGTTACTGCAAAAAAAAATGCTGATTTTGTGAGGAAAAAAAATAAAAGCTTGAAACAATTGCGTATGTGTTATTTCCAGTCTGCTGTGACCTCATTTAGTTGGGTTTTCTGGTGTTTCCATTTCTTAATTATTAACCAGATCAGTGCCGAGTAAATAGCCTCTGTTTAATCAAGGTTAAATACACAACACGTAGATTGGAGTACATGGATGTAGCTCGCATGAAGGTCAGTGAGAGCACTGATTTGGTTTTTAAGTCATGAGAATGTTTTGTGAGGATTTAAAGGACAACCGACGTCACTTTTTTGTTTTTTAACTGACACCAGAAAAACGTTTTACAGCATCTAAAATACCCAAAACGCGCAGTATAATATTTTTAGTCAAATGCGAAACACCAATAAAAATGACTTAAAGTGTCCAAAATCTGCAAAAAATTGAGCTGCGAATTGGGCATTTTCAGAAAGCCCCGCCACCAGTTCGTGACATCACGCCAAGACGTCTTGCATTGCTAGTGAATCAAAACAATTGCTTCAGATTCGGAGAATATGCTTTCTTGTTACACATCCAGTTATGAATATGATTCAAATAGTTCTGAAGAGGAAAGCATACATGTTTGCAATCGATTAAATAATTATATGTGCCATTTTGAGGCAACATTGGGGGAAAATCTCTCACCCAAAAAAAAGTGGCCAGTGGCCACCTCCGCTTCCACAGGCTGAAATATTCCTTATATGGAGCTTGGATGCCTTCTTCTGGCGGGTTTTGGGTGCAACACGGTTCTCAGACCAAACATGTACAGCAAAATACATTGACGTGATGGAAGGACTGCTACAATGTGTCTTTTTGCAGTCAGGGGCGTTCCTTCATTGACGTAGGGTGAGGAATCATCACCAACTCAAAAACAAGACTTCCGGAATATTCAGTGCGAGTCTTAAAACGTAAAATATAGCTATATGTGGTGGAATCTTATTAAAATACGTTCAGTAGAAGTCATTTGAAGCCATTTTACAAATTATGGACACAACTTGTCCGGAGACGTCGGTTGTCCTTTAAACTAGGACGTCAACTTCTATGTTGCGTTTGCAACACATTAGCGTTGTCGTACCGTAGCCTTTTGTCCACCTTCTGGCTTTTACAGCAATCTGAGATCCATGAAAAATTGAAGATGAGAACTTGAGCCTTGCAGGGCCATCACCTGAGCCCCCCCCCCCCCCTTTTTTTTTTTTACTCGCCGCCTCTCCATTCCACTCAGATAAGCAAAAATGAACATCAAGTTGCAGTGAGCACTCCATTTTGTGGCATGCTACATTTTCCTGTTTTGGTTTCCGTTTCCGCCACCTGCGAGGCAGATGTTGAAGACACTGGCACTGTGACCCCATTTTCTTTTTTTCCTGATGCTTTTTCTTGCTTACTTTGGAACACGAAAAAGACACTAGAATCATTTTAAATCTCAATTATTATTATTTTTTTTTCATTTGTCATGCCGTTGATGGTGAACACCAACCAGACACTTCATTAGGTAGGCATGCACAATCCAGTGAGAAGAATTAGAAGAACTGTGATGGTCTCCAAATAAGTATCGCTAACACCGCGTGAGGTAAAATTACAGTGATACCTTGGCTTACGAAATTAATTGTTACCCAGACAGAGTGTGTAATGGGAAAAGTGTGGATCCCAAAAATTAATTTCCCATAGGAAACCATTAAAATGAGAATAATCCGTACCCAGGTCCTAATGAAACATAATTCTCTACTTGCTAATTTTTAAGGCTTAAAACTAAACGAAATAAACCTTATTTTATGCATAATAAATGTGATATGGTATTATAATTAAAGCAATAAACTGTATTGTATAATAAAGTTGTTTAATTTACCTTTGTGATGGTCGTTGATGGCTTGATGGAATGGAGTGGTCGGTTTCATCAGCATTAAACATTTGATGAGGAACATAACCTTCTTTCACCATCTTGAGGAATGATCCCTTATAGGTGGTTTCTCTGTGATAATTGTATCTAGTTCCTCATCAATTGTGTTCTGTTTAGCTGGGTTGATAGCGTTTTGCATCAAGTGTACAGATGGCTTGTGGAGCCTGATTGGTGAGATATTTTAACCTTGCAGTCTACACTCGGCCTTTGAACTATCAAAGTTGAAACTCTCTCACTGTCGTCTGTCTGTCTCTTTAATGTTTAAACCACACCCCCTTACTGCTGCGTTCTTGACCAATCACGTGGCTTTAACCAAAGACTGGGGGTGGGGAATAGAGGAGGACAAAACCAGTCGGCTGCCATTTTGTTGTTAGAAGAACGGGCTCGTTCGTGAACGACACATCACTCATTGAGGCAGGTCCGTGTACGAAAAAAAGTTCATATGCCAAGGTAAAATTTTCATAAATGTAACGTTCGTAAACCGAAAAGTTCGTAAGGGGTTCGTAATCCGAGGTATCACTGTACATAAAAATGAATTTTGGGAATGTTTCATCCAACAGATGTCCAGACTATTCACATTTATAAGGACTTTTTACTACGGAAATAGCGTCGCTGTCATAAAAGTAAACTTGGTTGGAGAAAGTTTGGAAAGCACAAGTGCTACGACAAAGCTTCATTCCACCGTTACCGTGTCTGTGACGTTGTCATGCAAGCCCAGATCGAATATTTGATGTGCGCCCCCACCTCCACCCCATCCCCATTATACGCTGTGATACCACAGGAAAGCTATTTCAGGGTTCTGTCTGGATTTGGGGAACAGATGGCAAAGCAGTTGGTGGGAATTTCAGAAACACTTCCATCAATGTTGAATAGCCAGAGTTACACTTGTCCAGGCTTAGGAGATGATGTTGATGTGACTCGACTTGAAGTCAACAATTTTACATTATAGCGCAAGACACTAATCCAGCGTAATTTCATCAGTGTGATACAATTACGGAGGATTGGAGAATTGTCATTAGAAATGATTAGCTAAAGTACTGGGGAGTCCCAAAAGCGATTTTTTGCTCTGTCCCTGATCAGAGGAAATAATGACTCATTCTTCCCAGAAAGCTGACCAATCATTTGCAGCATAACATTTGTTCACTTTGGTATTTCTCATGTGAGCAAAACATTCCTTAAACAGGTGGGCCCTCGCAGTTAAATACGGTCATGGTGGGGTTGAAACATTGTAAAAAATGAACAAATAAAGAAGAGGGAGGGAATGCAATTGTTAGTGGAGATAGGGCGATCCAAGAAGACAGAAATGATGACAAAGACATCTTCCTGGCATGTCTTCTCAACAGGAAGGAAGGAAGGAAGATGAGGAAAGTATCTGTGTGACAGGTGAAGGGAAAAGTGGGTGGTGGAGTCAGGCAAACAGCAGTAATAGCAATTGCACCACGGGAAACAATACGGGGAGATAGCTGCAAAACAAAGCATGACGTGTAGCACTCATCAACAACATATGCACCTATTTTGTGGACTATGTGTGGATGCGACAATATGTCAAAGTCATTTATTTATTTGATGAGTAAACATAAATCAAGGACTTGACAAGTACATGGCACTTTTACATATTACATTATTTATTCATTGGATTGAATTAGCCTTTATTACGCTTTGAACGCTCCTCGTCGGTTCCAGGCCTCTGCCGGTTTGGATTGGATTCACCATTTATTAGCTAGCTATTAACTATCTATTAGCTATCTATTCGCTAGGTATTAGCTATCTATTCACTATCTATCCCCCCAACTCTGACTTTGTCTTTCTGAAATGTTTGCTATTAGCTGTCTAGCTGGCTGGCTGGCTAGCTGTTGGCTATCTATTCGCTATCCATTAGCTAGCTATTAGCTGTCTAGGTGGCTGTCTGTAAGCTGTCTAGCGTGCTAGCTCTTGGCTATATGGCTATCTATTACCTATTTATTAGCTATCCATTAGCTAGATGGATAGCTATTAGCTATATAACTAGCTAGATGTTGGCTATCTATTAGCTATTTATTTGAATTACTTTGGGGTTGAGTGAATGCTAGCGCATGTGGCTGCCGCTGCTCGCATACAGAAAAACTTTATCCTGTGACTGTAAAGTGACCTTGAGAGTTTTGAAAGGCGCTTATAAATAAAATGTATTATTATTATTATTATTATTATTATTATTATTATTATTATTATTATATATTCGCTTGCTATTAGCTATCTATTCGGTAGCTATTTGCTATCTATTCGCCAGATAGCTAGCTTGCTATCTATTTGCGTTACGTCCGGATTGAGTGAATGCAGGCGCGTGTGGCTGCCGCTGCTCACACACAGAAAAACTTGTCCTGTAAAGGCACTTGGAAATAAAAAAATATATATATATTATTATTATTATTATTATTATTATTATTATTATTATTATTATTATTATTTGTCTCCCGGTGGAGAAATTTAAATTTCACAGCAGCAAAGTTATGGAAGGTAGAGGAAAGTAAGTAGAAAAACAAAAAACAGGGAACTGCTGGAAAGGCAGCCATTCTCGCAGTGCCATCTTGAAGTCAAAAGAAGTCCAAAAAAATGTTGTATTTACAAAATGACTCAATATGTACCAATGTTAAAGATGTGAAAAGATGTTTTAATATTTGCTATTTTAGTTTCGTTCAGTATTTCAAGGCATGCCTAGGTTTCCGCCCCTTTTCAGAGACAGCCAATTAGAGTCGAAACGTCACACTCGAGAGTCGTCACACTTGTACGTCACTCTCAAGCGCCGTTAGAAGCAGATAAGCGGAAAATCAACAAAAACAATAGCAAACGCACAGAGTGGTGATTGCTTAAAATAAAAACAACGCGACACATCACATTTGGATCTGTGGGGTCGAAAAGTTATATTTTGTATTTTTTCTCTATTTTTCTGCGTGACACGTGTGCTGCACCTGTGTATGGCGTGGTACGAAATAAAGTCCGTCCTCAACGCCGTTTGGCTGACGAACCGACAGGCAGAGCCTGAACTACTGACGAATGCCCACATCTGAATAATTATACTTCTAAAATTAGTCATTCAACGTGCTTGCTGGTGTGTTTCGTTAATGTTATTTATTTCGTGAACTGGAATAAAGAATTTCATTTGTGGATGAATACATTATCTAGCTAGCTTTGTTGTCGAGGAAGGGAAATTTGTACATTTGTTGACAAAATTGTCTTCCACTACATCTTGTGACATAAATAAATAAACACGAATCATATTTCTACTAGTTAACATCTAGCACAGGCATGGGCAAACTACGGCCCGCGGGCCACATACGGCCCGTTAGGCTTTTCAATCCGGCCCGCCGAACTTGCCCAAATTATAGTACAAACAGTGTCTAAAACTCATGACAAAAAGCTAGCGAACAACAGGGCAGATAACTGAAAAGTTGCCTGCCCCATTTTTCCCAACTTGAAGCAAAATGAGACCAATCCCATTAAGAAACATTGTCACAAAGTATAAAGTTTTTTTTTAAATCAACAATGCACCAACTACAAATGCTACGTTGCTTAATTTACGGCAAATGCGCATGGCTGTAAATTTTGCTACAGTAGTCGATTGTCATTGTGGTGCACAATGCAACGTTTGCAATGATTCCTACGAGCCACTAAGCCCCTTTCATAAATCTCACGTACACTTTACAGTCACGGTTTAATGTAAATTTACGTTTTGTAGCGTCACATATGTTGTTAGCTTCTTTTGAATCTTTCTTCTAGTTTGAGGTTCTGTGCATCTATTGGAAAATGACATGCAATTGCACGACTTTGTAACGCTTGCGAAAGTCCGGAAGAAAGAAGCAGGCTTCTGATTGGCTGCCGAGCCGAGTATGCAAATTTCAACTGCAGGTAGTCTATGTTTGTGTGCTCGGCGACGGTACACGTGTATTGTTAGCTCGTGAAGGCGAGAGCGTCAGTGAGGAGTTTGTTGAGCGCGCGGTCAGGACAAACCATCTATGATTTGGCGGAATTTAACACAAGTAGGTATTATTTAGCTTGAATATTTCGTTGTGTAATAATATGTTTTGAATGTGATTCCATTTTTCAATAAATGTTGATTTCTTTGCCCCTTCGATGGAAACTTAAAAACAGACGCAATCTTGATAAATCACAGTGCATATCTTATTTTAATCTATTTCCATTTCCTCCTCCAAGTATCTGCGAAATAGTCTGTAAATGCCATATCTTGCATATTCATTGAGACAAATTTATTAACTGATCAGGGATATTTTTCACATTTGAAAGACAGTTAATAAATTGGGTTGTAGTGTTTTTACTGTGCTATGAGGTTTGTACATACTACATTTAAAGGACAACCGGCACCATTTTTTGTTTTTGTTTCCCACTGACATCAGAAAAACGTTTTATAGCATCTAAAATACCCAAATCAGGCAGGCTGATATTTTTAGTTAAATGAAAAACACCAATAAAAATGACTTCAAAATGAATCCGGAAATGGTCAGTTTCAGAAGGTCCCACCCCTCTGTTCGTGACGTCACGCCAAGACGTCGTGCCTTGCTCGAGAATCAAAACAATGGCTTCAGATTCGGAGAAGATGTTTTCTTGTTCTTGTTCTTCTGAAGAGGAAAGCATAAATGTTTGCAATTCATTCTAGGAGTCCTCCCATACCAATTCGAGCCGTCAATGACAGCAATGTAGCACCCAGAAAAAGCAGAAGATTGCGCCCAAGCTCCGTTGGAAATGGGCTGATTTGTCAGCTGGGAATTTGTGTCAGCGAATATCAAATAGTTGTCTTGGTGCAACACACAACGATTCACCATGGCGTTATTTATGTGTTTTCCTTCTAATTTCGCCATCAACACGGATTAACACAAAGTTTTCAGACCAAACAAAGTACCCAAAATGCATTGTATGTCGCTTTCTCGGTCAGGGGCGGTCCAAACGTGACGTCACATGGGGATCGTCATCAACTCGAAAACAAGACTTCATATATTCAGCGCAAGTCTTAAAACGTAAACTATAGCTATATGCTGTGGAATCTTTGTAAAATACGCTCAGTCGAAGTCATTTGAAGTGATTTTATAAATTATGGACATAACTTGTTCGGAGTATTTCCGGCCCAAACACTCCCTCCAAATGCTCCTGGCCCGGCCCCTCTGTCAAATTTTAGAACCCAATGCGGCCCGCGAGTCAAAAAGTTTGCCCATCCCTGATCTAGCACATCAGTAACGGCACTAGAAGCGTGCATGTGTCAACTAATGCTGTTTTAACTGTGTTTTCGGGAAGCCAGTACTAGTCTTGCGCTGGATTGTCTCGACACAATTGGGATGTGAAAACCACGTATTAAAAGCTTTCTGTGCACGAATGCATGACTCAATAAAATAAAAAAGTGGTCCCACTTCAGTATCGACCACCATCAATTGCATGTAGGACTATGTCACAATTCAACCCTTAAAATCGCTTCCACAGTTGACCATTTTGATTGATGAGGCTTTGATAAACATCAGAGTACTTCGTTTCCGACCAGCCACCAACATTCACTGCATTACTCAGCACTTTTATGACTAACAGTCGCTCTTATACAAATACTCGAATACTTAAATGATCAAACGCACAATACCAAGAATAGAGTCACGTTGAACACACAACACAAGATGCAACGACTCGAGTCTCTCTCTGATGTAAATAAATCATCTTCCTGTGGCAGATGCATCGCCCCCAGGGAAAGAATGGACATATACACAGGAAAGCAGAGGAGTGGCTGCAGCGAGCCATCCCAATTTACGTTGCAGACAGAACAATTGGCCCTATCTTGATGGCCACTCTTCCAAATGTTTCCTGTTTCTGCAGAGCAACGCTAAACCGTAGTTTTGGCGTCATTTGCATTCAAATGCAACGCGGTTGTATATTTGCGGCAATGCATCGATTCATCGGGTTAAAATCAATCAACAGAATCAAATACATGGTAGCGTCCTTTACTGCAAGCTAAACTTTTTACGCTCAGTTTGGTCTCGAGGAAACGCACACAAATTGAAACGAACAACCAAAATCGTAACCGACGGACATCGTTTTTTTTCTCAATGAGTGGGTTAACAAAACGTCTAAACATGTTTAGAAGATGTGACAAGGAGAACTCACCTTTTCATTCACAGCACCTCGTTTCAATTTGGTGAGTGGTCGGACAGGACACCCTCCTCAATCGGTCGCTGATGTTCAGTGAGGGGTAAATTTGTATTGCACGGATGGATTTCTAGTCAAAAAGGGAAAAAAAACGTCCAGTCCCTTTCTTGTATGTGAATTTTGAATCCCTCGGTGGTACACTGTGCCTGCCGCCGGAGGTTTGTTCAAATCAGAAGTTCATCCAAAGTTGCAGCGATTCGCTCCGCCTCTCATCACTGATGAGGTCACCAGCTTCTCCGGCCACACGTGGACGCTCGTGAGAAAATACATTTCACGTGTAAATCTCGCGATATCGTCGCGTGTGTCAAGATTTCTGCTCAGGGAGGGTGCGGGGGCAGCTCGTTGCCGTGGTAACCTACCGGTAATCTCCAGAAACAGTGAGAGCCTGCAAGCGAGAAGTTTCATTCAATAAAGTTTTTCAACACTATCACCGAGTTTGGAACTGTTTTCTAAATGTATTGATAGAGACTCAAGATCATATTACACCTGATGTTTTATTTGTTTTTGTTTTTCTTCATGCATGAAACGACGGTCAATGTATTTAAAATCAAAATGATGACATTTTCAATTGACATTTTACTAACTACTAATAACGAATAAATATGTATGCATTTCAACCTTGCACCCCTGTACTCATTTTTAATTAAATGCCACTTTCAGGTTTTCCATAACAATCCAATAAGGCCAACGGAAAGATTTCCGTGATTAAAACCTCTCATCAATCCCTCCTGTAGGTCTCTCTGCTCCCACCTTTTCTTTTCTGGCATGGGGCCTCTTATTTGTGTGGGTGGTTTGGATTGTTCTCCGGTGGAAAAAAAAAGCTCCCCTCTGAGATTTATTCTCAAATAGCCTAAATGGGTTAGCATCAGAATGGAATTCAATACATGTATCAGGACACAACAGGGGAAACCATCCCACTGTGCTGGAAAACTAGTCAGAAAATGTCTGTTTCTTTCATTTCTGTTTTGCTGTGCGCAAGTCAAATAAAATGCTAGCTAATATGATGCTAACTGCATGAGAAGTACAGTCAAACCTCGGTTTTCAACCATAATTCCTTCCACAAACCTGTTGGAAAACCGATTTGGTCGAAAACCGAAATATTTCCCATTATAATCAATGTCTACTTTTTTAAAATCATGATTGAACAATACAAACACGTCTGCTGATAATCGGAACGCTACACAAGGATAATACGTTGGACAGAATGATGTACAAGGAAGTGGAGGGGAGTGGAGTGGTGCATTCAGGTGCGCTCAGTTTGGTCGAAAACTGATTTTTTTGGTGTTAATGGAGGCATAAAAAACCGATATTTTTGGTCGAAATGTGAATTTTGGTCGCAAACCTTATCCTGTGACTGTAAAGCGTTCTTGAGTTTTGAAAGGCGCTTATAAATAAATGTATTATTATTATTATTATTATTATTATTATTATTATTATTATTATTATTATTATTATTATTATTATTTGGAGAGTTCCTAATGCATGCAAATGGTTTCATTTCTTATTGCAATAGCAAATGGTTTTTGTTTCCGTATAGCTCGAAACTTCGAAATTTCTCCAATCTTCGAAAAAAAAAGGATGTCAGGTTTATTGAAAACTCAAAATTGCCCATCGTCACGATGCAGCTGGTCAGACGGGCTGCTTTAAAAATAAAAAGGCAAATCAAAAGTGTCATTCCAACAGTGGGGGATCGTCAGGGCCTGCGAGGCCTTCTATGCTGGCCCAAAAATCACACAACTGATGTTAATTCTACTTGTCCGTAGACGTCGGTTGTCCTTTAAGGGTTGGATTGATTCTCACATAGCACTACTGAAGGCCTAAACCATCTCCTCTTCACTTTGACACTGCGGCTGTTCAACGTGAGGTTTTTCAAATGGAATGGTGTTGCTCTTTGGTTCGGGAGACATGTTTATTAAAGCTGCCACAGACTCTGGGACGACCACCTCTAGATTACATGACCACAGTTACCCGGGAGAGGCAAAGCGGTGAAATTCCTGTCTGTGTTACCCTTCGAAGTGGGGGCACGGACGGAAAGAATAGAGCTCTTTCACTTCGCTCCACTCAAGCGGCACTCCAACACTAATGCAGATTGACATGAAGAAAGGCAACGAGTTGTTTTCACATGCGTTGCCTCTTTTCGCCGCTTTGCCCCGAGAGTAATGCAGACACGGTTTGTGCCTTCTGGAAAGGCGATGGAATTTGGTGCACTTGTTTTTGTGGAGTGGGCAGACAAGGGTGGCTCATTAGCCGCGTGTGCAATTACAATCTTGTGGTATTGTCATCGTGGGGACTGTCGCACTGTCGACAGACGTTGGGGGAAAATAGTCAAAGTTAGTGGATTGGATTTTATTAGTCTTTATTAGCATTGAAATTGGAGAAATTTGCACTTCACAGCAGCAAAGTAATGAAAGTTAGAGGAAAGGCAAGGAAGAAGTAGAACAACAAAATATAGGACCTGTTGTAAACACAGCCACTCTCACGGGGCCATCGAAGAGTCAAAAGAATAAATAAATACATACATACATACATACATACATACATACATACATACATACATACATACATACATACATACATACATACATACAGAACAAATAATTTGACACAACACAAAAGATCAAAGCATCCTTCTCACCAGTGAATGAGGGATGTCATGGTGAAATGTGCACGTCTGCTACAAGCTAAATGTTAAAAATAAACACGAAGGTGTAGCATCCATTGACGAAAAGAAATTGTCTGACATCTCCTGTCCCACATAAATCTGCTTCAATTCCAAGCCGCGGCAGTACCACATAAGCATCGATGCTCCTTTTTTCTAATCACGGGCTCCTCAAGCCATGTATCCATCCAGCCGCAGTTTTTTTTTTAACTCATTCACTGCCATTCAAATTTATTCTGGAATTGAAAATATCACATAGAGCGGCATTCCTGAATTTGTTCGGGTTTGGTTTTTTTCATGCTTGGGTGCCGATAAAGCGCTGGCCATGGCCTCTGGTAACGGCCTCTGGCAATGTTTTTTTTTCTTCCACAAGGCGGCAGCATTTCCTTTTTTTCTGTGTTAGTGCTTTGTCCAAGCTTCAGCTGTTGTTAAAGTGCTATATAATATATATATAGTGCTATTTGAACAGCCACCCTCATTTCAAACTCATATAACTCCAGACCCATATAATTTAGGAATTAACTCTTTTTTTCCGATGAAAGAAGAGAATGTAAGGTTTCTAACGCTGCATTGAATGTTTATGTAGTTGTAAAAAAAGGGAAAATGTAATATTCTGAGGGTCCTGGAATTTGGGTGACAATGACAAAAACCATGGCAGTGAATGAGTTAATGAAGAAAAAGAATGATTGAGCTGCATGACAAAGTCCTCATCACAAAAAAGTCGCATATTCATAGAGAGCAAAACACTTGGTTTCAGCTCACAAACCGAAAGGCATTTGGCAACAACAGTTTGGGGAACAAACAAAAACTCGCTTCATCATGTCGACCACCATGAAACGGAATAGTTGCAGTGGATTAAAAAAAATCTGAATGCATTTAGTCATAATAAAATGTCTTATTTTAATATCTCTTCATTGGCCATGAGAAGCGAGTTGAGGATAGAGTCCCGTGTGAGTTTGAGTGCCATTGGGCCAAGTCCATTATAAGCCTGGGCTATGCATTACTTATGAATCCCTTGAAGACTCTTTTTACTTACTTGGACTGGAGTGCATTTCTGGCGGTGCTCAACGGCCTGTCAGAATCTTACCGAGATGTACAGAGGTTCCCTTTTCCCTGACACGCTCGTGAAAGAGGTTTTGAGGCACATATGGAATTCAAAGTATTTCTCCAGCGCGCAGCAAGGAGCTGAAGCGACGTGACTCACTCCGGTGTGAAAGCACAGCGGCGTTGCGGGAGGATGACATCACACCTGCAGAGAGGAAAAAAGGACCTAGCGGTTCAAGTTTGCACATAGAACCACCCCGCCCTCCCCAAACACACACAAACACTCCTCCTCCGCCTATTGCAGCCATCACAAGTGAGTAGAGACACTCCCCTACTTACGAACATTGAAGTTACGAACAACGGTACATTTTTTAACATTTTTGTACTAGCATATTCTTTCCAGTTGCACAAAATAATAATATATTTTATTTATAAGCGCCTTTCAAAACTCTCAAGGTCACTTTACAGTCACAGGATTTTTTTCTGGAGGTGAGCAGCGGCAGCCAAATGCGCCTGAGTTCACTCAACACAGAATACCTCAAATAGCTAGCTAGCTAATCGATAGCTAATAGAGAGCTAGATATATAGCTAGCCAGATAGATAGCTATATAGCCAGTAGATAGCTAGCCAGGCAACTGGATAGCTAATAGATGGCTAGCCAGCTAGATAGCTAATTTACGTGAGACAGGAGATGTGAGACAATGTGCATATCTTTATCAAGCATATATTTATTAAACGTTTACTTTGGATTGGATTTACCTTTATTCGTCTTACTGCGGAAAATTTTACAAAAATGTTTTCCCATACCAGGAGTCGAACCTGGGAGTGATCCAGTGCACTTCTTTTCTACATTGGAATTCTTTGCGGCACACTACGAACCATCTCGCACGAAAGAGGCAATCAGTGACGTGTTGCCACACGGACGAATATTAAATTACCCTCCCAGTCTTTTCAGCACGGACACAGGACAATGACATAATATTGGCAGAAAATGATTAATAAATGATTGTAAAATTTGACATTTGAAAAAGGGCCATTGAATAGTTTCTCACGGCACACCTGCACACGAGTGTACCGCGGCACAGTGGTTGAAAATCACTGCGCTAGACCATATGGGATACTTGGCAGACCGACCAATATGGCTTACTCACAAAATCCCCAAACACATTTATATAAACTATAAAAAGGTATATATAAACCTTAAACATACTTATATAAGTCCTAAACATCCATTCGATAAAAAATATAGCATTGAATCAACTTACGAACCAATACACCTAACGAAATAATTCTCCTTACAAACGAGCGTTCGGAACGTATCTCGTTCGTAAGTTGGGGAGCGTCCATACATTGAACCTTTTTATCACCAGAAATAGCACGTATTGTCCTGAAAATACACCCCAGGTGTTTTTGTTATGGATTTCCAAATTCTACATGAGGTGAGGAAGTTGGGGAGTTGAGCTTGTGGTTGGCCGGGATAGGACACACTCTAACATGATTTTGGGAAGGGGGGGGGGGGGTGTACATGAGCATGCGACAGATGTCGAGAAGCATCATCGTTTTTTTTTCTTTTTATGATCGCTTAGTCACATGATGTGCACTGAGCAGGTTGACCTCCCCTGCCTTGCCCGCACCGGCAATGATAGCTCAAACATAGGGAGAGTCAGTCATTGTCACGTAGTGGTCCGCCCCCTCCTCGCCCGCGTACATTTTGCATTCAAGTGAAAGAACACTCTCAGGCTCAGCCACTCTAATGCGATTGAGGAGAAGGCGGCGAGATTATATAGCTTGATCTCAAAGACAAGTTGCTGATGCGCTGGTTCAACACCTAAAGCAGATTGGGGGTTATTTTTTTTTCTGTTGGGCTCTTGTCGTTTATAAAGCACACCCGTCGGCAGAGAGTGTCATCTGGCACGAGTGACGTGTGACAAAATGTGGAGGAAGAAAAGTGATGACGATTCTAAAGCTGGGTACACAAAGTGATTTAAAAAAAAAAGGATTTAGAGGAGGGGTGTCAAACATTTTTTTGCCACGGGTCCATTGTAGTTATGGTTGCCTCTCAAGGGACGTTATGAATTTGGGGAAGCCATTAGAATGTTTAATGTTCTCCACGTATTACATACAGAGCGCACAATAAATTAATGAATAACTACAGTCAAACCTCAGTTTTCAAACGTCACAGTTCTCGACGAATTCGGTTTCCCCCAAAAAAATGTTTTTTTTTTTAAATGCCTCGGTATACAACCAAAAATTTTGTTTTTTTAATGCCTCGGTTAAAAAGCGAAATTATCGACCAAACGGAGCGGACTTGAATGCACCAGTCAACTCCCCTCTGCTTTCCCATAAGTCACTTCCGCGTGTCGCGTTTTATTGTGACCGACGCATTAGTATTGTTGAATAAAGTTTTTTTACTAAGAAGCAGATGTCTGACGAAGATCTGTGCAAATGCCGTCAAATAATTTAACCCATTCACTGCCAGATTTGTCCACTCCAGTGCCAGGCTTTTTGTCATTGTCACTCGAATTCCAAGACCCACAGAATATTGAGTTTTAGCACTACATAAACATTCAATGCAGCATAAGAAACCTTGGATTCTCTTCTTTCATCAGAAAAAAGTTAATTCCTAAACTATATGGGTCTGTAGTTATATGAGCTTGAAATGGGGGCGGCTGTTCAAAATACAATGCAATACATACACTACATCTTGGTTTATTTAGCTCTTTAACAACCACTGAAGCTGGAACAAAGCACTAACATGGAAGAAAAGGGAAATGCTACCCCCCTGTGGAAGGGAGAATATTGCCAGAGGTCTGAGCAGCGCTTTATAGGCGCGCAAGTATGGGAAAAAAAATATGGAATGGCATTCTACGTCATATTTTCAATTCCTGAATACATTTGTGAATGGCAGTGAATGAGTTAAATGTGCTTTAAATATTGTTTATTTTTTCTAGACTTGGATTTTTTTACATAGATTATAATGGGATGTGCTGTTTCGGTTTTTGAACCAATCGTTTTTCACACGTTTCTGGAACGGGTTATGGTCAAAATCTGAAGTAAAAAATAATGACTGTTACAATAATGACTGGTTTACATAAGACAATTTGAAATTTTGTTTCGGACTTTAGAAAGCATCATTGCACTTGACATGCTTGATTTGCTTTCGCGGACCGAATAAAATGATGTGGTCGGCCAGATTTGGCCCCCAGGCCTTGACTTTGACACCTGTGAGTGAACACAGATACTATAACATCCGATACATTGATGCCGGTTCTACTATTTTGTTTTCCCTGACCATATTTGTCCTCAAAGCGCTTGAGAAAGATGTTCTTGCGTCAAGCTTGACATTTCAAGTGAAAGTGAAGCACACAATTTGGGTCCCTCACCTCCAAGTTGAGATTGCACGGTTTGGTTTTTTTCCTTGCAGCGTTCTTCATGTTGTTGCTGTAAGGCAAGTCGGAAGTACAGGTGACATGGAAAGACGGACAAAAAAAGGATTCAGGTGTTGTTTGGGTTTGACTTCCACCCACAGACTCCAAGTGTGATGTTGCAAAGTGCATCCGGATGGCTTGGCAGGATGTGCCAACAGTTAATTAAAACTGTAAGTCAGATATTTGAAGATTACTCGCTTGTGCTGGGCCATTGTCGTCATCTCTTGGGAAATTGAGGCTGTGGACACTAATTACATTTCTGCATGAAAATTAGATTGCTTTTTTTGCTTGTTTGATCATGTTTTATTTTTGCATCAGGAAAACATCAAGAGCGTTGTCGAGCGTGGATAGTGATGATGTAATACAGTAATCCCTTCTTTTTCGCAGTTAATGGGGACTAGGATTTTGATCAGAATCCGTTCAAGAAACTCGTTTGAAAACCGATTTGTTCAAATATCGAAACAGCACTTCCCATTATAATCAATGTATTTTCTTTCTATGTTCCAAATCTAAAAAAACAACGTTTTAAAAGCACATTTAAACAATTTTACACCATTTGCAGAGATGTCAGCCAAACACCGCTCCTTCTTAGTCAAATAATCATAATAATAATAATAATTAAACAATACAAACGTGTCAGTCACAATGAGACGTGACACAAGGAAGTGATGTACAGGAAAGCAGAGCGGAGATGAGTGGTGCATTCAGGTGCGCTCAGTTTTGTTGTAGACCGAGGCATACAAAAACATTTTGGTCGAATAGACGAAAATGCACGAAATATAATTATATAGTAATAACCCACGTGATAACACACAGCTATACAGTGATACCTCAGTGTACGAACGCTTTAGCTCATGAACGTTTCGCCTTACGAACATTCAATTTGCGAGCATATAGTCTTGGCTGACAAACTAGTTTTCCACAGACTAACCAAACCACACAGCGCCACAGTGGCTGGCGGACTAGTTTACGTCACCCCCTTTCTTTCTTTGAGTGGTTTGTTATCGAGTGGAGTACTTTTGCTATTATGGGTCCGAAAAAGACCCCACCGCAGGCTAGTGTTAAGCTGAAGAAGACATTAAAGAAAATTACGGTTGAGCAGAAGATCATCGAAAAACACAAATGAGGTGTGCGTTTGTGCGACTTAGCGTCCCAGTACCAGTATGCTAAGTCGACCACTGCTACATGTAGCTAAAGGTGTTTCTGTGTTGTCTAAGCAACAGTCTCATGCAATAGAAGAGGTTGAAAAACTTGTTATTTGGATTAATGGAAAGCCACTTACAGGGGACAGTGTGAGTGAGGGTATTATCGCCGAGAAAGTACGGCAACTTCACTCGGATATCATCAAGAGGCAACTACATCAACGACCATCACAAAGGTAAATAAAGCGACTTTATTATATAGTACAGTTTATTTCTTTAATTACGATACAATATCACATTTATCATACATAAAATAAGGCATATTTTGTGTAGTTTTTAAGGCTTATTTTGTAGAAATTTGTGTTTTATGGGGATCTGGGAAAGCATTATTCTCATTTGTAATGGTTTCTTATGGAAAATAAATGTTCAGCAGATGAACTTTTTTAGCATTTTTTTAATGAACTTTATTTCCCACTGAAACCGCGATGTTACAACCGAGATGATACCAATGATAGCTAAGGGGAAAACAACTATTTATTTGCAAAAATTAAAATGGAGAAACACGATGTACTACAAAAATCTTCTTTTCCTTTCGGGGTCGCCACACCAAATCAGTACTCCAAAAATACTTTAAAAAATCAAATCAGCATCGGAAAGCCAAGTTAGCTTGCAGCCATGACCCGGACTGAACTCTTGGAAGTCTTAAAATCCTCGGCTTGGAGCATCGTATACCTGTTGTCATCTTATATCCAAGACCTGTCAAATCAATGTAAATGGATTACGGGTATTCCCTGACGGGTGAATTCATCAAAAGGGGATATGAGTGCACTCAATGCATTCGAATAACTCGTACTTAGCTGCGTGGACACGCGTGGGTGATACGTGTCAGCGTGCACGTTCACAATATGTGCGCGTGAGTGAGCGTCGGGAGTCAATCAGACTTGGTGCGAGAGAGCGAGCTGTCATATCAGTGCCACATTGCATATTCATGCCGATGCTAATGTCACCCTGGGCGCTTTAACGAGTTGACAACACGAACAACTCGAATGAGGCGATGAACAAAGTTTCGCAGTTTTTTTTCTCTCCCCGCCTTGGAGAACACCGTCCCTTATCAACCTCTTACAAGTTCAACACCAGCAGTTCAGTGGATGAGATGAAATGGTCTCATATAGTAGAAGGAGAAATAGAAGAGTGAAAAAAGACACCGCCCCTCAATGAAACAATGCAAAAGCAGCTCACCGCTGAAAAAATAAGAGACGAGTTCAAGCATTTCTGCTGCGGGACATTATTATGGTGCATACGCCTTCTAGCGGTTACATTTGCAAACTACACGCAAAATTGTTATACTACTACTACTACTACTACTACTACTACTACTACTACTACTACTACTACTACTACTACTACTACTACTACTAATAATAATAATAATAATAATAATCTTTTCCTTTCGGCTTTTCCCTTCAAGGGGTCGCCACAGCAAATCAGTGTCCTCCATCTTTAGAGGTTTGATCCGCATGTTTGTTTTGGCCAAGCTTTAATGTCGGATGCCCTTCCTGACACAACCCTCTGTATTTATCCGGGCTTGGGACCGGCACAAGACGACATATGTCCCTTTGTGGCTACAGAACAAGCAACTCGCTCAGTAAAAGGCTCCCAAACACAAAATGGTAATCGGCACATAATAATAATAATAATAATAATAATAATAATAATAATAATAATAATAATAATAATAATAATGAGAACAATAATGATAATGATAATAACAATAAGAATAATGAGAACAACAACAATAATAATAATAATAATATAAGATGAAGAAAAAAATAATAATAATGCTAATAATAATAATAATAATAATTCTCCTACTACTACTAATAATAATAATGAGAACAATAATGATAATGATAATAACAATAAGAGTAACGAGAACAATAATAATAATAATATTAATATAAGAAGAAAAAATTAATAATAATGCTAATAATAATAATAATAATAATGATATTAATATTACTACTACTACTACTACTACTAATAATAATAATAACGAGAACAATAATAATGATAATAACAATAAGAATAATGAGAACAATAATAATAATAATAACATAAGAAGAAGAAAATAATAATATTAATGTTAATAATAATGCTAACAATAATAATAATAATAATAATAATAATAATAATAATAATAATAATAATAATAATACAAATACTAATACAGTGAGACCTCAACTTACGAACGTAATTGGTTCCCAGACAGAGTGTGTAAGGCGAAAAGTGTGTATCTAAAAAAAAATTCCCATAGGAAACCATTAAAATGGGAATAATCCGTTCCCGGGTTTCCATAAAATATAGTTTTTAACTAAATAAGCCTAAAAACTACACACAACATACCTTATTCTATGTATAATAAATGTGCTATTGTATTGTAATGAAAGAAATGCACTGCATTGTCTCATAAAGTCACAAAGAGAGGCACATTACATGAGGACTGTAATTAAAGAAATAAACTGTGCTGTAAAATAAAGTTTGTTTTTCAACTTCTTCGATTGCCCGAGATCGTCGCTTTGAGAGCACGGAAACACCTTTTGCAACAGCCGCACCTTTGATGGCTTCTCTGTTCCGGAGAATGGGAGCAGTGCTCGGCCACTAAATCACACAAACGCACACCTCATTCGTTATTTTCAATTATCTCCTTCTCAGCGACTGTGATTTTATTTTGTGTCTTCTTGGGCTGAACACGAGCCTGTGGTGTTTTTTTTTTCGGTCCCATCATAGTAAAATTATCAGCAAAAAGCTCCAAGTAGGCGATCGACGTGTGCATTCAATGAGAGGGGGTGTGCAAAGTAGCGCCGGCTGGAGCGCTGTTCGGTCGTGTGCCTCCGCCGAAGATCACTCCGCTAGCCGTGGTGGGTGTGTATTATGAAAATAGTGCTTATTATAAGGTTTAATTTTCATAAATTTGACGTTCTTAAGATGAAAAGTTTGTAAGATAAGGTGTTTGTAAGTTGAGGTCTCACTGTACTAATACTAATACTAATACTAATACTAATACTAATACTAATACTAATACTAATACTAATACTAATACTAAGACTACTACTACTTCTACTACTACTACTACTACTACTACTAATAATAATAATAATAATAATAATAATAATAATAAAATAAATTGTATTTATAAGCACCGTTCAAAACTCTCAAGGACACTTTACAGGCACAAGATAAGAACTACATTTTTTTTCTGAGCAGCATCAGCCAATTCGCGCCAGCGTTCACTCAACCCAGAAGTGTATATCACTGACTCAAAGGTATTTTTATTACTTTATTTAGTTAGGTTTTATGTAAAAAAAAAAAATCTTATTATCAATATTGGGCCAAAACAAACATGCGTATCATACCTCTGAAGATGGAGGTTACTGATTCACTGTGGCGACCTCTTGAAGGGAAAAGCCGAAAGGAAAAGAAGACGATTATCAATATTTAATATTCAGGATTTTCCTACTGGTGTCTTTTTTCCCTTTTTGTTTTTGATTGACAATTGAAAAGTAACGAATGTTCATTTGCTGCTGGAAAGGCAGCCACTCTGGCGGTGTCATCTTGAAGAAAAAAGAACAAAAAAAGGACAAGAAAAACAAAATATGACAACACAAAGACACAGTCATTCCATCTTAAGCACTTTCTGCACCCTCTTTGTTGTATGATGCAGCGTCATTTTCACCAGTGGATCAGGGAAGTCATGGTGAAATATGCACATCTGCTACAAGCTAAATGTTGAAAGCAAACACGAAGCTGTAGCACCCGTTGACGAACAGAAATTGTCTCCTGTCTCCACATTAATCCGCTTCAATTCCAAACCGCGACAGTGAAAATGCTGCCCATTACAGGCGCAGAAAAGCACAACTGCCATAGAGCTGTCCAGCGATGACTGATGTTTATTTATTCATTTATGTTACTGTGCAATAATCCTGTTGCAACTTAATTTTTGTCTTATATCCCTTGGCTGCTGACTATGCATATTTTATAATACAATACTCAAATATGCATGCACATGCATTTTCTCATCTTAAATTGGATACGTATGCAGAAAAAGCCAAAGATTGGGGTCAGTGGCGAGATGTACCAAGGGCATGAGAATGAGTAAAAGACACCAACAGAGAGCTTTAAATGAGAGTTTATGGGCACAAAATGAAGTCTCAAAACTTTTTTTTTAAAGCCCTGCAATGGGGGACTTTTAGAAGGTTTGTCAGTTGCACTAAAGACGCTTTAATTTTGGTCAATGGGCACCAAATTAAGGCCAAAATATTTTTAAGTAGCATAATGGGAGTCATCTGGCATTGGGCTGGGTGTGATTGGGGGACAGTAACGTTTTAAATGCTTCAAAGGGAGTCAATAATAAATGTATCTGGGCATCAGAGTGAGGGAAAAGTTTGAGGTTTCATGGATGAACTGTGATGCTTTAATTTACAAAAAAAACGAGCTCTGAGTATAATAAAACACACTGTTGAATCCAGTTTCGAGCAAGCTGCGGGTATTTACTGATAAACGTGACAAGATCTCTTCAAGAATAAAATGCTGCATTCTGCTTGGACATTGTCATCGAGTTCCACAAATACTAGTCAAGCAGGTTGAAATAAGGAAGATTTTTTTAAATACATTTCAACATCACCCAAACACACACACAAACATACTGTCATTTGAAGTTCACGGGTAAGAATACGAAAAGGGTGCACACACATGTGCATTCTCACCAATAGGACAATTCTGTCATCCTCGAAGCACAACTACACGTTACTCGTGAGGCAAATCTGTGCAATATTTGTCATTTAAAGATTTAAAACAGTGGTACCACCTAAAAAAATCTGCAGATCTCTCTAAAGTTCCAATATTATAACCACTATCAAAATACAGTAGTGTACGTAGCCTAAATGTTCATTTAAAAGGAGGCAGAGTTTCATTCAAAAAAGTACATTTAATGTTGTTTCAAGCCACTGTAAAAACAGGCACAGTTTGAACGTGAACTCTAGGATTAAAGGACAACCGACACCATTTTTTTGTTTCCTAACTGACATCAGAAAAACGTTTTATAGCATCTAAAATACCCAAAACACGGAGGCTGATATTTTAGTCAAATGCAAAACACCAATAAAAAATGACTTAAAGTGTCCCAAAACTACTTCAAAATGACCTCAGAGATGCCAAGTTTCAGAAGGTCCCGCCCCCTTGTTTATGATGTCACGCCAGGACGTCTTGCCTTGCTCTAGAATCAAAACAGTGGCTTCAGATTCGGAGAAGATGCTTTCTTGTTACTCATCCA